>NC_061866.1:45997369-46597369 GCF_907164915.1 Impatiens glandulifera | reverse complement strand
ATCATTTTTATTTCTCTTAAAAAATAAAAAGTTTCTTTATATTCTTATTTAATTTTTCTTATAAGATATATATTAAAATTTACCTTGTAAATAATATTATAACTTTCATTTTTATATAACGATCTTTTTATATATATATATATATTTTGAAGATTAGTAATTTAAATTTTATTTATTATAAATATTAATAATTTGTATTTTGAGTTAAAATTAAAAAAAAATTAATTTCAAATTAAGTAAATATTTATAACAATTTTATAATAAAATTAAAGAAGAGAAAATATAAAATAATTTATTTAAATAAAAAAGAATTAAGAGAGAGAAATTATTAAATGCAGTTTGGTGACATGTACAATTTAAAATGAAACAGAAAAAAATTAATACGCGTCCTATTTATTAGGTGACATGTACAATGTCACATCATTCGCTACAATTTTAACAATTATGAGGAAATATACTAAGAGAAGAGATAAGGGAAATTTGAGGAAATGACCCTAAAGAGCGGTCTAATAGCAGATGGTGAGGGTGAGTAATTTTAATAGCGCTGGTGACCCCCAAATTTTTTAATGACCATTATACCCCTGTGTCACGCACCCTCCAGCTGCGTGACGCACCCTAAACCCTATAAAGTCATATTTTTTTTTTCATTTTCGATTCATTTTCTCTCTCATCCATGTCTTCTCCGCCGTGAACCCTACTGGTGGCGGAGAAGACTTTCTCTTCTTTTTCATCGCCGAAGAACCAATCGAAGAGGCATCGTCGACCATTCCACTATATTCAATGGCCTAGAGCTGCGAATAACTTTCAACGGCAAACTACGGCTCCAACGAAGAACGACGACGGCCGAAGCAACAATTTTCACTATATTCGTTTATATTTTGTTTACATATGATTGTTTGTGTTGATTTCCTATACATGTTATTGTTTGTGTTGATTTCTTTACAGAACGTCATTGATTTGTCCTGATTCGTTGAATGCAGGTTGGTTGGTTGGATGCGTCACGTAGGATGCGTCACGCATGTGCGTCACGTAGGATGCGTCTCATTTGGTTAGCACATTCTCTGCCTAACGCTTCTTCTGGTTCCTTGTTTTATCGTAGACGTGAGAAATATATACCAACTTATTTAGGTTTCCGGAGGAAGGATCACTAGAATTAGTTATTATAGATAGTTATTGATTTATATCTAGGGTTTGAACATAGTGCCGATTTTCAGCAAGCACACTCCCGTGGACGTGTAGTATCATATAGCTGTGGAATCTCTATATATGGTTTGGAACCTATTGCGCCCCCTTTTTTTTGTAACTATTGCTGTATCATTTTGAAAGTTATTTTGGCATTTTATTGTACCCTAAATAACTCATCTTGTGTTTTATGATTTGTTGCATCTTTTCAGTTATGTTCTGGATCTTCCTTTTGTTACCTTTTTGAGCATTATGCAGGACTTTTGATTTTTTTTGGCAGTTGATTGTTTACATGAAAGTGTTAAGACTTTAAAGTTTTGAGAAGGGAGTTGCACAAACTATTTTGGATCTTCATATATTAAGCAGTAGTTCTTCAAGTAAGCTAGCTGACATTTAGGACTATATAGATTGTGAATCAGTTTTATTGGACTTATAGGCAAACTGTAGATGAGTCTGATGTTAAGAGAAATATGCGGAAATTTGTTATTAGTCTTAGCTTCGAAAGCCATTGCTAGTCGACTTCATGCTGTTTTATTTTGAGATCTTCTGGTGGTGTAAAATGACAGGTGTATTGGAATATACACTTACCTCCCATATGTAGATGTACAGTGTAATGAAAGAGTAATAACAATATGCTTATTGTTATCAAACTTGATGCTTTCATGGAGGCTTACAATTTTATTAAATCAATACCGATTGGTTTACTTGTTTGATGTCTCACATTACTGTTGAACATTGTTGTTAGGTTGGAGAATCATGAATTGGACCCAAATGCTGAAATTATTTCCAAATGAGTATGATATCATTTTCTTTATACATTCATACATATAAATCTTCCAATCCTTCATAAAACAACTAGACAAACATGCACTTAAAAAGATTGCACATGCTACATTGTAATGTACTTTCTTTGCTTATCCTATCTTGAAAATTTTATAGGATTTGAAAGTAGCTTATTTTTTCATACAGGGGGACCAATAACTGGGGAAATCGATCAACGGGCAATGCATGGAACTCCTTAGCATTGTCTCTAAAAGGTGAAGGTGGTAGTGGTACTCGACCATCAACTGCAGCTAGCGATAGAGGGCATGAACTTTTTTAAGTTCATGGGGTTCAAATTCTAGGCCATCATCAGCCTCTGGAGCATTGTCATCAAACCAATCAGCATTGACATCATTACGTCCTCACAGTGCAGAAACAAGGCCTGTAAATAACTCACAACTGTCAAAGTTTGCTTAGACTTTAACTGACAATTCAGTTGCTTTGGCTGTACCTAGTATATCAGATAAATTGGTATGGTGCTGGACTGGAAAATCAGAGTTTGCATGTTAACTGTTCTGTTGTTGTTTTGACTTTACAAAGACATGATTTTTTGTTCTCACTAGACTTATTGACTACAACTCTTGTACTTCTATGTTTTATCAATCTTTTTTATTTACACTTTCATCGGGGTCATGAATAGTAATGTTAGGATATCCTATGTTTTTACACAAATAGAAAAATGCATTTTCTCTTGCAATTACAAACTGATGCATTATGGCAATTATTATAACTTCAAGTATGCTAATTATCATACCTGAAGAATGATAAAAAATCACTTTATTATAGTATGGACTTGAGTGTGTAATGAGCTCTAAAATGAGTTTGTATGTAAAATTCTATTTAGAAATGAAAAGTCTTTATTATAGTTGTTTAGAACACTACTACTTCTAATGTATTTCATTTTGTGATTTCTCATTTTTTAAACCCTTATCTCTTTTTCATATTAGATTGATGTTGGTGCACACATCTATCTATTGGAGGATATTTTAATGATTAAAATGCAAATGGTCATTTAAATGAATGATGTTTCTTACTTAATAATTGTGCAGACGAATAATGTTTAGGGGTCCAGCAGCACAGGAAAGACAAGAAGGCAGCAACGGTACCACCCAGAAAGACACAAGAGATGATGATAACTGAGAAGTTCCTGAAAACCTTCCCTAGACACTATTGTTATGTATTATGTATGTAAGAATGTATGTATGAGCCCTAAAAGACTTTCCATTTTATCCATGTAATTTTGGCTTTGGCTTTGGATTTGGATTGTAGATGAATTATGGAAAGAGTGATTGGAGTTTTATTGGAGATTAGTATGCCAAATTAATTCAAGCAATGTTCTTGTTTCTTCAAATGCTGATTATTATTAATAAAAAGTTTTTGAGTTATATATCAACATATAGTTAAAAAATTAAACAATCTTTACTTGCAAAAGAAAATTAATTCAACTAAAAGAAAGACTAATAAATAAAAAAAAGTGTTATATTTTGCTATCTATCAAGAAGAAACTAACAATTCATATTGATTAGCAAAGCCAAAAGATGATGTCTTCCTGCTTCCGCCTTGACCGTACTTTTCATTCCATTTTCGAAACTCGTTCATGTTGGATGTCTCATCATTCGTAAACACAAGCCAAGAGAATTTTAGCCATGTTGTCTTCCTGCTTCCGCCATGGACTGTTTTAGCTAAGAGAATTTTGAATATCTTGACACTTTCACCAAACCACTGCAAACATCATTTGTAAACACAAGTGTTCAGTAATTGTTTTCTTCCTATTAAGGGAAATCCATAGAAACAAAATAAAAATTAAATTTAACAGTTAGTTACATTTGATAATAAAGTTGAGGCAGTTATGTTGATAAAACTTGTGCGTGCTTCAGTTACAAGTGACTTAGCAATAAGGGTTTTCCCAGTTTTAGGAGGTCCAAAAAGTAATATCCTCTTGCAAAGCTAAAACAAACAAACAAAAGTATATTCCTTTTTTCTTTTCTAAATGGGAGTATTATGATGAAATAGACTAATGAAACAGTACTACTAGTAGTAATTCAATCATTCTCCTTCTACTGAACGATTTAAGAGGCACATGCATGACGCATCTGCGTGACGCACCTGCGTGACGCACCTGCGTGACGCACCCGGATTTCGCCGCCGGTGACATTTACCTAATCAATCCCTAATCCCTAAACCCTAACAAACAATGCGTTCAAAGAAAGAATTAAAGGAAGAAGTAAGCATACCAGTAGCAGAAAGAGACATCTCCTTCGTTGGGATTCCGCCGTCTTCGTTGGGATTCCTTCGTCGGTGGTTGTCCTTTTTAGAGAGAAGGAGGAGAAAGGAAAGTGAAGAAAGAGAAGAAGAAAGAAAGAAATGAAAAGAAAGAGAAAAACTAGAATTTTTTTTATTATATAGTAAGGGCATTGTGGACTTTTCACAATGCCCTCGGGTGCGTCACGCAACTGGAGGGTGCGTGACGCAATAGGGGTATTTTCGGCAGAAAATATTTTGAGGGTCACCAGCGCTATAAAAAACATGGGCCCGCACCAAACATAATTTGACCCCTTTTTAGGGTCATTTCCTCAAATTCCCCAGAGATAATGTGATGCCTGAGATGACTAGATTATATTTAAATTTATTTATATACTTATATAGAGAAAATATTTTATATAGAGAAAATATTTTAACCGCTTAGGCACCGCCTAAGCACAGCGTAGGTACCCGAGGCAGTAGACAGTCACTTACTGCACCGCCTCCGCTTACCGCCATTTAGAACATTGTAAAACCTTAATTCGTCGAGTGTGTCGTCGCGAGACGCGACCACCATCGTGAGACTCCAACAAATTAGGGTTCCATATTCGTCGAGTGTACTGTCGCGAGACGCGACCGCCATCGTGAGACTCCAACGAATTAGAGTTCCGTCGACGGAATATTTTCGTCATAACATGGGGAGGGGTCATTTTCACGAGTTTTATTGAGAGCAAATTATTTTCTCCAACAAGAACTTTATTAGAGCCATTTCATCCGGGAAATTGGACTAAATGACCCTAAAGATAAGGGTATTTGCGTCCGTGGTCACTGATAATTAAATTTGATCTGGTGACCACTTTATTTTTTTGGACGAAATTACCCTTTTCGCGTAACGCGAAGTGGCTTCGCGAAACGCGAAGTGAATTAGGTTAATATAAATACTTAAAATTTTCATTTCCTTCATTTTGCTTCTCTCTTTCTCTCTCTTCTCTCTCTTCTCTCTCTTCTCTCTCTCTCTCTGTTCTTGTTCGTCGGCCGGCGACGGCGAAAACTTTGGCGACGGCGAAAACTTTGGCGACGAGGACTACGATTATGCCCCATGAATCTACAAAGATAAGAAAACCTTAACCTGAATCGATGTTTATAATACAAATTTATGTTCTTATTTCAATACCTTCATTTCAAACCCTAACTCTAACCCAAATCGATTTATGTTCATGTTTCCAGCATCTCCATCTGAAAACCTTAAATAATTAAATCTGTTCATATTGGTTCATACTGGTTCATATTGATTCATATTGATTCATTTTTTTGTTAATCTTATTGTTCTTATGTCGATGATGATATTTGCAGATCATATGGGTTCTGTTTCGCGAAGTGCTTCTCGTTACGCGAAGTACTTCTCGTTACGCGAAGGGCTTCTCGTTACGCGAAGGGCTTCTCGTTACGCGAAGGGCTTCTCGTTTCGCGAAGGGCATACTACATAAGCACTACGAATACTAAAGGGCTGATCGTCATGCAAACCGGTAATACTACATACACCCTTGGTGCTTTCATTTGAATTCTTTGTTTTAAATTGTTAAACAAACAAAAGAATTGGAATTGTACCTCTCCCAAACACAGTTAGTGTTTTTTAATCTGAATTTCAGTTTGTGCATTTTGATATGAATGCTTCTAATGTTCACCCCCATCATGTGTAGGGAAAAATCCCGTGAAAAGGGAAGAAATAGAGAGGGTGATAGGGAGAAATCTCGTGAGCGATCTTATGAGAAGCCAAAGGATCGTGAGGAACCGGAGGATGAAGTGGAAGGATTGTATGAACATGAATGTCGTCGACGAGGACAAAGAAAATCAAACAATCATAATAATGGGCGTGGTGGTGCGCAATATGAACAACTAGAACAAATTAACGAGGACAAAGAAAATATTAGGTGAATGATTAGGTGAATGAGAACAATTTTTCATTTCCATAATAGACTACCACCAATATCCAAAGAAAAGATATATCTTATTTGTTCAAATAATAACTAGACTGGTCCTCCATTTTTTGTTTTTTTATAGCTTTATATATGATAACTCTCTAGTCTAGTTTGAAACTTCTTGGTGAGTATGAATGATAAAAAATTTACATTTTGGTGAGTTTTGTCTTAAATTTCTATCCCAAATGTAAATAACAAAAATATGTTTATCATTTGATTTCTTTAAGTGACAGGATGAAAGTACAATATTACATTAATAATTAGAAAAACTTTATATATATCTGATTAAAAAAATAAAACAGACAAAAGAAATAAAGCCTCATTTTAATTAGAGAATTTGAGTAAATGAAGCTTATTTTAATGTCCATTAGGATTAAGTTTAATAATGCAAATTGGATTAAAGTCTCTTAATATGAAAGGGAAGTTTATCCAAATCCAATCTCAATTTCTCTATGTCTCCCCCTTTTCAAAATGCAATTCTATAAATAAACCCTTTAACATATAATTATAGAACACCTAAATGAAAACAACTCAATTGTATTGACTATTGAGAAAATCCTTCATCTATAACGTCGACACTTAGCCGGTTTCCGTCTTGCTGTAAGTACTTCTTCACTGAATCCAGACCCATATGACGAAACATAAAGCCCTTCGCGAAACGAGAAGCCCTTCGCGTAACGAGAATCCCTTCGCGTAACGAGAAGCCCTTCGCGTAACGAGAAGCCCTTCGCGTAACGAGAAGCCCTTCGCGTAACGAGAAGTACTTCGCGTAACGAAAAGCACTTCGCGAAACAGAACCCATATGATCTGCAAATATCATCATCGACATAAGAACAATAAGATGAACAAAAAAATGAATCAATATGAATCAATATGAACCAGTATGAACCAATATGAACAGATTTAATTGATTTAAGGTTTTCAGATGGAGATGCTGAAAACATGAACATAAATCGATTTGGGTTAGAGTTAGGGTTTGAAATGAAGGTATTGAAATAAGAACATAAATCTGTATTATAAACATTGATTCAGGTTAAGGTTTTCATATCTTTGTAGATTCATGGGGCATAATCGTAGTCCTCGTCGCCAAAGTTTTCGCCGTCACCGTCGCCAAAGTTTTCGCCGTCGTCGGCCGACGAACAAGAACAGAGAGAGAGAAGAGAGAGAAAGAGAGAGAAGAGAAATGAAGGAAATGAAAATTTTAAGTATTTATATTAACCTAATTCACTTCGCGTTTCGCGAAGCCACTTCGCGTTACGCGAAAAGGGTAATTTCGTCCAAAAAAAAATAAAGTGGTCACCAGATCAAATTTAATTATCAGTGACCACGGACGCAAATACCCCTATCTTTAGGGTCATTTAGTCCAATTTCCCTTTCATCCCATTTTCCAAATTAAAACGAAAGGATCAGGGTCATTTCTTCCAATTTTCCAAATTAAAACGAAAGGATCGAATTTAAACTTTCCCTTCCCCGCGAACAATTTGCACTTCCCCGCTAACAATTTGCACAAATTCACCGTTCTTCATTCCCATCCCATCCCATCTAGCAATTTCTTATGCAATTCTATATGCATGACAAAGTTGTTTTGATCATCCAACTCTTCTTTGTTAGGGCTAGACTATGAACATGGACAGAGGACTGATATCGGTGGACCGGTGGGCAGACGGCAGCCAGGCGTATTTCCTAACTCACCTCCACGCAGATCACACCAACGGTTTGTCTTCATCTTGGAAGAAAGGACCTCTATTCTGCTCACACATTACCGCCACCATCTTCCCTATAAAATTCCCCAATTTCAATCTATCTCTTCTTCGAGTACTTGAAATAGGTCGCTGGCACTCTATCTCTTTGGTTTCGCCGTTAACTCGATCTGAGACCATCGTTAATGTTATGGCCATTGATGCTCATCATTGTCCGGGTATATTTCAGCTCTAGCTTTCTAATTTCACTCAATTAAAGCAAATCACCCTGTTAAGAGAAAAAATATATTGTTTTGACCCAATTGGTTAACATATGAGATTTTCATCCCTAATCCTAGCCTTTTATGCCTTCCCTGATTGAATTAGCAAAAAAGTCTGATGAGGCATTGTTGAACTGTTAATATTCTACCTGACAGGTGCAGTAATGTTTTTGTTCCGTGGTGATTTTGGTAACATGCTTTATACTGGGGATTTTCGGTGGGAAAGCAATAGTGAGAGAGCAGTAATTGGAAGGAGCATGCTCCTTGGTGCTCTCAAAAATGATAAACTAGACATTATTTACATGGACAATACTTATTGCCATCCGTCCTATACTTTTCCCTCACGAGAAGTTGCTGCAAAGGAGGTGTACATTTCTCTCTTAAATAAGTTCTTCATTTTCTACAATGTTACTGTTGTCATTATCTTGTAGCCTTACTTGAACTAGTCACTGTCTCATTTGTTGTGGTTTCTGTCTAACATGTTATAAAGTAGCTAGAAATCTAGGGTTGAGATAGAGATAAAGCCTTAAAAGGTAGAAGAGAAGAAAGACCAAAGCCTATAGATGAGAGAAGAGAGGATTCCATGCATTGCATTCAACATAATTTAATACAAGGGTTTCCCCCTATTTCTATCTATCTACTATGAATATTTACATGCATGCTACTTACAATCATATCGCCTTACCCTAATATTTACAACTGTAACACATGCTTACTTATTTTTGCAAAGCTTGTGGCAATCTTTGGAATTAATGGAGCTTGCAGAGTCAACATGATCTGACGATGTAATACGAGCTCTACACAGATCACTCAAATGCTCTGTTAATAAAATGTCAAGCAATTTTGAAAACTAAAAGGTTCTATGTAGTTTATGAGCTTCTTGCATATGCAGTTTAGGAGCTTATAGAAATGGTTTTAGAGGTGCCAAGATATGTTAAATTAGTTTAATGAGTGTCAAAAAGGGCATAACTGTCTACAAGTTTGATGGCTATAATCTCAAAGAAGTTTGTCCATGGGTCAGCAGTATCCATATTAATTTCCAGTTAAGGATGTTAATGCCCTAGGATATGGACCATCATTTCGTTGTCTTGTGAGGTTATATATTATAGGACGCCTTTTCATTGGTTTGATACAATTTATGCCTGCATCTAGGTTGTTGATATCATTGCTGCTCATCCTGAACATGATGTTGTCATTGCCATAGACACTCTAGGAAAAGAAGAGCTTTTGCTTCATATTGCAAAGACACTGGATATCAAGGTTAGCTTATTGTGAAATAGTAATTATTAAATACAAGGAAGTTTTTGGTGATATATCTTTCAAAATAAAATGCATCTCTTTGTCCTCCCCCTATACAGATATGGGTGTGGCCAGAACGCCTGCAAATAATGCATCTTCTTGGATTGAACGATATCTTTACCACTAGAACTTCTTTAACTCGTGTTCGAGCAGTACCTAGATACAGTTTGAGTTCAAGCACCTTGGAGGAGTTGAATATTTTGCGCCCAACCATAGGGATTATGCCATCTGGTCTTCCATGGATGATGGAAGCTTATAAAGGAAAGAAGGCCACATGGCTGCCTCAACCTTCTCAATATAGTGGAAGCAAATTGAGTACAAAGGATGGGATTGAAACTAATCATTCCGAATTGAATGGAATTTCATCAGGTCCTAAGAGATATCATCAATACATATATTCAGTACCATATTCGGATCATTCTTGCTTTTCTGAGATAAAGGAATTTGTTAGCTTACTCCAACCAGTCAATCTCAAAGGTATTGTATTAAAATCTCCTTTATATATTGATCCCCTTTATCATTTTGGCTGCCTTCTGGAAGCCGTCCAGCCATCAGAGAGGAGACAGAAGTTCCGGAGAATAGACAGTGAAAGTGGTGATTCTGTACAAACTAGTACTGTTGCAGGAAAAGGTAACTCAACAAAAAACCGAATAAGGAGAAGAGCACACCCTGGTTGTCTAGGAATTCGTATTAGAAGAGTGAGCTTATTGAGAAGATCACAAAGCGGTGCAAAAATAGTGGAAACTGATGTGTAAATTTTATGCTTTGTCAAGATGAGGGAAGGATTTGAGATTATGTACAGCTCAGAATTATTTAAAGAATGCAAAAATTTTATGGTCCAGTGTTCTAAAAATTCTGTCTGTATCTGTTAATGGTTACTGAATGGCACAATAAACTACGCTGAAGTACACTGTTGGATGATGGTTCAAAGGGATCATTGCATATCTCATACTAAGAGAGTGAGCAATATCTCCTATTCTCCTGAACTAACTGAATTGCACTTCTCAATTTCTTCGTAGCAATCTTCTCTGCTTTTGTCCTTCCCTTTGCTTGAAGGAGGAGGTTCATTTAAGGGCTTCGACATCAAGTTGTAAAGGTATTTTTTACGTTATGATCGGTCTCTTTCTCCACTCAGTTTTATAACAGGCATGTTTGATCAGGAAAACAAACTTCCTAAGACGTACAAGTCATGATTATGCATCCTGCAAAATATTTATGCAGGCTAGGCTAGGCTATTCACTAGATATTGTTTTCTGTTGATAATATAAGCATCATGCATGTTATCCTTTACATTACTTAACAAAAAGGTTTAATAACTCTTATCACCAGTCAAGTTGAATGCCAATAATATTGGAAGTTCTAGAAGGTGTAGTTCATGACCTGATAATTTGAAGTTCATATGGACTTTGACATTAGAGTACTTACTTCAAGTTATAACAAATTAAGTTTACTTTGGGTGTCATCTTTATAGTCTTTTTTGAACTTCTTTGTTTTTCCTTCTAAGGTTAGATACCTGCAAACTTGTCATATTAGTCTGCCTAGATGCCTTTTTACCCAGTCCAGAACATTTGTTGCCTTATGATTTGTTGGAGTTGGCATCATTGTTGGTTGACTTTTTAGAATTTTTATTTAGAGAAATTGGCCTTCTGACATAACCAAATATTTACAAATACTTGTATTACAATAATTAACTTGTATTTTTGCATTTTGGGTAGTAATAGTAAATTTTGTGTTTATTTTGTTTTTCCAGAATTACGTGTTGTGAAACTGTGATGGTCCTGTCAATGCGAGTTTTTTTTATTATTTCACTAAAGACATGTCTTTTGAACTCGATATCTCTACATGCCCGCACTCGGGTAAGTCCTTGCATTACAATATGTTAAGGCATGAATTATAACTTAGTTTTCCGAGTTCTTTATTTCAAGAATTTAGTTCTTGATCGTTGTGACCGAGTGGGGAATTCTATAATCAAAGGGCAGCGGAAGAGTTTTGTAGTAGAGAATTTGAGATGAGGGGAAAAGAAGAATCAATGGTGAGAAAAAAATATTGTTGGTTTATACCAAAGGTTCAAAACCTAAAATAAAATAGAGGTGAAGAACTTTCACAAAAGATTTCAAATATTCATTATTCCATAGGTCCTTGGGAGAGGGATCAGCCTTATATAGGTGATGTCTTGCCCTTGAATATTCAGTTACAACAACTAATAAAATTCGGTTTGGAAAAACAGAACAGTAATACAAAATAGAATATAAAAACAAAAAATAGAAATTAGCCCAAGTGTTGAATTGGACTGATGGAGGGTGCTGAAATTATATTTGTAATGCAGACTTTATTTCTAGACCGTAACATTATCTCCTCCTTCAAAATTCGTCGCTCTTGACGAAAAGACCGTGGCTTGGTCAGCCTCTAATTTGCATCATCCAAGTTTCAAAGAGAACTCAATTCTCTTGCTGTTCGGTCGGATTTTCAGCAGGTCTACAAAGTGTCGGGGTCTAGGACCGCAATCCTTAAAAAACTTTCGGCAGCATCATTTCAATAGTGGAGCTGGTCGGGTCCTAGTGCAGCAGATATAAAAATAACTTTTTTCAGCTCCGCCTATACACTATGATGATATCAAATATCCAAACCAGACCTTCTTTCGGCCCAGCACCCCAGGTGCAGCAAAATAGTCATTCTTCTTCCGATTATACTCTAAAGTATCATCAAATATCCAAGCTCAGTCCTTTTTCCGAACCATCAGCACAGGGGCAGCCAAACAACTATGCCTTTCTAATTACTTTCTTGGCTGGTGGTCGGTTTTTAGGTTGCTGGAATAGAGTATTAACGCCTTCGATTCTGTGCTGGAGATCTTCAGGGGTGTCTTCCAATGTCGTTGCCGCGAGTGAAACAATTCGGCCTTCGTGCTTACTTTTTACTTGCACCATGGCAGCAACACTATAATTTTCCAAGGTCTTGTCTAGTTGGTTTTCTTGTACCATGTTGACATGCGCTCGAGACATATTCTGCAAGACCGTAACTTTGTCTTGGTTCTCATAAGAAAGGGTCCATGAATGCAAAGAAATGGCAGGTTCGCTGTCTGCCTCAAGCTGCATCGATGGATCATCACAAACTGGTTTTGAGTGGGTTCTTGGACGTCTTGATGATTAGCCGAGTCAATGAATAATTTGGATTTGCTGCATAACCAGGTTGTGTTAACATTGGATGTAATGGGCAACAACGACGGTTCAACGCTGTACAAGGGTCTGTTGCTCATTAGAGACGCGTATGTTGTTTCTTGGGCAGTGCTGACCTGCTTCAAGTTCATCCGTTGTCTCATTGGGGTGTCGTGTGTGGAAGGACCGAATCGCAGCAAGAGATTTCTCTTGAATACATCCCACGACAAGGCTTCTCTAAGGTTGCAGTTCTGCAAATATGAGCCATACCACATTCTTGCTTCTTTTGAAAAGTGAATGGGGGCAATGTACAGTTTCGTGACATCATTCGTCATGTCCGCCCTAAAGAATTGCTCGACAGATATGAGTTAGCCCTCCACATCGGACCCATCGAATCGAGGAAAGTCAACCTTAGTTAGCCGGGTTGGAAGAACATAGTGTTGGTCGCGGTTCTTGTCAAGGTGTTGGGGTCGATATGGAGGACCGTGGCAAGAAGGCTCGTCATCATAGGGGCCGGTGCGGGGATCTTGGTCATTTCCAGACGCACCACTTTTTATTGCTGCAAGTCTTTCTTCAGCGGTATTGAATCTTCTGTCCATGTTATTGCTTAATTCGGTCATCTGCTGTTTAAGAGCAGCGTTCATAGCAGCCGATTCAGTCATGTGTTGGTGCAAAATGGCATGTTTAGCTGCTGATTGTTGGGACAAACCATCGATTAGGAACTTTAGCGCCTCCATTTTCGTCTGCTGGCGGTTTCTACCATTTGGAGAATCGCCCAACTCTGATACCAATATGTTAAGGCATGAATTATAATTTAACTTTCTGAGTTCTTTATTTCAAGAATTGAGTTCTTGATCGCTGTGATTGAGTGGGGAATTATATAATCAAAGGGTAGCGGAAGAGTTTTTTAGTAGAGATTTTGAGATGAGGGGAAAAGAAGAATCAAGAGTGAGAAAAGAATACTGATAGTCTATACTAAACAGTTCAAAACAAAGGTTTAAAACCTAAAATAAAATAGAGGTGAAGAACTTTCACAAGAGATTTCAAATATTAATTATTCCATAGGTCCTTGGGAGAGGGGTCAGTCTTATATAGATGTTGTCTTGCCCTTGAATATTCAGTTACAACAACTAACAGAATTTGGTTTGGAAAACAGAACAGTAATACAAAACAGAATATAAAAACAAAAAACAGAAATTAGCCCAAGTTCTGAATTGGACCGATGGAAGGTGTTGGAATTATATTTGCTTTTTCAGAATTACGTGTTGTGAAACTGTGAATTTTTTTCTTTATCTCCCTAAAGACATGTCTTTTGAACTCAATATCTCTACAGGTTGCATTACAATACAATATATATGTTTTTTATTTGTTAAGAAATGGTGAAATTTAAATAGATGTGCACCTTATTATTTTGAGGATGTTGTTTTTAATCTTAAAAAAGTGTCATTTCCTAAAATAAATAGACATCTATCCGACTATCCCTAAGGTATTTTCTCTGTTTGGTAATGTAGTTATAAAGACCTAACAAATCAGGATTCCAGTGTGATAAATGGATGCACAAATATGGACAATCTTTACTTTCTCTTACTCAATAATTCAGTTAAAACACTTATCAGTTTTAGACAAACTCTTAGGGACCTCAGAAACCCTTTAAAACATATTCTGCTTGTTCTTAGTTTTTCACTATTTTGGTTAGGTTTTTTAAAATTTTAAATTCTCGTTCAACTTCCACGGAATATTAAAGTTAGTCATTCTACTTGTGTTGATATCTAACTAGTAACTAGGACCTCAACTTGCACAAAATGTCATGTCAAACATTCATATGATTATTTTGTTTCTTTCAATTTGGGATCTTGTGGACAAAATATGTTAATTTTCGAATGAAAAAGGTTGAATTGACAACTTAATAGTAGGAGTAATAAAAAAGAGAAAAGAGATAAAGCTGGTAAGTTGTAACGAGCATGAATGATAGTTTCTCTCCGAAATAAATGGACTAAAAGTTTAACATCTTTTGTTTTATTTCTGTAAAAAAAAACAAAAAACTTTGGATTAACAATTTTTAGAAGTTGAAAGATGAACATTATCTACGGTGCAAGTTGAGGTTTTAAATCAGCATGAAAATAAGTGAAATGACTAATTTAAATATCTGGATTAAGTTAAGGATGATAACTTAATTATATCCACGTGTCTCACGGTTTAATAATTCAATAGTTGAAATTATAATGGGAAAATGTTCCAAATTTCAAGTCCTATCATTTTCAATAAATTGTCCAAATGCTAGTCAGCAGTAAAATATTGACATAAATTTCAATCCCATTTTCAGACCTGTCATTGTCACATCAGTAAAAAAAGAAAAAAGCCTTGCGTTATTTGCAAGTTGCAAACTTGCAATTGGCATCTACCTTGAGTCAACAGCTCCACTCAGCCATAGTAAATGACAGACTTTGATTTAGTCTATAATTTGCATAATAAGTTGATAGAATAGATAATATGTAACAATTAAACATATAAAAAAAACTCAGTGTTGATTATTTAATTAAGTTATTTATTATATTTTTTTTGGGTATCAAACTAGCCCTAAATATGGAATAAAATTTAGATCTTCGTATTTCTTTAATTGTTTATGACAGGGATGGGTTATCTTCTTCAACTAGTTTATGAACCTTAGAATAGTCAACATGAACGTGTACACATAATACTTTAATATAAAAACATATTTTGTTTTTGTTATCATATAAAATGCTATTACTATTATTATTATTATTGTAAATTTAATGAATATCATTAATTGTACTAATTAGTGATGTTCATTCATCTCATAAGTATGATAACGATGGCTGATACTAGTACTTTGTTTTGTTATTAATAAAACGATGTCGTGGAGTGTTAGTAGGATTCATCATTTGAAGAGCTTAGTGGATTATTGACCAGAGTATTAATGGTGTTAGTTGGATATAGAATTAGAGATAATGGGATCCTCATAATTCTTAACCAGTGATTTTAAAAGATAGACAGGCTGGTTGGAGACGAGCATGCTTTGATGTCGGTCTTGTTGACTTGTATTCTGGGAAAAACACAACCTTTAGTTCATTA
The DNA here is from genome assembly GCF_907164915.1 of Impatiens glandulifera. NCBI lineage: Eukaryota > Viridiplantae > Streptophyta > Magnoliopsida > Ericales > Balsaminaceae > Impatiens > Impatiens glandulifera. The sequence goes on along the minus strand of NC_061866.1, from coordinate 46,581,641 downwards.
GGGGATGGATAAATGATAAAATCTCTCTCTCTCTCTTTTCTGTATCTCATTTCTGATTCTGTGCAGGCATGTGTATCAGGAAGAATCACAGCTTCTTTTTCTTTGTCCTCCTTTGCTTCTTCTGTAGCCAATATCGGCTTTCCCATGGAGCTAATCACACACTCTCTGTAAATCAAACGCTTTCCGGAGATCAAACCATTGTGTCAGCAGGTGGAATATTCGCACTTGGCTTCTTCAGACCAGGTAAGGACTCCAACAAAAACTACATAGGAATATGGTATAACAATCTCCCTATTACTCAAACTGTGGTTTGGGTAGCAAATAAAGATAATCCCATCTCAGATAGATATTCCTCGCAACTCAGAATCTTAAATGGTAATTTGGTGCTTCTCAACGAATCTCAAACATCTATCTGGTCCACCAACATCTCATCTTCTTCATCATCTCCAGTTGAAGCGATCCTAGGTGATGATGGTAATTTTGCGCTAAAGGACATGTCAAATTCGACAGTTTGGCAGAGCTTTGATTATCCAGTCCACACATGGTTGCCTGGTTCAAAGCTTTCATATAACAAACTCACTAAAACGCACCAGATCCTCACTTCCTGGAAAAACTCGGAGGATCCTTCTGATGGGTTATTTTCCCTTGAACTGGATGAAAAAAACAGTCAATATCTTAGTCGGTGGAATAGATCCAAGCAGTACTGGACTAGCGGCCCATGGGATGGGAAGATCTTCAGCTTGGTGCCGGAGATGAGGGCTGACTTCCTCTTCAATTTCAGCTATGTTAACAATGTGAACGAGAGTTACTTCACATTTAAGATGTATGATCCTAAAGGTATTTCTCGATTCTTTATGGATGTAGCGGGGCAAATCAGGGTAGTAAGTTGGGTGCAGGGTGTTGGATGGAATTTGTTCTGGAACCAGCCAAGAACACAGTGTGAGGTTTATGCTTTATGTGGAGGAAATGGAGCCTGCAATGAGATCACTCCTCCATTCTGCAATTGCTTGGATGGGTTCCATCCCAAGTCACAGGATGATTGGGATCTCAATGATTTTTCAGGTGGCTGTGTTAGGAAGTTTGATTTGCAATGCGGAAATATTAATAATAAACGTAAAGATGGGTTCAAGCTGTTCACCAACATGAGATTGCCTGAGAATCCAAGGTCTTTGTCCAATGAAACGGATATTGGGACATGTGCATCTTCCTGCCTCAATGACTGTTCCTGCACTGCTTATGCTCTCGACAACAACGTATGTTCGGTTTGGAATACAGAGTTGTTGAATCTACAAACGCTCGCTCAAAACAACGGTAATGGCAGGAGTATTTATATCAGACTTTCTGCCCAAGAGTTTTCCAGTGGCAAGAGAAGCTTTGGAACAATTATTGGTGCTGTTGTGGGCTCAGTAGCTGCTGTTATACTTGTTTCAGTCATCGTGTGGTGCAAGAAAAAGAGGTCAGTTGGCATGTCAAAGGTGGAAGGCTCCTTGATCTCGTTTGTCTATCGGGACTTGCAAAATGCCACCAAAAACTTCTCAGAGAAACTAGGAGGTGGAGGGTTTGGTTCCGTTTTCAAAGGGACGTTGCCCGATTCAACATTGATAGCGGTTAAGAAGCTGGATAGTATCAGCCAAGGAGAGAAGCAATTCCGGACTGAAGTGAGTACCATTGGGACCGTTCAACATGTTAACCTAGTCCGGCTTCGAGGGTTCTGCTCAGAAGGCAAAGAGAAGTTGCTCGTTTATGAGTACATGCCAAATGGCTCTCTGGATTCCATTCTTTTCCACCCAAAGGATTCAAAATCTGGTTTGGACTGGAAAACCAGGTACCAAGTTGCCATTGGAATGGCTCGGGGATTGTCTTACTTACACGAGAAGTGTCGCGACTGCATTGTCCACTGCGATATAAAACCCGAAAACATCCTTCTAGACTCCGGGTTCTGTCCCAAGGTGGCAGATTTTGGCCTGGCAAAGCTCATAGGCCGAGATTTCAGCAGAGTGCTGACGACACTGAGAGGTACACGAGGCTATCTTGCTCCAGAATGGATATCGGGAGTAGCCATAACAGCAAAAGCTGATGTCTATAGCTACGGGATGATGCTATTCGAGTTGATATCAGGGAGAAGGAATTCTGACCCGTCTGAAGATGGGAAAGTAAAATTCTTCCCGACATGGGCTGCCAATTTGGCTATAGAAGGGGGGGATATTCTAAGCCTGTTGGATCCTAGACTTGATAGAGAGAGCGCGGAGGCAGAGGAGGTGATGAGAATTTGTAGGGTGGCTTGCTGGTGCATACAAGATGAGGAAGGGCACAGGCCTACAATGGGTCAAGTGGTCCAGATCCTTGAAGGGGTCTTAGACGTGGAACCGTGTCCTGTTCCACGGGCTCTTCAAGTCATAGTGGAAAACGAGGAAAACATAGTTTTCTTCACAGAATCATCTTCTTCGTCCTCTTCAAATAAAACCTCACAAATCCAAAGCATTTCTTCATCCGTGAGTGCTGCTTCCAAGTCCTGAAACATTGGACACTGAGAATGAACTCTCTTGTTTGTAAACCCAATAAATAATTGGTAGAATGTTTTCTATATGTCCATTTTTGTTTCATTATGGTTAGTGTTACATACATATAGAATAACAATATCTTATTGTTTTGGATAATGTATTTCCTAAAGAAAATAGATATGTATCCATTCCTAGGAAAAATCCCCTTTTTGGTATGTGACTATAAATAAATAAAGATGTATCAAATTAGGATTCCAGCTAAATATGGGATGCACAAACTACCTATCAGTTTTAGACTAACTTAGTTAAGGTTCCTCAAAAGTCAAAACCCTTTAAAAAAGAGATTCTGGTGCTTCTTTTACTCTCACTATTTTAATTTTGGTCAAATTCCATAACTTTTACGGGATATTGAAATTATTCATCCTACTTCATTTGGTATCAAATTATCGACCTCAACTTGTCACTTACACCATTCAACTTACTTTTGGATTAAAAGTTTTTTTTGTTCTATTTTGGGAAAAAATATTGGATTAACAAATTTTGATAAGTTTAGAGATGAACTTTACATAATACATACTGTGCAAGTTGAGGTTCTATTTTAGTATGAAAATAGATAAAAACAATTTAATATGATAAGTAGAAAGGGAAATTTGACGAGATGGCCTTAAAGATGGCCTTATTTGATTTTTTGACTAGCGTTGGTGATCAATAATTCTTGGAGCTTTATGAATGTGACATATCAAAATAGAGTTTCAACTCTTGTCAAATGATGAAAAATGATATAAATATCAATTATTTCCAAAATTTCAGTCTTAAGGAATGGTCCTTCTTAAAAAAATCAAAATAAATCCATCGCATCCCGACGCTTTATCACTTTCGCTCCCTTAAATGATCTTTTCAATCTCCTTTGTCAAAAACGAACCTCCAACATATCATTTTGCGTTGTACTAATTGAATAAAAAGTAATATCATTCAATTTAGATTTGACCTTAAATGGATCCTCAAACAAACCCTTATAGAATTTGATAATACTTGTAGAGATTTATGGTTCACTATAATGAATTTTCCCTATATCGAGATCAAATTAATCACATTATTTCTTGTTTACGCATAAGAGATCCCTTAGAAAAATTTGGTGTTTCTATACCTAATTCTTAACCATGTAGCTCTACTTCATTAGTGTGTTCTAATTTCTTCCTCCTTACCCATTTAAGGGAGCTTTACTTCATTACCGCTCCCTTAAATGATCTTTTCACGAATCTACTCAGCCCTGTCAATGACATTAATTTTATTATATTATTGATTTTAGCATAAAATATAGCACGATCTCCCATGAACCAGCATTTAAAAAACTTACGCAAATTCCTTAAGTTTACAAAGAGGTTATTCGACGGAGAACAAACCGATGTCTAACTCACCCACCATGATTGCACATGCGGGATAAATTCTTCCTTGATGAACTATTTATTTTCGAATCTAAATGGTCGATATGTTCTCACTATCACTCGACGTTCTATCAAGATCGGTCGGTGATTTGAACAATTCCATTGAATGACATTTTGAAATATATTAGGAACCCTTGAAAAATTGATTCCCTAATTAGAAATCTATCGATACCGGAATGAATATGACCTCTATTGACATTACCTCTCCTAAAGTTGAATTGACCACCTTTCAAAGACAAGTCGATAAGTTTAAGGTCTTTAATGTTCTCTAAGAACTTGCACATTAAGCTACGAAACCTATTGACCACTTTTCTTTGAGACAAAGATCTAACTTAATGTCGCCCGTAAAAACAATTGATAAGTCCAAGAGACTAGCCATATTTTCATCTCATTAAAGCACTCTATTTTAAATTGTGAAAAACCAGTTCATAGACCGCATAAATTTCTCATTATAAATTATCTTCCCGAATTTCTTAATTGAACGTTAACCGAATATCTACCCAAATGAACATCTATTTTCTCATACATGTCTTCGTTCCATGCCACAAGAATTATTTGGTAAGTTAATGATTTGACCTATAATTAAATATTATTATATAGATAATATTATTAATTATATCACATAACTAATTAATTAAAATAAAATAAAATTTTATTTATTATTACTCCCTTCATAAGTTTTACATTTCTTTTCTTTTTTTTCCACCATAACTTTACATTTTCTTTATTAGTCAATTTAGTCAACATATACCCCTACATAACTATCCATATTTTTTTTATTCTCTCTTCTAGTCTAGCGACAACAAGAGGTGGATATCCTCCAGGCCTTCATGAGGTCCTAGGTTCGAGCCCGTCAGGCGACAAATTTTGTGCCTGGTTAAATGGTTAAGTGTGTTTACGGGCTATGTACTTAACCCACGGGGATTAGTCGCACTCCATAGAAGCAGCGGAACCCAGCGTTCTAAAAAGAAACTATCCATATTTTTTTCTTTATTATAAAAATTGCCACTCAATTAAACAATTAATACACACAATTAAAAACCTTAACCAAACTACTTACTCATCACCACTCCCCTCTCTCTTACTCGATTCATGGGTCCCTGAGAGTTACATACATGGCCAGATTCGACGCCTAGTGGGTTCAACCCACTTTATTCTCCGAATATAGAAGTATTTCATCGATGGTGGTTGAATTAGAGACTTGGGCTTCGATATCTATTAAATCAGTCTCCCCTTCGCCGATGGTGGTTGAATCAGACTCTTTGGCCATGGTAATAGACATCGATGCAATGGAGAGACTAGGTTAACTGTGAAAATTTTGGATATTTATTGTTCTACCATTTTGTTGATACCAAAATATGCTCAGGTGATATCTGATTGAAATTATTTATTGTGAAATATGTGATGCCTTATACATGTTTATGACTGAAATATGTGAGAATTTTTGGATGAGTTATACACGTTGGGTTGGTGAGTTTATGACTGAAAACTGTGAAAATATTTATATCATCGTTATGTTTACAACTAAAACATACTCCATTATTTAGAGATATTTTGTACTTGTAAACATACAAAAATTATTCTACATTCATAAAAACTGACTTACCTTCATTGTTACTGCCATTCCTTTAAAAAAAACTAATCTACCTTCATAAAACTGACATGTACCCTCCTTAGAGTGCACCCTCTATCTGATCCATATCTGTGATAAGATCTTTCAATCCATCTATCTCATTTGCTTCCATCAAATAGTCCATACATTCCTTTACTAAGTGTAGATCCACTTTTAGGGCATGTGGAAGCATGCATGCCCTAAGTTATGAATGTTTTTTTGATGTTTAGAGCTTGTAGTGTTATGGCCCTTTGTTTTGATGATTTCCACCATGCAAGCTTGTAAACTTAGAAACACATTATTGAGGGTAGTATGTGATAGTTCATTAAATGTTGTTTCAACTACTATAAGCATCTAATCAATTGTGTAGGCTGATGTTTGTACCTGCAATGATTGTAATGTTCTAAACCATCCCAAATCATTAATGTTAGTGTCAAGACTATTTGGTGGTTAAAATACAATGTGAATATTGAATCATTTAATGCTTGAAGCAACCCTAAAATTCGGATCATCATCCCCTATATGGGGTCTAGCATTATCTTGTTGGATTATGATATCCTTAGAGGCAAAACTTGGTCAACTTAACTTCTAGAGTGTAATTTATAATACATGATTGATCAAGCAATCCTTTGTGACCTGTCTTGTGATTGAATCCAAAACTTTTACCTCTAAAGTACTTGCTGCCCTATTCTTTAATTTTCTTTTTGCTGGAACTTTATGTGTAAAAGGGAAAATCCCAATTTTCCCATCAAATAAACACTCGGCATTTGATGTATACATGAGCCTTGTTATTGAACAAAGGAACATAACCTTAGTTATGAACATTTTGCTCTGACTTATATATGGATCAGGCTCACTTGGACACAAATAATATCTCTTATTTGTTTTTGTAAGGTTGAACCACTTTTCATCGATATGAATGGTATTCTCCATGCTCTTGAATTTGATTACATTCTGTGAGTAGTCAACTGATAATGATTCAAGGCTAAACTTGATTCTACTGATCCTGTTTGCATATGTTAATGATGATTTTATTGCATTTGAATGAGCCTTAATCAGTTTCTTTTTAAATCATCTCCCAACTGAAAATTTACTAACCTTCATTTCCTTAACAATGCTTCTCTATATGTTCCTCTTTTGGCTAAATCAATAAATTGTAGTTTTGCAATATCAAATTTTCTTGTTGTAATTCTTTTCCTTTTCTTATTTTCCTTTTCTTATTGATTACATGTATGGGCATACTACCTTGTCACTTCCCAGATAGCACTGATTACTTGTCAACTGTATCCAAATTTTGAAGTTGCCTTTTTAAACTTGATCCTTCGAGGTTTCCCTTCATTAATGTCTTCTAAAAGAAATTGATTAATTGAATTTCTAATTTCATCAATTGGCTTTGAGTTTAACATTTTTTTGAGTGGTTGAATATGAATTTATTGCTGTAAAATGACTAGGTGAAATTTTGTAAAATTAAGAGGACAATCTTTATGTATTTTAAGAAGGAAAATTTGTATAAGAAACTTAATTTGTGCAATTTAATTTTAATCTTACATGGACAAATATTTCTTTTGTTCTCAACTAGGGGTGAGCAAACGGGTAAACCCAACCCGTATTACCCAACCCATATTCAACCCAAATTAAATTTATCCAACCCATAACTCAACCTATATTATTTACTAATATGGGTTGGGTATGGGTTGGGTTGGGTATGGGTTGGGTAACCCAAATTATTATTTTTTTATTTTTTATTTAATATGTATTTGACTCATTTAACACATTTTAATCCATTTAATACGTTTTGACATTTTAACACGTTTTTCACATTTTTCACGTTTTTGACACGTTTAACACATTTTTTTACGTTTTTGACACGTTTAATACGTTTTTCACACGTTTAATACGTTTTTGACACGTTTAACACATTTTGACACGTTTAACACGTTTTTGGCACGTTTAACATATTTTGGACATGTTTAACACATTTTTTTCTTACGTTTTTGACACGTTTAATACATTTTCCACACGTTTAACACGTTTTTGACACGTTTAACACATTTTTGACACGTTTTTGTCACGTTTAACACATTTTTGACACGTTTTTTTTTATATTTTTGGTATGTTTAACACAATTAACACATTTTGACATGTTTTTCACGATGATGACACATTTAACATATTTTGACATGTTTTTCACGTTTTTAGCACGTTTTGACACATTTGACATGTTTTTCACATTTTTCATATTTTTGACACGTTTAACACGTTTTTAACATTTCTAACACATTTTCACACGTTTTTCACGTTTTTTTCATTTTTGGCACGTTTAACATATTTTGACATATTTTTCACGTTTTAGCACGTTTAACATGTTTAACATGTTTTTTACATTTTTTTTTACATTTTTGACATGTTTAACACGTTTTTAACATTCCTAACACATTTTCACACGGTTTTCACGTTTTGGCACGTTTAACACATTTTGACACGTTTAACACGTTTTTGACACGTTGAACATGTTTTTCACATTTTTGACACATTTAATACATTTTTTTACATATTTAATGTGCCAAATGTGAAAAACGTGTTAAACGTGCCAAAAACGTGAAAATGTGTTAAATGTGCCAAAAATGTGAAAATGTGTTAAACATGTCAAAAATGTGTTAAACGTGCCAAAAACGTGTTAAAACTTGTCAAAACGTGTTAATGTGCAAAAATCATGTTAAACATGACAAAATATGTTTAATGTGCAAACACGTGTTAAACGTGCTAAAATGTCAAAAACGTGTTAAACGCGCCCAAAACGTATTAAACGTGCAAAAAACGTGCAAAAACGTGAAAACATGTTAATTGTACCAAAACATGTTAAATGTGCTAAAAATATGTTAAATGAGCCAAAAACTTATTAAACATGTTTAACATGTCAAAAACGTGTTAAACGTGCCAAAAATAGGAAGAACATATTAACACGTGAAAAACGTGTCAAATATGTCAAAAACGTGTTAATAATACCAAAAACGTGAAAAACATGTTAAACGCGTTAAACGTGTGAAAAACCTATTAAACGTATGAAAAACGTGTTAAACATATCAAAAACGTGTTAAACGTATTAAAATGTCATAAAAGTGTTAAACGTGCCAAAAACGTGAAAACCGTGTTAACGTGCCAAAAACGTGAAAACTGTGTTAAACTTATTAAAAACGTGTTAACGCATTAAATATGTCAAAAACGTGTTAAATGTGCCAAAACGTGAAAAACGTGTTAAACTTGTTAAAAACGTGTTAAACGTATTAAACATGTCAAAAACATGTTAAACGTGACAAAAACGTGAAAATGCGTTATTAGTGTGAAAACGTGTTAAACATGTCAAAAACGTGTTAAACATGCCAATAACGTGAAAACGTGCCAAAACGTGAAAACGTGCCAAAAACGTGTTAAACGTGCCAAAAACGTGAAAACGTGTCAAAAACGTGAAACGTGTTAAACAAGTGAAAAACGTGTTATAAGTGTGAAAACGTGTAACAAATATTAAAAACGTGTGAAAAACGTGTTAAATGTGTTAAACGTGTGAAAAACGTGTTCGACTTAAAGTTGGAAGATTATTAGTTTATATTGGATTAATAATAGAGAATTAAATTAAATTTATATAATTTGGATTATTTGGGTAACCCTAACCCAACCCAAATTAAATCCAACCCATACTCAACCCAACTCATACTCAACCCAACTCATACTCAACCCAACTCATACTCAACCCAACTCAAATTAACCGACCCGAATTAATATTTTGAGTTTGGATTAGGACCCAAATTATGCTCGCCCCTATTCTCAACTACCAACTACACCATAATATTATCATTTCTTAGAAATTGTGCCCACTATTTCTTAATATTTAAATAATAATTTATTCAAATAAAGATGGTCTATTCATAAGTCGTGTATTAAGTATAAAAGCCGTCAAAGAGCCCTATAATTAAGTGGCATGAAGAACAGATTAATTAAAAGATCTCAGTTCTTCTTCTTCTCTCTTTCTCTGATCATCTCTGATAGTATTTGTTCATCATGAAGAACAGCATTAGTGTCTTTGTCCTCCTTTGCTTCTTCTTCTTCTGTAGCCAACATGGGCTTTCTCATGGAGCTGCTGCTGCTAACGCCATCTCTGCAAATCAACCGCTTTCCGGAGATCAAACCATAGTGTCAGCAGGTGGGATCTTCGCACTTGGATTCTTCAGATCAAGTAAGGACTCCAACAAAAACTACATAGGAATATGGTATAACAATCTCCCTGCAGCTAATCAAACTGTGGTTTGGGTAGCTAACAGAGATAACCCCATCTCCGATAGGTATTCATCTCAACTCAGAATCTTAAACAACAATTTGGCGCTTTTCAACGAATCTCAAACACCCATCTGGTCCACCAACATCTCATCATCTCCGATTGAAGCGACCCTAGGTGATGATGGCAATCTGGTGCTAAAAGACGTCTCAAACTCGACAGTTTGGCAGAGCTTTGATTACCCAACCCACACATTGTTGCCTGGTGCAAAACTTTCATATAACAAACGCACTCAAACGCGCCAGATCCTCATTTCCTGGAAAAACTCTGAGGATCCTTCAACCGGGTTATTTTCGTTAGAACTTGATGGAATTAACAATCAATATCTTATTAGACGGAATGGATCCGAGCAGTACTGGACTAGTGGCCCATGGAATGGTCAGTACTTCAGTTTGCTGCCCGAGATGAAGCACAGTTTTCTCTTCAACTTCAGCTATGTTAACAACGAGAACGAGAGTTACTTTTCGGTTAAAATGTACAATGCTGCAACCATTTCTCGAGCATATATGGATGTAACCGGGCAATTAAAGATAGTCAGTTGGGTGGATGGTGCTGGATGGAATTTAATCATGAATCAACCAACATCACAGTGTGAGGTTTATGCTATATGTGGAGGAAATGGAGCCTGCAATCAGATGACACAGCAATTTTGCAATTGCTTGGAGGGGTTCAATCCCAAGTCACAGGATGATTGGGATCTCAATGAATTTTCAGGTGGCTGTGTTAGGAAGTTCGATTTGAAATGCGGAAATATTAATAATAATAATAAACATCAAGACGGGTTCAAGCTGTTCACCAACATGAGATTGCCTGGGAATTCAAAATTTGTGCCCGACCAAAGGGATATTAAGACATGCGCTTCTTCTTGCCTAAATGACTGCTCGTGCTCTGCATATTCTTACGACAACAACTTATGCTTGGTTTGGAATGCAGAGTTGTTGAATCTACAACAGCTCGCTCAAAACGAGGGTGATGGCAGGAGTATTTATATCAGACTTGCTGCCGAAGAATTTGAAGAGTTTGCTAGTAGCAAGAGAAGCGCCAAAAAGACTATCGGTGTCGTTATAGGTTCGGTTGGTGTTGTAATTGTCTTGGGCATCGTTATCCTCCTTATACTGAGGAGGAAAAAGAGGTCGGATGTGGAAGGTTTTTTGGTTGCTTTCATGTACCGGGACTTGCAACGGGCCACCAAAAACTTCTCAGAGAAACTAGGAGGTGGGGGGTTTGGTTCTGTTTTCAAAGGGAGGTTGCCTGATTCAACGTTGATCGCGGTTAAGAGGCTCGATAGTATCAGCCAAGGAGAGAAGCAATTCAGGACGGAAGTGAGCACGATTGGGAACGTTCAACATGTTAACCTTGTCCGTCTTCACGGGTTCTGCTCCCAAGGAATCAAGAAGTTGCTCGTTTACGAGTACATGCAAAACGGCTCCCTGGATTCCATTCTTTTCCGTCAAAACGATTCAAAATCTATTTTGGACTGGAAAACCAGGTACCAAATTGCCATTGGAATAGCTCGGGGCTTGGCTTACCTACACGAGAAGTGTCGCGACTGCATCGTCCACTGCGATATAAAACCCGAAAACATCCTTCTAGATTCCGGGTTCTGTCCCAAGGTGGCAGATTTCGGCCTGGCGAAGCTCATGGGTCGAGATTTCAGCCGGGTGCTGACGAGTATGAGAGGTACAATAGGGTATCTTGCTCCGGAGTGGATATCGGGAGTAGCTATAACGGCAAAAGCGGATGTTTATAGCTACGGGATGCTGCTATTCGAGTTGATATCAGGACGAAGGAACTCTGGAGATGGGAGAATGAAGTACTTCCCCATTTGGGCTGCCAGTCTGGCCGTGGAAGGGGGAGATATTATGAGTCTATTGGATTCTAGACTGGATAGGGAAAGTGCCGAACCTGAGGAGGTGATGAGAATTTGTAGGGTGGCTTGCTGGTGCATACAAGACTGGGAAGGGCATAGACCTACAATGGGTCAAGTGGTTCAGGTCCTTGAAGGGGTTATAGACGTGGAACAGTATCCGGTTCCACGGGCTCTCCAAGTCATTGTTGAGGACGATGAAAGCTTAGTTTTCTTAGATAAAATATCTTCTTCATCCTCTTCAAATAAAACCTCACAGACTCAAAGCATTTCTTCATCCGCGAGTTTTTCCAAGGAATGAAGTTTCTCTTGTTTGTTACATGATTGTACACCCTAAATGGGAGGAAAACCCAAAATCTCTTCTCATTTTGAGGAAAAGGATAAAAATAATACCAAAAATTTTATACCGGTGGATATTTCCCTATGGGATCGGATAGTTCAAAGCCAAAAAATTGAAGTAAATTTTTGTTCTATTATATTTCACAACAAACACACTTATTGGTTGATCCTGCTACCATTTTAATATAAATTTAAAAATGTTTTGTAAATATTTAAAATTTCTAAATAGTTGTAATTAAGTTTTGGGTATCTATCGATTTTAAGATACTCATGAGTTCGGGAATGAAATGAGATGAGTTAACATATTCTTATCGAGTTCTATGATGGAGGAAAATAGTTCAAAACATGGCAATATTTATATAAGTACTTTAATTAAGACATGAAATACATTTATAATTATATTTTATTTGATTATGTTACTAAGTGATTATTTATATATATCACCTATATTAGTTGATTGATGTTCATTCATAATAAGTATGATTATCTAACCGTTTGTATACATATATAATCAGATTTATTGTATATCTATTATGTTTTAATAGATAATTTTGAAATTTGTCATAAAATTATGTGTCTTTTAATTGATAGAATTTTTTTTTTATAGAAAGTTAAAATAATCTACTTAATTAAGAAATGAATAATTGTTAAGATAAATAACTATTTATATTTATATAATTAGTTAGTTATATCTGATTAAAGATAGATGGTTAATATTTTAATTAATTATAATAATTAATATTTTAATTAATTATTATGTATTTTATAAAGGTATTTTTAATGATATATGAAATTGTATATATATTTGTTTAATAATATATGACATATTATTTATTCGATTATGTTTATAAGTTATTGATTATATATTATATGTATATCGTGCCTATATTTATTTTTGGAGGTAATTAAATTAAAGAATGAAAAGTTGAAAGGAATTTAGATTAGTCAAATCTTTAATAACGAAGAGGTATATACTATGTGAAGGTGTTATATAAGGTTGTTTTTCTCTCTCTCTAAAAAAAATATAAATTATGACTTCGGTCAAAGATGTTTGAAATGTTATGATTTCTTTTGTATAAATTATGTGATATATGATGTATATTTATTTGATTAAATATTCTATTTTCTTTTATAAAAATTAAGTGTTAAAATAAATATTTTAATTTCTTATGTAAAGGGTGTGTAAATAATGATTTATATGAATAATTTGTATAGAAATTATGTTGAATAGTTTATCCATTACAATAGAATTGTGTGACAATCTTTTGATTAGAAAATTATTGATTTAATTCACCCATATGTGTGATTTAAAAGGATACCGACACAAATGTGGAGACAAATATTTTTATTAATAATAACACAAAAATTATTGTGTATATTATGATAAATAAAAATATAATTTATTGTTAGAGAAATATATATATTCTATACAAAAGATAAAGTTGCGTAACTTTACAAAAAAGAAATAAATAACAAAAAAATATCTTGTTTATATTTGTTAAGTTAGTGTTCAAATTGATATTTTAAATTTGACGATTTTGAAATCAAGAAAAATGTCATTTCTGTAACATCACTTTCATAAAAATTTAAAGAACCAATGTCTTCAAAATGATTTTATGAAATAGATGAGAAAGAAAGTTTATAAAATTTTTGTATGACTTATAATAAATCTTATAAGAATGATATGAATATTTGATCATACTTTGACTAAAAGTGATTATGACAATTATATATATTATGAAGACAATGAAAATTATTTAATTATGGTAGGGAAGGACCCAGAATTTGGTGGTGGGGTGGACTAAAATAAATAACGAGAAAATTTTAGATAAAACGCGTAAATAAATGTAAGTTTTACCATTTTTTTAATAATTAAATAAACAAAATATTGAATTCTAATTAATTTTTATAAAATTAGAAGGTAATGTCACATTTTAACCATAAAAAAATTTGGGGTGGGCCGAGTCCTTACATAGATCCGTCCTTGAATTTACGTGTCTTCTGTATGGCCACAACACTGATTCGGAGAAAAAACCCCGATTTCCCGACTGTTATGTTAGGTAGCCAACGGGAGAGACGACTAGAGGGAGCGAAAGTGATATTTTTTAAATTGAAAATTAAGATAAAAATGATTAAATTCACTAAGGATATGACTACACGAAATATCATGTTGATACCAAATGATATATTGATATTATTAAATGAAAAACTTTACGTCTACAAGTGAATATGTTTATACTTGGAAGTGCAATCTACATATGAAAATTTTCTAAGAAATTACGATTAATAAATTAAACGTTATAATATATAATTTTGACTTATATCGAAAAATAAAATATTTCTATGAAAAAATATGTAATTATTTACACGAATACAGAATAGTTCAAAAATATTTTGTTTACTAGTTAGCCAAGTAAATAATATTTTCATAAAAATAAAAATGTTTAAACAGTAATCATGTACGAATGACTATGTTTTTTATTAGAAAATGTTCCAAGATTATCTAAAATGTACCAACAAAAATTTCTAATTATTGTGATAGTAATTTGAAATTTGACAAACTTAGAGTCAATGACAATTCTAAACATACACGTCTTAAAAATAATGTCAAATGACTATACTCTCTAATGAAGTTATCAAATTTAACTATGTTAATCAAAGATAACATTGTGGATCCACTAACCAAATTATTGAATATAGAGTTAGTTTGAAATCTTTTTAAGACATTAGCCTACTATAAGTTGGTATGAAAGTAAATCAAACTTATGCAGACTGTAGATCCCAAGAACTAGGTTTATTAAGACAATCTAATTGTACTGACTTGAAAGATTATTGTTAAGGATTAATCTTATAACGAAAAAATATATATTTTGACGAGGATAAGCATATCGCTTTTAATTATATTTTGTGAGAAAAGAAATCACTTATGTGAGGGAGAAGTGGGGCCGCTTCGAAAGAATTGCACGACACAATTCTAGACCCTCTCACAGAACTAGACGCATGTTTCATGAAATAAGAGTTTGACATTTATTAGAAAAATTCTATGTAAAAACGTTTAATTATTTACTAAAAATATAGAATAGTTCAAGGACATCGAGTCTACTAATCAGCTAGTAAGTTATATGATTTTATAAGGGAATGTTCAAAAGGTTACACATACATATCCTATGTAGGATTCAACTTTTGAATTTTTTACCGAATTAATATTTTAATTTCCATTGATGTGGAGAATTGTTGGAATTTTAAACTAATTCATAAATTCCATTAATGAATGAAAATGAGAATTTAAGTAGATAAAATCAAATGAAATTCAAACGAAATTCACACGAAATTCAAACGTGAATTAAAAGGTGAAATTTGATCCAAATATATAATTTAAATTAATTAATTTAAAATTTTTAATTATGTAATTAATATTTAATGGTTTAAATAACAATTATCAAATTAAATATATTTAATTTTATTAATTGTCATTGTAACCTTCATGAGATTATTGCTATCAATTTACTATTAATTTAAAAAATCATGTAAAGTGTTTTTTCTAATGAAGAGAAAATACAAATGGCAATGAAGAGGCAATTAAGGTGAGCCGTTAGATCAAAGATTAATGGTTGATTTTTTTTTTTTATGAAAGTATCTTTTACAATATAAAAACTCTGTCTTTAATCTCAAACCAACACATCATTTTATCATTTCTCACTCTAGAATTCCAAAAGTCCTCTCCTTATTTTGTGAGTGATATTCGAGTTCTTCGCTCGACATTTTCTGTTGAAACCCGATGATAGTTCATGTACGTTGGTCAAGTTCGATGCATGGTGATTCCAGTGCAGAATCATTACTAGATTCGTTGTACCTTAAAGACAGTCATCTACGATAAGCTCCAGTAGAAACGAGAGACGATTGAACTGTTAAGGAAAAATGTGAGCTTCGAATCAACCACTTATTCGGTGATATCGTTCTTCATATATATTGTATTTAATTATTTCTTTATAAAATCACACACACACATATATATATATATGTGTGATTTTATAAAGAAATAATTAAATACAATATATATGAAGAACGATATCACCGAATAAGTGGTTGATTCGAAGCATATATATATATATATATATATATATTAACTTAAAGACAAGATATCCGACCAACATTGCTGAGAATTTGTAGGGTGGCTTTAGGGCCGACCCTCATAGTTGGGAGACCCAATGCAAATTCAAATTTTGTGATCACTCAAAATGAAAATAAATATAATAGTTGTATATTTATCAAAAACATATTAAATATATAGCTAGATTATTGATTTCAAAAAAAGAAAAAAAAATACTTGTGGGTATTGATATGCTTTTTTGAAGCCTCTTTCGATAATATTTGTGATATATTGTGTATAATGTTTCTATAATGAAAAAATGTGATAATATTTTAAAATAAGAAGAGATTAGGAAGATAAATATAAGATTAAAAATAAATAATAAAAAAAATTTAAAAACATTAAAATGTAACCTAAAAGATGATTTTCACAATTAGGTTAGGTTTGAATTAATTGATAAAAGAAATTTAAAATATTAGAGATGAAAAAACGGTTATAATATAAAAATATAACTAGGATTTATGATATAAGAGATAAATAGTTAGTGCTATAAAAAGGTTACAGAGAAAGAGAAAAAAATTATTATTATATTAAATATAATATGGAGAAAGAAAAAAATTAATATATTATAATATTATATATAATATAAAGAGAAATAAATAATATATATTATTATATAATATTAAATGAGAAAAAATATATATTATATAGGGAGAAAAGGTTAGTCATATTATAAGGAAATAAAATAAAATAATAGATGTTTTATAATATATAATTAATAATATTATTTACTAAGAAATATATTATATAATTAATAATATTATATACTAAGAATTTAAATTTTGAGGGTCTCTCGACCTGGGTATACAAGATGAGGAAGGGCATAGGCCTACAATGGGTCATGTGGTCCAGATCCTTGAAGGGGTTTTAGACGTGGAACTCTTCAGGTCATAGTGGAAAACGAGGAAAACATAGTTTTATTCACAGAATCATCTTCTTCTTCCTCTTCAAATAAAATCTCACAAACCCAAAGCATTTCTTCTTCCTTTTCTATTTGTCCATTTTTGTTTCATTATTGTTAGTGTTACATACATAAAGAATAATAATATCTTTTGGGGGATATTATTGTTTTGGATAATGTATTTAATCTTACTTTCCTAAAGAAAATAGTTATATATGTATCCATCTCTAGGAAAATTTCCCCTTTTGGTATGTGACTATAAATAAATAAATAAATAAATAAATAAAGATATATCAAATCAGGATTCCAACTAAATATGGGATGCACAAATGGCTATAACTCCTCGAACAATTCAGTTAAACTATCCTACCAGTTTTAGACAAACTTAGTTGGTTCCTTAGGGCATCTCCAACTAACCTTATACGCAAATTCATACCTATATTTTCTTCCAACCGGCCATCAAACGCAACAACAAAATGGGTTTTATTCTCTTTTTAAAAAAATAAAATGCATATTTGCGTATTTAATATTCATTTCACAAAAACTTTTATAAATTTTTAAATCAGTCCTTAGAAATATATAAAATCTTTAATTTAAATATTAAATTTGTTTATAAATTATTTACAACATTTAATTTAGTTTTTTAATTTTTAATTTTAAAACAAAAAGTTATAATATTTTAAAAATGTATAATAAAATTATTAAATTATATTATACTTGAAATTTTATCTTTTTTATTTTTTATTTTACGTTATATTGTTTATTTAAATATATTATTGAATTAGTTTTTGTTGTGTATGAATTAGAAAAGATTGGGATTAAATATATAAAGTTGATAAATATATAGATAATATTAATAAGGTTAAAAAGTTATTGTAAGAAATGAATATTTTAAAAATATTTTTTTGAGTTGGAGATGAATTAGTGTTTGATATAATGTTTACTTTATTTTGGGTTTGAAAATGGATTTGTAATTTGAAGATAGAAACCTTTAAAAAATAGATTTTGCTTCCTATTTTAATTTGTTCAAAATTTAAAATTATTCTTCCTACTCTATTTGGTATCAAATTATCGACCTCAACTTGTCACCTACACCATTCAACTTATACATTTATTTATTTAATTTTATTTAGGACTTTTGGATTAATTTTTTTTTTCTATTTTGACAAAAAAAAAATATTGAATTTACAAATTTTGATAAGTTTAGAAATGAACTTTACATATGTGCAAGTTGAGGTTTTATTTTAGTATGAAAATAGATAAAATGATTTTTAAAAAATGGGACAACGAACGAATTAAGTATATAGCCCGCAAACATACTTAACCATTTAACCAGGAGTAGAATTCGCCGTCTCACGGGTTCGAACCCAAGAGAATGTATAATTTAATATAAATCTATTTAAAACTAAAAAATAAAAATATGATTCTATTTAAACTAATTATAAAATAAAAACTAAATTAAATATATATATATATATATATATATATATATATTTATTGACCCTACTATTATATATAAAGTTTATTAAAAATATTATAGTTTAATTTTCTGCCATCTTCTTCTCTTTAATCATAATTCATTAGATTTTTAATGTTAAAAATTTTTTTTTTTTTAAAATATTTCAAGAAAATATAAATTTGATTTATTATATATATATATATATATATATTAAGTTAATAAATTATAAATTAATAATTTAATATATAAATTAAAAATATATTAGTATTTATTTTAATTATTTTTTATTTAATACTATCAAATTATATAACTTAATATATTAAATTTATTAATAAATATATAAGAATATAATAGTGTTGATTTATTTTTTCAGAAATTAATTTTAAATATTATCAAATTAATTCAAATATTAAGTATTTAAAATTTAGATATTTTTATTTAATTAATTTAACTTTTTTCTAGATATTTAAATAATTAAAATGTTAAAAGTATTTAAATTTTAAGTTTTTATCAAAACACCAGCTAAAAATAGTTGAAAATATGTTGAGATGAAATTTCAAATGGTATAATTTTCATCAAATTTTGTGGGGCTATATATGTTTTCAATTGAAAAGGAAATCGGCCATTTGAGACCACAAAGTCATAACAATTGTGCTATCTTGACCCACTTGTGTTATTTGCATGTTACACAATGGACAAGATCTATTGTAATTCCACAAGCCCAATTCAGTGGTAGAAAAGTCTATTCATCTTTTTAATTAATTCAAACATCACCATAAATATATTACAAATAAGTTGAATTGTGGAATTTTGGAAAGGTTGATTGATTAGCTCAGTTAGTATAGTTAAACATTATGAATTTGAGCTTAATGACCATTTTAAATAATAATAATAATAATAATTGGGTTTCTCAAAATTAATAATATTTAGTTAACATCATCAACGCAATCACATGATATTTTAGGAAATTTTTGGGACTATTTAAAAGAAATAATGTTAAATAAAAATATAAGTTATTTAATTTTTTATTAGTTTAATTATTAAAATAACTTTTTATTAAATTTTAAATTTAATAAAATAAAATGAATGTGTTATAATATTTTAGTTGATGAAATAAATAATTTAATGATTAAAATAATATGAAAAACGAATTTATAAAAAAAATCCAAAATACACTAATCAAACAAACTTTAACCATGAAACATTATACAAAAATCAGTTTAGAGATAAAATGACTACAAAGTTAAAAACATACTAATATTTTATTTCAAACGTCTATTTCACTTCATTATTGTTAAAATCAACTTGAACAAAAAGACAACATATTCAAATAAACAAAAAATTAAGACTTATGAAACTACAAAGTCATTATCAGTAAAAGAAAAATTAAGCTTAATAGGTTGAATAATTTGGGTATAGAAAATAGCTGGTCTTTCAAGCTGGCAATAACTTATTGAGATAAGGTTATTTAAATTAAACATTAGATTATTTAAACAATTTTATTTAATTTGGGTTAATCAAAAACATTCTTGTCAAATTAACTCATGAATTAATTTGAGTTTATTAGCAAGAAAACTTAAACAAATCAAATTAAGAGTTAAAAATAAAGAATTGAAATTACAAGTCTAGGAACATTTATTCATTCTTGCATTGAAGAAAATGCAAGAGATTTTTTTAAAATGATAGTAAAAGATAGAGATTTTTAAAATTTAGGGTTAATGATGATAAAATATAAATAAAAAGAATATATATATATATATATATATATATATATATATATATATATATATATATATATATATATTTTTATTTATTTTTGTAAACAAATTCATAGTTAGAAGGACTCTATTGACATACTATTTAACATATTAATTTTTATTTAATTTTTTAAATATTATTTAAAATTAATTTTTTTATATACAACCCTTTATTTAAATTAATAAAATAAAATAAAAAATCTTTAAAAAGAGATGTGTGAATTTAAAAAAAAATGCTTAACACATTAAAAATGTTTATTTTATATTTATAAATAATTTAATAAATAATAATCTTTTAAATAAACTTTTATAACATCATTTTAATATACACCATTTTTTTAAAGTTCATTATATTAAAAATGATTAAAAAAAATTGTTTAAATACAATAACAAAGCATGTCATGAAAAAAAAAGTTACTCACTAGGTTATCGAGCTTATAAGTTCTCGAAAAGAACGATTAACTTCTTGACAGACTCTACCGACTTTTCAAAACGAATCTTAGAAAACGTCGTAATAATAATATTATGAATAATATACATCGAACGACTACAGTCATTGAAAGTTCGACGATTTCTCTCCAACCAGATAGTTCACCAAAAAAATAATTGGGATGTAATCCAAATATGTAGACTTGTAATATCAACCACATTAATCTAAACTTCTCAGCAATTATCCAAAGATTCGGACATCACCAAATGAATCTCCGTAATACTTCACAAAAGACTCTAAATACTAGTCACCATTAAAATGCAAAAATAAGTGAGTTGGTGAAGACAAATTGAAGAACCATCCCCCATAATGAACGCTCACAAAAATATTGTCAAATAGAATAAATTCTCCTTTAAATACTACATACTCGTTAGATAATTAGACATTTTGTGAACCAACTAGACCAATAACGACCATAATAAACTACATTATTTTGATAAAAGCGCTTATTAAAGAAAAAAATATCTAAAATATCTAGATCTCTTTAATTTGTAAAATATTTAACTTTATCCAAATTAACTAAACGAAAAAACGATGGGTTGTAAGATCTTCATAGAAATTTACACATTATTTTTTACATTTTCACCGCAGCACTTTTGTAGAGAATGAAATTTAACTTTTGTAGACATTATATATGTGGGCATAGATAACAACACTCTTAATAAGGATTAACCAACTCATTCCCTCCTATTGAAACGACCCTGATAATGGCAATCTGGTGCTAAAAGACATTTTAAATTCCACAATTTGGCAGAGCTTTGATTACCCAGCCCACACACGGTTGCATGTTGCAAAACTTTTATATAACAAACGCACTCAAACGCGTTAGATCCTCCTTTCCTAGAAAACTCCGAGGATCCTTCAACTGGGTTATTTTCATTTGAACTTGATGGAATTAACAATCAATATTGGATGGTATTATTATGATTTATTATAATCAATATTGTATAGAAAAAAATACTATTTCTTTATAGTCTGTGAGGAACGCAGGTATATATTATATATAAATGACAAATTTGAAAAAATATTCAAAGTCATAAATGATAGAAACTAGACAAACTCATGGAACCGGGGAAGGTCAGACCTAGATCCTTAAAGTCTTCTTCTTTCGCTCACATAACTTAATTAAACCACCTACTCCTCTTTTAACTACGGTAACAAACCAACCATCTACCAAAATTTTAAAATTCAATATATAGTAATAAAATTCAATCATAATATTTCACAACCACATCTATTTGTTGGTCATCTCTTTGAGTCACAATTTTTTGTTACAACATATATCGTTTCTAGTATAAATCTAAAAATATTTTTGTGAATATTTAAAATTTCTAACCAGTTGTAATTGGGTTTCGGGTATCCATCGGGTTTTGGGTACTCACATGTTCGAGAATGAGACGAGATGAGCTAACATATCCCATCGAATTTCGGATGGAGATGTTAAAATTAATGTGGTGTAATGTCACCATATTGATTATATATTATGAGAGAATTGTAACGATGAATCGAATTATATTAATTCCTTAGATTTTATCCCAATCAAATATGAGCGAAACGGTAGAATCCTCGTATTGATTACTAAAATATTAAGGTTTTGCAATGCTAGTCTAAAAAGTTTAAAAATAATAATAAAATAGCATTCTCACTCAACGACGTCTCTTTTCAAAATATTCTAACATTTGATATCAGAGTCTCCAGGTTCTACCAATCTCCAAAGACTTCTACCTATCTATCCAAATTTATGGCCTCAACAAATATCAACTATCTCATTCCAATGTTTAATGACGAAGACTATGATTTATGGGACGTAAAGATGAAGACTATCTTTCTATCTCTTAATCAATGAGAGATTGTGAAGAATTGAGCGAATGAGCTAGAGGAAGAAAATGATATCAATAAAGCCGACCTGAAGGAACTAATTAAAGTAGTCCCAACAAGCCAATACAAACGCTTTTTCAATCCTCCCAAATCAGTTACTAAAACAATCTTTTCAAAAATCATGTGTGCTGGTACAAAAGAGGTATGGGAGATCTTACCGAGTGAATTTCAAAGAGATCTGAAAGTCAGACCAATTAAACTCCGATCACTGCTCAAGGAATTATAAATTTAATTATAAAATTAGTTGCAAAATGTAAATTGTTTAATAAAAAATGTTATATATATATATAAATTAACCGAGTTAAATGCATTATAATAAAATGATAAATTTAATATTATAGATATTTTTTGAAAAATAACTTATTATCATTTAATTAAAAGCAAAAAAAAGAAAAGATTACATCAGTTTTATGAATTAAGACTAAACTTATCTTAATTTTGAAAAAATAAAAAGCATACAACATACCACTTTAACAAGCATGACATACAACAATCTTACAAACAAGAATAAAAAAAATAACAAGCAAACAATAATTACATCATCTCGTCTTAAACAACGATACTTTTGTGACTTCTTAAAACATGATGTTCCATTGTTGACATAAATTTGTATTTTTACAAACAATGTGTCAATAATAAATCATGAAGAAAGTTAAGTTGTAAAATCGATACTTAAGAGATCAAAATCACATGATAAATTCTCAATTAAAATGTCTTAATTAAAGTAAAGAACTATTTGACAAAATTAAAGAAAATAAAATGTAGCAACAAAAATAAAAAAATAAGTTTCAAATTTGTAACAGTGTTATTGGCTAAAAGAAAGTTATTAAACTATTTTTATAGTGCAAAAATATGTTACAAATGCAAGTATTGTTATTTTTTTTTTTAAAATTATAGTGTTCTTATTCAAAGAATATAGTAAATAAACTGACAACTAAAAGTGATAGATTCTTTATATAGATGATGATGAAAATTGAAGAATTAGCAACACAAATTAATAAGAAAGATTTGTGTCAAATCATTACAGAATAAAATACCTTATACTATTTAAACGATTTTCATTTAATTTGAATTAAGTTTAAAAAAAATTAATAATAAAAATATATTTCACATCCTAAGAAATTTAGGTTGACTTGGGACCGTGGGCGGGGTAGTCATCTGTAAAAGTTTTCAATATGAGACTGTCAAAGTCACAATAATAAAAAAAAAAAATGATATCTTGACCCTGCCTTGTTTTATTTGCAAATTGGGGATGTGACTAAAATTTAAAATGGTAACTCTGTTTTTTTTAAATATTTCTCACAGGGATGATCAACCAATTGTTTAAGTAGTTTATGAACATTAGTAATTTTTTTTATAAGATTAAAGTATTAGAAACAATATAATCTTTGGTAATTCAAGTTGACTAATTAGATTCTTAAGAGCCTCTAAAAACATCGACAGAAATTCGTTTGGGTAGCACGATTACTTCAGGTGGATACATTATCAATCGACTCCACAAGATCAAGAGAAAATAAGGATAGTCGATATGTGTACTTGATTTTATTTCTTTTCGTGTTCCTAGTGTGTGTTTTTCTATTAAGATTTTTTGGTTTTTTTTTCCAAGAGAAAACAAGTACTTTTGTTATGTGTGCTTTAAATGTATAAAAATATATTATAATATCAATAAATAAATTTATAAAATATATATTAAAATATAAATAATTAACATTTATAAAAAGAATAATTTAAATATATATATATATATGGAAAAATTGAGTTGAAAAAGTTAAATTATAAATAAGATCGTATTAGTGATTATTTTACTTCAGATATGCTCAATAAAGTTCCGACATTTGATCCTATATATTATAGAGAAATGATGGGATAAGAGAATGACATGACATCACTTCATTGTTAGAAAAATTAAAAAAAATTCTCATATTTTTTCATTTTTCTAACCAATGAAATGATGTCACGTCATTCTTTCTCTCCTTCTTTCTTCCAAATTTTTTTATCGCTATCACTCCTCATATATATATATATAATAATTTCTTTTTTCTCTCATTCTCTCTTCTAAATTCTCAAAATATATATAATAACTTACCGAAATAATTTTATATTCAAATTGGGTGATATAACAAATGAAAAATCAAATCAATTTAAATACTCACTTCTAGTTACATTTATCAAAAAGCCATTAAACTTTTATAAATTTTAAAAATACTAGATTTATTATCCCCATAAATATTTGTATTCAATTTTTTAGAAGGAAGGTAACATTTGATTATTTGAACATACTGATCGAGATTGTGTAACCTTATCACAAAAATTAGCATGTCAATAACACTTGTACATTTTGCAGAGCTTATATGATCTTGAATTGTTTTTATTATTTTTATATTTTATTATTCAGGAAAAAAAATTGAATGAGGGAGAAATATCCACTAGAATTAAAAATCAACTCAGACTAATATTTTTTATAAAAATAAGTATAACATAATATTAAAATCTCAGCATGCACATTTTTACCATTAAAGTTGGGATATAAGAGTTTTTTAAGTTTAATATTCATCCATATTTAATCTGAGTTTATCATGCAATTCTTTATAGTAAAAAATATAAAATATTATTTTTATATTTCACTCTGAATTTGACATTAAAAAAGTTGTTAAATTCAAGATTCACAATATGTATATATTAAATACTAAAAAAATTGTCATCAAAATATTAATAGTATAAAAATAATTCACTTATACACAAATTGTTATAACAATGTCAATACTAATAAAATGACGGATAAAAACTCAAATCCTAAAATTATACAAATCTAGTGAAATAATAAATTTTAATTTAGAACCTAAATAATAGAAGAGAATGCATCTCAATTTATAACCTACAAAATATGACATTCTATGTTAGCACTAGAGATTATAGGTATTCTTTTAGAGAATGACTTTCAAAATTTCAAATTAGGCCATCTATTAAGATTAATAGATTAAATATTTTTAATTAGGAAAATTATATACATTTGAGTGGTTGCCGAATTCTTTTATTATATAATAAATATATAATTGTTAATGGTGGGCCACAAGAAGAGATGTTCACTTGTTCGAGAAATTCGAATTGAGTTAATTCGAATTAACGATCGAACATTCGGCTCAGACCAAATATGAAACGCATTTACATAATTGTACTTGCACTTATTTTTTACCTTCACTATCAACTAATTTTAAAAGTTCGTATTGATTTTGAAGAATAATTTAATTTAATATTTAATAAAATATTTAATTATTTAAGTATATGTAATAAAATAAATAATAAAAAATAAATTCAATTTTTCTAACTCAAAAAATCAAACCGAAAACCATATTTTAATTTGAATAGGTTTAAAATTCAATTCAAAAATCGAATTATATGAATTCAAATTCAATCGGAATATTCAGGGATAATGAAATATTAATATTAAATATCCCTCCCTTCCATCTCTTTTATTGTTATATAATAAATTATATAAACGCTTGTACATAAATTATATAATAAATTATTCTGTACTCTTTTTATATATACAAATATTTCTATATACAAATATTTCTACACCCGGATGTACTCGATCTAATTATGGAACTGAACTCATAAATCGTTCAACTCATTATATATATATATATATATATATATATATATATATATATATATATATATATATATATTATTTATATTTTAATATATATTTATATTTCAATTATTATTTTATGTATTTTTTTTTAAATTTTATTCAATATTATATAAATGAAATCGTTTAAATATAATGACAAAAATATTAAAAAACATGATCGTTCAAAATGTCTAAAACAAAAAGCATAATAAGATTAAGCATTTAAAAACAATAAAAAAAAATAAGCCACAAATGTTTAATAATGAACAAACATAATCTAAAATCTAGTAATAACAATTTCAGAAACGCTTAAAAAAATTCGATAAAAAAAAACAACGATGTCAAAGCAATATAGAGAATAATGATTTTAATTATTTTTACAAATTATTAAATTATTATATTGTTATGTTTAGGATATTTTAAATTTATTAATATTTATCAATTATTTATTAAAAATGTATAGTAAATATTTATTATATTATATAAATAATAATCCAAATGTAAATATATATATTAAAATATAAATAATTAAATTTATAAAAATAATAATTTAAATAATTAAATTTATAAAAATAATAATTTAAATATATATATATATATATTAAAATTAAAATACTCAAATTTATAAATAAATAATAATTTAAATATATATCAAAATATAAATAATTAAATTTATAATAATATTAATTTAAATATTTTAATAAAAATAATAATTTAAATATATATATTTAATAATATATTTAAATATAAATTAATTTATTTATTTTTTAAAAAAACTGAGTTTAAATGATAAAGTATGTTATTTTAGAAAATTGGACTAAAAATAAAATTATTTAAAAATGAATAATAAATTATGCATACTCAAACTTATCAATTATTATAGGATAGGGTAGTGTTTGGTACGTGGTACAAATTATATAGGGTTGAAGTTGTATAGAGGTATAAGTTATATAGAAGTATAAATTATATATGGTAGTATAAGTTGTATAGATTTTTAATGTTTGTTATGAATTATAAGAAGAGATATAAATTGTATGTTGGTTTATAATTTTGTGTTTGGTATATAAAATATAGTATAAATTGTATAAATATGAATTTAAAATAATAATAATTATAATTTATATTAAAAATAATATTGCTTATAATTATAAATTATTATATTGTTATTATTTAATAATTAATACAAATTTTAATTAAATTATAAAAAAATAATTATAATATAAACTGTAAATTATATTTATTTAATTTGAATATTATTAATAAATTTAATAAAATAAACTTAAAAATAAAATTAATATATAAAATAAAACAATATTATTTATAATAAGTAAATATATAAAAAATAATTAATAAAATTACGTTATAAAAATAAATATATATTTTTTAATTAAAATATTGAATTATTTAAAAAAATATATTAAATATAATTATGTATAATAATAATATTAAAACTAAATAAAATATATTTAATATATTATATAATAATAAGTTATATATAATATTAATAAAGGGTATAATGATAAATTAAAATTTACATGATATTAGAAATGTATTATATAGAGAGTACAGTTATAATTTTATATCAAATATGAGGTATAAATTTATATAAACAATAATAAAATCCTAACAAAAACTATATAAAAACAATATCTGTATAATTTATAATATAACAATATTGTTATACCCTTACACTAAGGGCCTAGATTTATAAAAAAGAAACACAGCCGGGCCAGTATAGATGTGGCTCCGCTCTGGAGATTCATGGAAGTTTCTTTATTTATTTAAATAATTTAAAGAAAAAAATAATAATTAATGATAATTTTGAGTAAATAGAATGTTTTTTTTAGTAAAAAAAACTTAAAGTTTATTAATATATATAAATAAAAAGTAATAACAATTTAAAATATAAAATATTTTTAATTTTTAATTAATAAATTAATTGATTTAATACTACTTTAAATTAAAGATATCTCAAATGGGAAGAAAACAATAATAGTAATAATAATATGTTTTGAATGCATATTTTATATTATTTATTGAGCATATTCACATTATGTGTTAATCCATATTTTATTATTATTCAGCATATTCACATAGGGTTTTGTTTGTATTTGGGGTTATTTATATAACCCTGTTACTTAAATGATCGGTGAAAATTTTGAGTTAGATATTTTTTTGATAAAATAATTTAAAAAGTATTAATATATAATAAAAAATAAAAAATAATAATTTAAAATAGAAAATATTTTAGTATTTTACGTAATGAATTATTTAATAAAAGAAAGAGGGAGTGATGTGGTATATTTTAGGTATAGTTATTTAAATAACGACAATCAAACAAGGCCTAAAATGGGCTGTTTGAGTCGTGATTTTTAAATATATATTATCTTATAACCAATTTCAAATGAGCCAGGAGAAATGAAATTGCCTTTATAATCAACTTTATCTGGTCTCTCCAAAAATATTTGTACATTGTAATTATTATTACAAAATTTTATTTTTATTTCTATTTTAATATATATTTATACATTATAATTATTATTATATATTTATTTTTTGAAAATTTAACATGAACATAATCATTAAAATATGCAAATATTTGACTAATTACAAAATACAGCGAGATTGATTAGTTAAAAAATAATAATGAATGCATAAATAAACAATATTGATTAACAAACATAAAATTTAGTCTTAACCTAATTCAGAAATATATATATATATAATGATGCTTAATTTTTAAAGTGTTCGGATTGTCGGGTCGAGAGCTGTGATTAATTTGGATAAAATAAAATAAATAATGTTATAGATATGTTTCAAACTTGCAACATAACAATAACAAGTACAACCTTTTAACCAATTAGGCTAACAAGACTTTATATTTTAAATTTAACATCAAATTTGATTAACGCGTGACGTTTTAACAATATAAGTTAACTAACTAATATATATATATATATATATATAATGTCTGGATTGTCTGGTCGAGAGTTGTGGTTAATTTAGATATATATGTAAGAGTAAATTAAAAATACTATCACATTTTAATCGTAATTTTTTTCTCGCTAATTATTACTCGTGCAAATGCACGAGCTACCTACTAATTTTATTAATAATAATAACTTTGTTGTGAAGTAAATTTATTAAAATGACAAAAAATAATAATGAGTTATCACTTAGTAATTTAAATGTGTAATTTTTTTTTAAGATGGTCCTAATTTAAATGTATAAATATATATATTACAATATCAATAATTAAATTTTAAAATAATAATTTAAATATAATATTAAAGGTTTAAAAAGACATGTGCAATCCAAACATAATCAAGAACCCAAGTATTTAACTAATTAGTTAATGTGGTTTTTTTATTCATTAAGAATATTCATGACAAATGGAATCACCGTCCTTATAATGAATGTGAATGTGTTACATGAATATGTGGGCAAAATATTGAAAGAAGCTTTAAACATAAATAGTGTTTTTTCTTCTTCACGCGTTTAATATATATGGTTTTAATCCAAAGACCAAAATAATACTATGTGCTCAAAAACCACTTTACATTAATCCTTGTTTTCAGCTTCTTTATAATCATTCTCTTATTTTTCCACTTTTCAAACTTAATCCTTAATAAAATATTATAAAATAAGAATCATTTAAATATAACTCTATTCATAATATCTAATTTTTTTTTTTATAAAAGACCATCAAATGAAAAAAACAAAGACTGCAGACTAAAATATGAAATTAAAGATTAAGTGCACGAAAATATTTATGAAGGGCGATCAATTTTCAAACCGAAAGATAACATCGTAATAATGAAGGAATAAAATAATTGAAGAACGCGATTTCTTTCGACGATACATGGACAATAACTCAACGATTTAGGTCCGCCATATAGGTAGTCTCGATCCAAACCTCCAGACAATAACTATTAAGAGACTCATATATCATTTATCAAAGTTGAATTACAATTAAACTTAATCTCCATAATTTTTTATTCATTTATTTTTTCATTGATTAACGTCAAATATCTAGCTAGTTTTTAGATGGTTTTAATTTTATGGGATATTGATTATCATATTTCAGTCTATTTAATTTTACAGTGGACTAAAAAGTATACTTTTATATGTTTTCTTTTTGCATTATAAATGTTTTTAATTAGAGTTGTGTTTAAGAGGTAAATATATCAACTCTTTCTCAAATTAATGGGGACAGATTTGTTGTCTCACAAGTCTGCTCATATATATATACCACACTTTAAAATTGAAAAATTATGCTAATATGAATAAGGAACTAAATCCACATTAATTATAAAATAAATTAAGTTTTGAAGTATAATACATATTACATGAGATGAGATAGTAAATCTTCCCCAAATCTTGTTTCATTACTTTGATTATTGAAAATGTATTTTTCCATTTTTTTTTTCATTATATTAAATCTTTTTATTATTAGCTCACCTTATTAATGAATAGTATAATATTTATAATAATTTAAAATTATTATATGATTTTAATATAACATAAAATATATTAATTTAAATAAAAAATAAATTAAGTCAATTAGAGCAACCATACATTATTGGGCTTATATATTTATTTTTTTCCCAAATCAATACAAATAACTTCTTGCCTTGTATTTTGTTTTTTTTATATATCTTGTAAATATATATATATATATATATATATATATATATATATATATATATATATATATATATATATATATATATATATATAATAGAGAAAGTATAAAATGTGATAGTAAGATAAATTCTAAATTCTAAAAAGTTACATTGATAATGATATTAGCAGCAAATTGGTATTTAATGTAAATATTTTTCTTTTTTAGTTCACTAAATTTAGAGTTTTTTTAATTGAAATAATAGAATTGGATTTAGTTTTGAAAGTTTTTTTTATTATTAAAAAAAATAGAGATTCATTTATTTTTTCTATCATATTGTCTATTAGTCTTATTGTAGTGTAAAAACCTGTACTCTATTTTTAATAAAAAGAAATTATTGTAGAACCACAATTCCTTGAGGATATAAGAAGTACAAAAATGAATAAATATAGTGAAAATTTGATTATAGTAAATAAAATAGTAAATTAAAGATTATAATAAATAAAATTTAATATTGAAATATTGATATTACGTGTACATGAAATACAATAATCTTTTGAGATACTCAAGAGTTTTGAGAGATGAGTGTTGACATAGTATTTAATACTTCCCCTAAAATAAAATAGAATGATACACACCTTGAGTTTGTTAATAATAAGACAAAATGGTTTGAATTAAGTACTTCAATGATGTATATGTATATGTATTTGATGACGAGAAATTCTAGACAAATCGAGTGATGATGTGAGACAAATCAAGAGTCCATGGTCGACATCGACTTTTCAGTTGATAATGTTTTTCTCGACTCTTACCGTTGGTAATAATTTTCTCGACTTTTACATTCGGTAATGATTTTCTCGACTTTATAATCAACATCGAATTTAACGGTTGGCATTGACTTTTACATTTAGTAATCATTTATTCGACTTTTACAGTTGGCATCGACATTTACAGTCGGTGATAACTTTACAATTTTTACACATTAATGATTCTCTCGACTTATATTTCGACATCGATTTTTACAGTCGGTAATAATTTTCTCGACTTTTAACGGTCGACGTCAACTTTAACAGTTGGCATCAACTTTTACAATTGGTAATGATTTTCTCGACTTGTATAGTCGGTAATAATTTGACATTGAAGTTGTGCTCAACTTTTGTGGTCGAACACAATTGTATGAAATGATGGAAGATGGTTAGATTTATGAAATTTCAAAATGAGTGGTAGTAAAAATAATAGAAAATAGTGGTGGAGGAGAGGAATTTTTGTGATTTTAATAAGTGTTGAGAAGATTGATAGAGTTTTTGTGATTTTAAAGGAAAAAAAAGTGTTACAAAGCATATGAAATTGATAGGTAACAATATTTAAACAACACTAACCTTTGTGGTTGAGACATAATCTCAATAAAATAATGGAATTAAGAAATGAGTAAGAAGATTGAGTTTCATCAATTTTAGGTGGTGGTGAATCTTACATTCGACAACACAATTTTATTCATTTGTTTGTGAACACAAATATATAGTATTGAATCTAAAACTCATATATGTTCATGCTTAATCCGATTGAAAGTGTTTCATAGGTTCTTAGGTGTTAACCCTTATGAATGTTCTGATACTAACTTAACTTAGATACCAAGTTAAGGTAAATAAAATAAAAAATGTTTAGATTAGGTTATAATAAGATAAATTATAAACTTTAACACTGATATTTACATATAAGTAAAAAAAAAAAATAGTAAATAAAAGGTTCCAACCAATAATAATATTAGGTTTCCCATAATAGTAATAATAATAAAATAGTAAATGAAATGTTCCAACCAATAATATTAGGTTTCCCATAATAGTAATAATAATAAAATAGTAAATGAAATGTTCCAACCAATAATATTAGGTTTCCCATGATTGGAAGAAAACAACAATAATCATAATATGTTTTGAATCCATATTTTATTATTATTCAGCATATTCACATTAGAAGTGTGCTGAGTCGTTGTTTTTAAATATATATAATATATTATTATATATACCAATTTCAAATAAGGAAGGGGGAAAATGAAATTGCCTTCATATATAATCAACTTTATGTCATGTCCACCGTCCAACAAAAATATTTGTAGAGATACATTCACATTTTATTTTGCAGAGATGAAGTCATCAAGTGACACTTTAAATATCACACCATTTACTTTTAGGTTTAGCAAACAGTAAAAACTTATGAAAGGAAATTAAGCAGTGTTTAGAAAAAAAAGTTTATATAATCAATTAAGTAGCATACTTTGTTTCAAAATTTATGTTTTATTTTGTAACATCTTCGTATAAAATATGTGGGGTTTTTTTCTCTTCATTATTTTTGATTTATTCTTTAAAATAATTATTTTTTATGAAAATAGTATATAACGAAACAGAAACAGTAGATTTTAACCCTCAATTAGAGCTCATTACTTATCTCATGAAAAGGGAATACTCATGACTAGTTGTGATAATTAATTAAGACTTTTTATGTAACTATTTATACACGACCCCATATGATCATCATGTTAGTCCCGCATTCATATTCATAGGTTTAATTTCTTGGCAAACATCTCCTTCCTTCCTTCCTTCTGCCTTCTGCCGCCGCACATGCATTTGCATGCATGCGTAGATATGATTAGAAAGAACCACATGAACTTCTCTGATCTCTTTATTGTTTTCTTGATCCTCTGCCTATCCTTGAGCCATCAATGTTGTCTTTCCTATGGAGCTCCTCCTCCTAACACTATCTCTGCAAATCAAACGCTTTCAGGAGACCAAACCATTGTGTCAGCAGGTGGGATCTTCGCACTTGGCTTCTTCAAACCAAGCGAGGAATCCAACAAAAACTACATAGGAATATGGTACAACAGTCTCCCTGGCAATCAAACTGTGGTTTGGGTAGCAAATAGAGATAAACCCATCTACGATAGGTATTCCTCCCAACTCTTATTCTTAGACGGTAATTTGGTGCTGCTTCTCAACGAATCTCATCAAACGCCTATTTGGTCCACCAACGTCTCATCTTCATCATCGTCTCCAGTTCGGGCGATCCTTGGTGATGATGGTAATTTCGTGCTAAAGGACATGTCAAATTCGACAGTTTGGCAGAGCTTTCATTACCCTGTCCACACATGTTTGCCTGGCGCAAAGCTTTCCTTTAACAAACGCACTAAAACTCACAGGACCCTCACTTCATGGAAAAACTCGGAAGACCCTTCCGTTGGGTTATTTTCATTTCAACTGGATCAATATAATAATCAATACCTTATGCAGCGGAATGGATCCGAGCAGTACTGGACTAGCGGCCCCTGGAATGGGAAGATCTTCAGCTTGTTGCCCGAGATGAAGCGCGGCTTCCTCTTCAACTTCAGCTATGTTAACAATGAGAACGAGAGTTACTTTATATTTAGGATGTACAATCCTAAAACTCTTTCTCGAGCATATATAGATGTAACCGGGCAACTCAGGGTCGTCAGTTGGGTGGATGGTGTTGGATGGAATTTATTCTGGAACCAGCCAATTACACGGTGTGAGGTTTATGATTTATGTGGAAGAAATGGAGCCTGCAATCAGATAACTCAGCAATTTTGCAGTTGCTTGGAGGGGTTCCATCCCAAGTCACAGCATGATTGGGATCTCAATGATTTTTCAGGTGGCTGTGTTAGAAATATCGATTTGCAATGCGAAAATATTGATAATAAACGTCCAGACGGGTTCAAGCTGTTCACCAACATGAGATTGCCCAGAAATCCAAAGTCTCTGCCCAACCAAAGGGATGTTAAGACATGTGCATCTTCCTGCCTCAATGACTGCTCCTGCTCTGCTTATTCTTACGACAACAAAGTATGTTCGGTTTGGAATGCAGAGTTGTTCAATCTACAACAGCTCGATCAAAACGACAGTAATGGCAAGAGTATTTATATCAGACTTGCTGTCGAAGAATTTGAAGAGTTTGCTAGTAGCAAGAGAAGCGCCAAAATGACTATCGGTGTCGTTATAGCTTCGGTTGGTTTTGTAATTGTCTTGGGCATCGTTATCCTCCTTATATTGAGGAGGAAAAAGACGTCAAATGTGGAAGGTTTTTTGGTTGCTTTCATGTACCGGGACTTGCGACGGGCCACCAAAAACTTCTCGGAGAAACTAGGAGGTGGGGGGTTTGGTTCTGTTTTCAAAGGGAGGTTGCCTGATTCAACGTTGATCGCGGTTAAGAGGCTCGATAGTATCAGCCAAGGAGAGAAGCAATTCCGGACGGAAGTGAGCACGATTGGGAACGTTCAACATGTTAACCTTGTCCGTCTTCACGGGTTCTGCTCCCAAGGAATCAAGAAGTTGCTCGTTTACGAGTACATGCAAAACGGCTCCCTGGATTCCATTCTTTTCCGTCAAAACGATTCAAAATCTATTTTGGACTGGAAAACCAGGTACCAAATTGCCATTGGAATAGCTCGGGGCTTGGCTTACCTACACGAGAAGTGTCGCGACTGCATCGTCCACTGCGATATAAAACCCGAAAACATCCTTCTAGATGCCGGGTTCTGTCCCAAGGTGGCAGATTTCGGCCTGGCGAAGCTCATGGGTCGAGATTTCAGCCGGGTGCTGACGAGTATGAGAGGTACAATAGGGTATCTTGCTCCGGAGTGGATATCGGGAGTAGCTATAACGGCAAAAGCGGATGTTTATAGCTACGGGATGCTGCTATTCGAGTTGATATCAGGACGAAGGAACTCTGGAGATGGGAGAATGAAGTACTTCCCCATTTGGGCTGCCAATTTGGCCGTGGAAGGGGGAGATATTATGAGTCTATTGGATGCTAGACTGGATAGGGAAAGTGCCGAACCTGAGGAGGTGATGAGAGTTTGTAGGGTGGCTTGCTGGTGCATACAAGACTGGGAAGAGCATAGGCCTACAATGGGTCAAGTGGTTCAGGTCCTTGAAGGGGTTATAGACGTGGAACAACCTCCGGTTCCACGGGTTCTCCAAAACATGGTGGAAGACGATGAAAGCTTAGTTTTCATCGAAGAAATATCTTCTTCGTCACAGACTCAAAGCATTTCTTCATCCGCGAGCTCTTCCAAGGCATGAACTCTCTTCTTTGTTAGATGATTGTAAACCCTAAACCCTAAACGGAGGAAAACCATAAAATAAACACTTACAAGTATTTCTCTCTAAAGCTTTGAAATATTCTTGCTATTTTTAAATGGCAGAATGTTTTCAATATCTTCTATTTTGGTTTCCATTATTGTTAGTAAAATAAAATAAATCTGTTTTCTCTTTTAATGGAAAAGGATAAAAAGAATACCTAAAATTCAATATCCATGTGTATTTCCCGATGGGAACAGGTATGGATTCTTAAAAGAAAAAAAAATTAAGTAAAATTATGTTATGTTTCACAACAAACACAATTATTTGAGTAATAAAAAATATTTTGTGGACATTTAAAATTTCTAACTAGTTGTAATTATGTTTCGGTATATATCGAGTTTCAGATACTCACGAGTTCGAGAATGAGATGAGCTAACATATCCCCATCATTTTGTCTCTCTCTCTTAGTTGTGTTTAGAAGAAAAAGAACACTCAACACAAAAATAATAATGTATGCCATATAAACTAACATTTTTTTTTTTGAGGTATTGGAAAAAATAGTTATGTTACATAAAGTTGTAATTAATAATATTTTTTATACTGACACATTTTATTCAAAAATATTACATATTATGATACAAATATTACTTATTAAATAGATTGAGTTGCAAGATTATTATAAATTTAATTACAAAATTAGGTTCATAATTATGTAAAATTGTTTAATAAAAATAAATAAATGTTATATATATATATATATTAACTGAGTTAAATGCATTATAATAGATATGATAAATTTAAGATTATAAATTTTATTGTTATAAATAATGTGTCAACTAAAAATCTGTAAAGTAGTCAAGTTGTAAGAGTCCATATTTAAGAAAACAAAAATAATATTTGGAATTCTCATCTAAAATGTCTTAAATTAAAATAGAGAATTATTAGCGTGGGATGTACTTATTTATTAAATTCAAGAAGAAAAAACTAAAGAAAAAGTTATGTAGCAAAAAAAAAAAAATGAAAGATTAATTTACCAATTTTTAATAGTAATATTGGTTAAAAAAAGGTTATAAACTATTTTATAGTGCAAACATATGTTGCAAATGCAAGTATTGTTGTTGTTTTTTGAATTGTAGTGTTCTTATTAATGGAATATATTGTAAGAAACTAACAAGTGATAGATTCTATATATATATATAGACGATGAAAATTAATACATGTGAATAAGAAAGATTTGTGTCAAATCTCAC
Source organism: Impatiens glandulifera (assembly GCF_907164915.1). Taxonomy (NCBI): domain Eukaryota; kingdom Viridiplantae; phylum Streptophyta; class Magnoliopsida; order Ericales; family Balsaminaceae; genus Impatiens; species Impatiens glandulifera. Next base: position 46,544,311 of record NC_061866.1, on the reverse strand, counting down.
ATTTCATTACTCTTTTAAAATAACTTAACTATTTAAACGATTTTCATTTAATTTGAATTAATTTATACAAAATAATAATAATAAAATATCTCACATTCTAAGAAATTTTCTCCAAGATCTTTGGTTACTGATTTCTTGTGCATTTGTTTCGGACCAATCAAAATACAACATTAATATTATATTATTAAAATGCATTCGGGTTAAAGAAAATCAAAATCCGAAAAAATTGACCGCTTTATTCAGGGTCAACATGAAGCTAGCGCAAATACAGGTGAAACGCGTTCTCAAGTAAAACGCGTTTCACCTTTCTCTAATTAACGCTTCACACGAATCATTAATACATGTGAAGCGCGTTATTAATGCTTCATGTGAATTGTAATATGTGAAACGTGTTCTCGAGTGAAGCACGTTTCACCTCTATCTTATTAACGCTGAATGAATCGCATTCTCAAATGAAGTGCACTTCACCTCTATCTTATTAACGCTTCACGTGAAACATTAATACATGCGAAACGCGTTCTCAAATAAAACGCGCTTCACTTTATCTTATTAACACTTTACCTAAAGCGTTAATATATATTATTGATTAAATTATCATTAGATAATAATTATTTTAATTTATTAAAAAAAATATCTTTATAATAATTTTGTTAATTTTTTTTTGGATATTTTTAAAAATTTAAATAAAAATTTTTATTTATAAATAATATTATGTTAATTTTATCAAAATAAAAAATATTTAGTATATAATATTTTTTTATGTTAATTTATTTATAATAAAATATTTTTTAATTTATTTATATTTATGTTAATTTATAAGCTAATAATATTTATATTTAATATATAATATTATTTTATTTTTTAAATATTTTTAAAACTTTAAGAAAGAGTAAAGCGCCCTCTTTGGTTTAATTGTATTAATGCTATCGTAAACATGAAAACTTGACTTATCCTATTTTTAAATAATATTATTATTTTTAATAATAATAAAATTATTTGAATTTTATATTCAAAATAACTTTAAAAAGAATTAAAACTAATTAAGGATTAATTATTGTGATAATTAAATCTTAATTAAAAAAATTGTTCAAAATTTCAAAATTAATTTGAGTATAAAAATTGTATTTATTTTATCCAAGTTAGACCAAAGAAGAGGTTAAAAATATTTAATTGTGATTTAATCATGAATTATGTTTTAATTTATGACTTAAAACAGTTAAATAAATTATCCCATAATTCCCAAAAATACCAAAAATAAAATAAAATATAATCACAATTGTTATTATGATTCTAAAAATATTTTTTGTGAAATTTTTGGTGAAGAAATGAATCTAAAAAGGAATTAAAAATTGATTATAATAGTCCTTTAAATAAAAATAAAATTTGATAATCATGTGTAGCTAAAATAATTTTTAATCTTTGCAGCAGGTTTCTAGACCATCAAATGAGTGCCCAGATCTCATCCAACAGCCCAGAAGCTCCCACGCAGTCGGATGTAGCGGAGCCATACATGCGCGCCCACATCGGATTAACTAAGGGGATTCTTAACCCCATTAGTCTAATCGCTAACGGACCTAACGGAACCCAGCGTTCCGTCACTCGAAACGACATCGTTTGACTCGTCTTTTCCGTTGGAATCGCGACTTTGTCGGATTACAATTGTTGTCAGCGCGATTCTTCAGAAGCTCTAGCTTCCTCCACAAACGATCAAATCTGTTGATTTTTTAAGCTACGTGCTCCTCTCATCGACGCCTACGTTTCATCTTTATCTCCCAGCCTTATCCTACCATGGATAAAGTTGTCAGCTGCTGGATAGGATTTTGAAGATAAGCTCGTCGGAAGTCAAATCCGTTTCGAATTGGCTTACTTCAACCGACCTATCTATAGTATAAATACTACTCATTGCTCTTTGAAGCAAATCATCGAAGAAAAACAACGAATTACACACCGAATCAAACCTTGAAGATTCCAGCCAAGAATAGTTTTTGTCAAAACTCCTTTCGGTGATCCAAGATTTGATCCAAGCTTCTAAATAACCTTTAACACCTTCAGGTAGGGCTGCAAATGAGTCGAGCCGGACTCAAACTAGCTTGAGCTCGAGATCGACTCGATTTAGTATTTATTAGCTCTACTCGAACTCGAGCTCGAACGAGTTTATAAATTTGAGCTCGAACTCGACTTGAAAAGTTTGAACAAAAATTTAAATTTCAAACTCAAACTCAAACTCGAGCTCGAGCTCGAGCTCAAACTCGAACTCGAGCTTGAACTCGAACCAGAACCAAATTTATTTGCAAAATTAAAATATCAAACTTTCATAGATATCACTAGTAAAAAAATCTTTTATAGCGACGACAAATGCCAACGGGAATAAAAATCATCGGTATATGGTATAGCAATGCCGACCATAACGACAATGGTAGGTATTTGGGGTTTATTCGCGACCACTTAAAATGTTATCGGTATTTGGGGCTTTATAGCGACCAATTAAAAAAACCCTCGGTATTGTAACCAATATACCAATGATTTTGGAGCCTCGGTATACCTCCTTGATTTTAAATAAAATGTAATAAATTTAAATTTATCCGATATTATTAAATTAAAATTATTTATATCAATTTGTTGAATTATCTTAATATTTTAAATTATTTATTAATTTCTTTAATACATAATTTTTAATTTGGTTAAACATTATCTCATTTTACAATTTAAGCTATATTATAACTTATTTACATTATTAATAATATTTATTAAAATAAAATAAAAATGCTTATAATTTTAAATTAATTAATTTATATTATAAAATTATATTATCCCATGTTCTCTTTTTAATCTAGTCGGCAAAGAAAAATAACTTATGTAGAAGAATTTGGATAACATTATTTAAAAAAATTGACAAAATTAACATTTTTTTTATTTAATTATTTTTAATCTTAATTTTATATTATATGTGAACATAATTAGTTTTAACTATTTAATCTTAATCTGTATGATTGTTGAAATGATCAAAATATCATTTTTCAAAATGATTCAATTTATTGTTATATTTTTTACTAGGATGATGGTTTCCAAAAAAATATTTTATTTTATTTTTTAAAACGAGAATGAAACAATTAATTACAGTAACAAGTATCAAAACATGGAATATTGCTAGTGCAAACACTAAGAACAATCACACTTAGTTTAATTCAGTAAGTAATAATATTTATTTCATCATTTATTTCTTCAATATACTTGAATGATGATTAATATTATTAATAAGGAAATAACGTGTAACATTGGAATTTTTTGTTTAAATTTTAGTACTGGTATGAAAATCAATTATCTTCTTCTCTCTAATAACCAAACTCAAAATAAATATATCATTGTTAATTTCTTACTCGTTCAAATTCGTCTGAATGGAACAGTTTTTTTTTTAGATATCGATATTGGTGGGGTGTTACATGAAAGAGGTGGATCATTTGAATTTTTTTTATCAGTAAGTTTAAGGTAAGAATTTCAATTTTAATAAAAGATCAAGGGCCTATTTAAACGGTTTATCCTAAAATTAAAAACAAGAAATTTCGAGGTCCTATAACCTTCATTTCAGCTCCCTTCTCTCGCTCCCACATCGACCTTTTGATCGTTCAGAAGCCACACTTGAACCGTAATCTGACATTTGATTCCTCGAAGCCGGCGTTCTATGACTACCTCCGCTTCATTGACGTCAAGAAGATAGGGGACAAGGAATTTCCATCAGGTCTCTAGTGAGTTTTTGTGCGTGTCATTGCGTTTTACTTCTGATATTTTTAGGTTTTACGTAATTTGAGAATTTCTGAGCTGAGATCCAACTATTATCTAGTTCAAAGTCAATTTTCTTTTCCAGAGTTTTCTTTAGATGTAGAAATGGGATGCGATGACTAAATGGATGTCTTATAGCTTTGTTCATGCCGAATTGTATTTGTTCCTTTATTTTCTACTGAAAGAATGATTAAGTACTTTACTTGCCTTATTTTCATTCTCATAGATGAATTAGTAAGTTATTACTTGTATCATTGTTCATGCCGAATTGTATTTGTTCTTTTGCATGAGTTCATATATTTTCTACCGAAAGAATAGATAACTACTCTACTTGCCTTCTTTTAACTCACATATATGAATTAGTAAGTTATTACTCTTATACTAATAAGGATTTATGCCAATAATATCATTTTTCAAACATGCTTCCAATTAATCATTGCTCTGGCTCCCCGATTATAACTGCTCTCGCTCCCTGTTTCTTGACAAAAATGATTAAAATGTCATGATTATTCATGTAAGAACACAAATACCTGTAAAATCTTGAAGACTTTTTCTGCAATGTACTTTTGATGAGGAGCACTACATTTCTGCTGTAACTTATTTGGATGTAAATATAGTAAAACTCATTGATATGCTCTTTTTACAGCATTCCCTTCTATTATGTCAACAAGAGCTATTGACTTCCAACCACTATTCCCCCAAAGCACCTAATATTCTTACATTTCAAACCACCATTCCAAAGAAATATAAACATACATTCGAATAATATACATATTCACTAAATTCTCACAAATTGTAGAGTTGACAATAGAGATCGAATATTTCTTTTTTCCCCATTGTCCATTGCCGAATTTTATTATCTAAATCCAAATCCTGCATTTCATTTTGTTACAACACATCGTTCTCAACATAAATCTCATGAAAAACACTCCATATTACCTCATTGCTAGTACTAGTGGTACTAATTCCATGGTCATTGGGTAATTTCTTTAAATGTTCAATAGTCATGATGATACATGTTAGTTGGTCTGATTAAAAAGGATCAATATAAATAAAGGAACAAATACAATTAGTTTATTTTAGAGGAAACTGCCAATAGTTTATTTTAGAGGAAACTGCCAAGGAATCCTTAGGACATTTCTTGTAGGGAAACCCTTTCAAAATTGGAGGGATTCTTAATTGGTGATTCTTACTTCTCGTTTCTCGTTTTCTCGTTTTGTAGTTTGAATTTGACGAATTGATGGAATTTTTAGAAATAAGAATTCTAAATGGCGGATATTGATCCCATTTGCCAAAATCCTAAGATTTTCTAGCATGAATAATCTAGTCATGGTGAATTGGGTCTTATTCTTTTTGTAGTTATGGTCATTGTTGAAAACCATTAGGCAATGATGTGGTTAGAATTAATGATTGAGATGAAATTTAGACAAAAAGAAACATCAATTTTAAGATTTCTATGGCATATAACTGTGTTTCTATATTAACATGGATGAACTAGCATCACTTTTAATAATTAATAAAACTTAATTAAAATGTCATTATTATTCATGTAACAACACAAATACCTTTAAAATCTTGAAGAACTTAACTAATTATTGTAGTATGAGATTGCTTATTACGAAATATTTATATATAGTTTTGTAGTTAAACAGATTTATAACACTTCTTTGCAGGTTGATAGTCTAAAACTCTATATTAAAATATCTTTTCTTTAGTGAAAATTTAACTAATTCACTTTCATATATTTGCAGGTTGAAATATAAAAAGTGAGGGTTGAAATAGTGTACAGGTCCTTGTTCCACTCTTTATTTTATGTTCACTCTTGTCATGTTTGTTCCTCTCTTGATTATTTTTGTTTTTCTTCAAATGTTTACATCCTTAGTTGGTGGGCCATTTCAATACAAATAAATTAAAAATAAGGAGAAATGTATTAAAATTGTCTGTAGTCGTCTCCTCTTGGGGAGGAAGACCTAAATGTTTAAACAATCCCAATCAAAGTTACTATCATACATAATGTTCATTAATAGTTAGGTTATTGGAATTACATGGATCTTACATTTTTAACACATCTTTTAGTTTCTTCTTCAATAATTTTATTTTGGTTTTATTCGTGAAGAGCTATAGTACTATAATCCACTTATTTCCATGTTCTACCATGCCTGTGTTTTTTCATTTGCAGAATCAATGGCATGACAATCAAACATTTCCTTAAATAACGTTACTCAAAGATACAGTATTGAGAAGATATAGAAACAATCATCACAAGTTAGTTCTCTGTATATCCTTTTTCAAATATAATGGTTGATTTTTAATTAGTTCTTTATGTCAGTCATTGCATTTGTGTTTAATTTATCCGTTGAAGAAAAATAAATAAATTTTGGATCCTCAAAGTGACTAAAAACTGCTAATATTACCAAATAATAGTAATATCTGATTTTTTTATATAAAGTTGTCCACCACATAATTCACTTGAAAGCATAAAAATACATAACTAACTAATAAACCAACTTCCATTAACTATATAAATTATGAATTTCAGATTATTTTGGTGCTTTCCAAATTCTCATTTTTATCCCTTAGCTTCTCAAAAATCTCTAACTTCAATCTTTGGTTATTATGTTTCAATTTAATTTTATGAAATTAGCCTTTAGGCCAAACATTAGTATGTATAGTGGGAATAGTTGAATCAAAAGGTTCAAATATATATTATTGAATATTTCATAATTTTGATGCAAGTTTATTCAACAAAGTATAATTGATGAGTGGTTAACCTCAAGGAATATGAGAATTATTAAAGATGTAGTTAACCGGATTCAAGTGGTTATAGCATTGAATGGAATAAAGCTTTAATACTTTGAAGTGGGTAAAAACTTTCAGCTGAATTTAGTTAATAAGAAAAAGATATATGGAACGGTGGGTTGTTTGGCTATCGCCCCTATTCCACAAAGAAGAAGAAAATCACGGAATTTATCATCATTTTTGTCGCTAGAAATTTTTATTGATTAAACATTGCTCATTTGCTCTGTTCACGCCACATTGTTTTGTCATTCATAAGTGATTTTTAATTATTTTATTTTCTAATGACTTAATAGTATTTTAGGTATTCATCTTCATTCTTGTTGTTGAAATTTTTTTAGAGTTCTCATGTGTTGATAATTAATTCATCAAATCTCAAGTTTAAACATGTATCATCTTATCTTCATTTGATAGATTTATGAATAAATATGATAGACAATTGTTGACATACATGACAAAGCGTGCGGAATTTTGTGTTAGTTGTCATTAACACTTGAATTTGAATTGTCTTAAATAATTCAAATTTTTGTAAAGAGTCTGACGTGAAAATAATATTATGATTTTAACTTATTATATAAATTTTAGTGATGTTTTCACTATTATGTTGGTTGATTGCAAAAAAAACAATTAGTTATTATTATTATTGATAGGTACTTCAAATTCATAAAGATAGAGATTTTTGAAAAATATTGAAGACTTTTGTTTTTTTAACTTGAAGATTGTCATTTTCATAAAAATTGATATACGAGCACAATTATAATAGGAATCCCAATTGACTCGAAATGGAAGGGACATGATTGATTTGCTAGGAGTGTATTGCCCTCATTGCTTAAGTTTTTTCACATCTCTTTTCTCTCCATTGATGTATTTTTAATATAGTTGATCTTTATGGTTCATAATTGATTAAGTATAATGATCATGAATGCTATATTGATATTAAGATTTGAGATAATTTATGTATTAATATTTTTAAAATAAATATTATATCGTTGATCTTTATGGTTCAAAATTGAACAAATAGAATGATCATTAATGATATATTGATATTAGGATTTGATATGTCATTATAGTTAAAAGGAATATTATATAGTTGATATTTGTAGTTCATAATCGATCAAATAGAATGATCTAATAGTTGTGTAAAATGTGTGCATAATTCTCTTTTGTTTTTGGTTCAGGTGGACGAAGTAGATCTAGTTTGTGTGATTTAAGGAGGATTTATTTGAAGTGTGAAGTGGAACAGATAAATTTTCTGTGAAAACTTTCTCACTTCCCTTGAAATTACTCATTTTGTTAAAACTATAATGCAATTTCGATTTTCATTTTATAGTAAGAAAATAATTATGACATATTATTGGAAATGGTTCAAAAAAACTTTGAAACTGATTTTTTGTATAATATTTTATGTTAATTTTATATTTTAACAATATTATATAGTTTGTTTTAATATTTTATAACGACACTACAAATAGGTTACTCATGGGTGAAGGTAAAAGTGGTTGTCATAGAACATTTTATGGCGACGGTAAGAGTGGTCGTCATTGAGTCCACTATGGCGACGGTAAGAGTGGTCATTGTAGAGTCCTTTATGGAGACGATAAGTAGGGGTGGCCAAAAAATCCGATCTGAAAGACCCGATCCGTTGATCCGGCCGATCCGATCCGAAAAAATCTATATCCGATGGATCGGATTCGGATATCGATCCGATCCGATATTTTTACCGGATTTCCGGATCGGATACGGATCAGGCAAAAAAGATTTCGGATATCCGAAGCCGATCCGATCATTTTTAAAATTTATTAAATAAACAAATCCAAACATAAATATAATTAAATAAATACTAACTCAACCAAAAATCTCTCTCTTCCTATATTTTCCTTCATGTTTCTCTTTACAAACTCAAATAAAAATAATCTTAAACAATTACAAACTAAACAAAAATCTCTCTTTTCTTTCTTCTCTTTACAAACTCAAACAAAAATACAAAATCTCCCTCTTCCTTATGTTTTCTCCCATTTTCCTTTACAAACCCAAACAAAAATATGTCTCTTTCATTTGTTTTTCTTCTCATTTCCCTTTAGATCTGTTCTCAAATCGTCATTATTTATAATTAAAATCCTTAATAGAACAATTTCAATTTTCTAGCATATGAAAAAAATTAAAATATAAAAAAAATCGGATCAGCGGGTATCCGGCTGGCCGATCCGATCCGGTATTTTCGGATCGGATAGTGGTCGGATACCGGATCGGATACGGATCACAATTTTTGAAAAAAATAAAATCGGATATCCGATCCGAAATACCGGATCGTATCCGATGCGTAGGTTTGGCCACCCTAACGATAAGAGTGGTCGTCTTAAAGTCATCTATGGCGACGGTAAGAGTGGTCGTCATAGAGTCCTCTATGACGATAGTAAGATGGGTCGTAATAGAGTCCTTTATGGGCGACAGTAATAGTGGTCGACATACAGTATTCTATGGCGACGGTGAATTCTGTCGGCATAGAGGGCTTTATGGTGACGGTGCTGAAATGGTCGGTATATGTCTTTTTGGGCAATAACGACAAGGACAATGCCGACGATTGACGACTGCTTTTTCACTGTCCCAAATAATTTTTAGTTATGGTGTATATCCCAATACCGACGACCCCTACCGTCGTTATTGAGCTTTTTTTTTACTATTGTATTAAACATTTAAAACATGATATTTCAAAATTAAAATATGAAACAATCATGACTATTCAAAATTCCAAAACTTGATAATCCAAAACATTAAATCACCATTACTAATTAAAATTCTAAAACATAAAATTCAAAAATCAAAGTATAAAATTATATAAATGGTTTGAACATTCAATATATTAATCTTTTTAACTCATGTTCTTCAATCATAGCACACGTACAACTACCTGTATTTAATAATATAAAATAATTAATTTTAAAAATAATTAATATAAATAATGTTAAAAAAAATAACTAAAATTTAACTTACTTTTAGAGGTAGATACCGACAACAAAATTTCTTGGTATGTCTTCTCTTTCTGAAAAAGTAAAAAATCAATTAAATGGATGATAAAATTCAGTATGTAACATAAGAATTTAATAATGAAAACTTACTTTAGCCTTCTTTTTCATTCTATTTATATGTCGAAGACAATCACCCTCACACAGTAGAGTTTGCACTGTATTCATATATAGTGATGAACGATAAGAATTAATGACTCTTGTTCCAACACTAAATGTTGCTTCTGAATCCACTAAAGTCAATGGGATTGTTAATATTAAATCCTTAATATATTATTTTTATTATATATAATATATTAACCTTTTTTTATCTCTTTCAATATTATATATAATATACTTTTATTATATACAATTTATTAAATTTTTTATCGTATAAAATAATCAAAACATATGTTTCTCCTAATACATGAAAAAAGAATATATAAGCATAAGTTTATCTTAATACATGAAAAAAGATGAACAAGACTTACCTTACCAATGAGTTAACCAATAAATTAGTTTTTTCCTTTTTTTTTATTGGATTTCCTTAAAATAAAAAGAAATCAAAGTTATCTAAAAGAAAAAACAATAGTTATTGTAAAAGTGAAAATAAATTTTAATTACCTGTAAGCCTCTTGTGAATAAATGAGATCGATGTGAAAACTAAAAAAGAAGAAAATGAATAGATAAAGAGTGAAAGAAATTGTAAAGACTAAAGAAGAAGAGATGAAGAGCTAGACAAATAGTGTAAATGAATAAAGAAAATATCAAGAATGAAAGAAATGGTGAAAAGTGAGTGAAAGAAATGGTGAAAAATGAAGAGAAAATGAAGGGAAAATGAAGGAAGAATGAAAGAATTGAAGAAGAGGCACGTATGAGACACTTAGATTAGATTATGAGGCACTTACATTATATTAGATGAAGAAGATTATGTTAGATGAAGAGTCATGTAATTATGTTAGGAATTATGATTTTACTTTAGGGATTATGGGCCTTCATATGGTTTTTAAAGAGAAAAAGAGGGATGAAAAAAATATTATTTGAATTTTGAGTTTTAATATTAAAAAATAAATAAATATATTATATATTGTGAGGATCGAAAAAACTCGACAAGCCACCGAGAAAGCATTATATGAGCTCGAACTCGAACTCGGTTAAAGTCAAGCTCAAGCCGAGCTTTGACTGAGCGGCTAGCGAGTGACTCACGAGCAGCTTGACTCATTTTCAGCCCTACCTCCAAGAGTGTTCTCCAAGTGTTGGTATGAATTCAGAAGCCCTGTATTTCGTTTTGTAATTGAAAAATTGATTTTTTTTTAATTTTCCTACTTTGGTCGGGTTTGATTTGTTCTAAGAATTGATTATGTGATTTCTTTGTTAAGAATCATTATATATATCATGTATGAACTTTCTGTTGAAAGAGAATCGATCAAATCAACTTGATTAAAAAAATTTGAAAATTTTAAGTTTGAAAACTATATGTTTAAAATCTGTGTGTTCTTGGTTTTAATCTGGATTTTTTTGATCCAGTTAGTTTCTATACATTCTTGTTAACATGTTGGAATGACTTCCAAATAACCATAATCATTTTTTGATCATGTTTGATCAAACTGAAATTTTGAAAAATAACACTTGAAAATTATTTTTAAAATCCAGTGTTCTTGCTTTTAATCAGGATTTTTTGATCCAATAATTGTTATACATGTTTATGTTATGATGAATTCCAAGCAACCAATTTATCACTTTGACCAAAATCTTTTTTATGAAATTTTTTGGATTTTGATTTAATTTTCAAAAACTGTTTTAATGATGTTTTAATGATGTTATGATATTCTTATTTTGGTTAAGATCAACTATATTTGTAATTTCAAAGCTAATGGAACAAAAATCAGGTCTTGAAATGGTCTAATTTGAAAGATCCCAAAATTTGACCTAGAAATGGTATTTTAAAATTGATCATTGTAATGACTTCAAAATCGCGATTTATGTTAGGGATTTTGTTCTTCATGATCATATGAACTTATTGTAGCTTACGAATCATGATTTCATGATCACAATCAAAAGATATGGACTTATGAAATTTTAAACCAAAATAAGAAACTCGGTCCTAAGCTTTTAGCTTAGGACCGGTGATCATCGGTCCTGTTTTTCAGCCAAGACCGAGAAAATGAATTTAGGAGCGAGAATCCCAACACCAATAAAACACCCAGTACCAAGAATCCCAAGATCGAGTTTTCTGACCTAGGACCGGTGTTCTTCAGCTAGGACCGAGAACTAGGACCAGTGTTCTTCAGTTAAGACCGATGACCATGACCGTTATTCTTCAGCTAGGACTAAGGATTAGAACCGATATTCTTCGGCTAGGACTGAGGACTAAGACAGAGTTTTATAGCCCTAGGACCAAAGCCTTAACCGAGTTTTCTAACCCTTTGACTGAGCCCTTACTTAACTTAAGATCGATGTTTCTAACCATAGGACCGGTAAACTTGAACCTAACCCTAGACCTAAGACCGATGTTTATAACCCTAGGATCGAGCCCTCACTTAGCCTAGAACTGGTAAATTGACCCTAACCCTAGACCTAGGACGGATAGCTACCTAACCCTAGGACCGAGCACCTAGACCGGTAGACTTGACCCTTGCGACTAAGCCCTAATCTGGACCACTCCGGTCTTGACTGAACCCGACTGAGCCTAGATCAGCCAAACCGAACCCAGTCCCTAGGACTCTGGTCCTAAGGCTTGTTTGGTTCCACTTTTTAAAATTCAAAATTATTTTTATAATTTTGGAACCCAAACCCATTTTTAAATAATCCCGATAGGTCAGAAAATAATATTTTTTTCATATTTTTGGGATGTTTCCTAAAATCAATGTTTTGGATAAGTCCTCGTTTGTAATTTATTTTTAAATTCTAACATTCTCTTTTGATATTTTTAGGTTATTTTTTTAAATCTGAACACCGGTGCAACAGGTACACACCTCTTTTAAATAATTTTGTACAATTATTTAAACTCTATCCTTACTTAGGATCCCTGAACTACTAATTAAAGATAATAAATGTTATAACTAGATTTATAAAAGCCAGACTTTATTTATTTTAGAAAAACTTTCAAAAACCGTCATTAGGAGGGCGCGGAAGACATAAGGCAAAAGCCCTTTCCCTAGTGTAAACAGACAACGAACCACCTCTTTTTTAGAAACTCTTGTATAAATACGTATGTAAACGTATCATTTTATTTATTTTCATAAAATCTCTTGGCGACTCTGATTTTTAAATAAATAATCTTTAAATTGGTTATGTTTAATTAATTTAAATCGGGTTCAGGTTAAATTGTTATTTAGCCTATCAGATTATTTAAAATTTGAACAAAAGATTAATAATTCTTAGATAATTAATTTCTTACCGTTCTAGGTACTTTCAAAATATTTTAAAAAAAACTACATGTTTTATTTTAAAAGATGTCTGACACGCAAACCAAGGTTGAAATGCATCGAACCTCGAGTCTCCCCGCAATAGTCCCTACATAACATGATGGTAATCATTTATCTGATTTGTTTCTCTATCGGAGTATAGTAGGAGCTCTACAATATCTTACACTCACTCGTCCAAAGTTAGCCTTTACTGTCAATCGAGCTTGTCTATTCATGCAAACTTCAACATTTTCTCATTGGAGAGCGGTTAAATGTATTCTTTGATATATTCGTCATACTCCTCGTCATGAGATCTTTCTTCGTCAAATTTTACAATTCACTCTTACTACCTACTCTGATGCTGATTGGGCTAAATGTCTCGATGATCGTCGTTCAACAACTGAGTTTTATATTTTTCTAGGTGACAACCTCATTTCTTGGAATTCTAAGAATCAACAAGTAGTTGCTCGCTTTAGTATTGAATATGAATATCGTGCTCTTGCATATACAATTGCAGATTTTTGTTAGATTCAATCTCTACTTAGTGAACTTCGAGTTTCACTTTCTTCTTCCCTAGTTCTATGGTGTGATAATATTGGTGTCACATTCTTATCAGCAAACCCGATATTTAATGCTCGCACAAAACATATTGAAATCATATTCACTTTGTTCGAGAAAAAATTATTCGTAAACAATTACTTATCTAGTACATTCCTATTGAAGACCAAATGACTGATATCTTCATCAAATGTCTTACTCCTCATCGATTTTTTTTTACGTAGCAAGCTCTCAGTTTGTGCCTCACATTTTTACTTGAAATGGATGATAAAGTATTAAACAAATGAGAGAAATTATTGATTTATCTCTTGTTAATTAGGCTCAATATATTAACTAATTCATAATTTTTTTCATAGTAGTTATCTTTTTTATTATTACTATTATAAATAGATAAATTATTGTAAATATTTAGCATTTCATCAATAATATTATTTCAGTCTTTCTCTATAAGAACTCAATCAATTTTTTTTTATATTATTAATTCTAAAAATCAAACTGAAGATTTGATATATTTAAAATTAGAATTGGATTATATTGATAAAATGTTAAGTAATAAAATAAAAATATATTAATATTGAATAAAAATGTATCTTTTTTAATTCCGTATAACCCTACCGTAGATCATTTAGGTCTCGTTTGATCTTTGGGTTATTAGGATGAAACCCATGTTTTATCCCAAAACCCAACCATCACATCCCAAATCAAATCAATTATTTTATAAACTAAAATACCAAAATTACCCTTTAATTAAATATTTTATTTTATATTATTAAAAAATAATATTAATATATATATATATATATTATATTTATTTTATTACATTATAAAATTTATTTTCATATAATTTAAATTAATAAATTATTTCATTTAAAAAAATATATTAATTATATTAAATAAAAATAAATTCAAAATATAAATAAAATTCTAACCAACTATATTATCTAATATATCATTTAAAATTTAAATTTATTTTAATAAATAATTATACTAGAAAATAAAGTTAAATATATTTAAATAAAAAATATTAATTAATGTTACGATACACGAATAAGAAAGTGCACCCTCCTTGGTCCCCTCCTCAGTCCTATGGAACAATTGGGCCAGCTTTATGTTCTGTTTAATAATTCATCTTTTGTCTTCTCTTATATTTCTTTAAAACCGAATTCTGTTATTTTGGAAGTTGTTGTAACAAGTTTGTAACCGACTCTTGGGTAATTCAGCCTCTTTAAATGCTGATGCTCACCCTACTTTTGGGGGCTATGAATTGAATATTTTGAAAGTTGTGCTCTAAGTTATTCTCCCAGTCTTGGACCCTTATCTTGGACTACTAGGTGTAATCTAGTAGTATTTCTCTTCTCACATTCGGCTCTTCTCTCCTTAACCTCGAATTCTCTTCTCATTCTATGTCCGCTGCGCTTGAGTGTTGAATTCCATCATCGGCCCCGATCATCAAGAACCCGTTTCTTGAATTAAAGAACTCGAAATGCTCGGTTATAATTTAAGGCTCGGATATCTTATTTAAATTAAATATTTATAAAAAAAATATTATTATTATTATTATTATTATTTGGTATAAACTAACTTTAAATTATCTTTTTAAATAAATACTATAATAGATTTGTTTGATTTTTGATTATTATATTGTAAAATTTATTTCATTTAAAATTTTATGTTATTATATTAAATAAAAATAAATACAAAATATAAATAAAATTATAATATACTATATTATC
Source organism: Impatiens glandulifera (assembly GCF_907164915.1). NCBI lineage: Eukaryota > Viridiplantae > Streptophyta > Magnoliopsida > Ericales > Balsaminaceae > Impatiens > Impatiens glandulifera. The sequence goes on along the minus strand of NC_061866.1, from coordinate 46,529,038 downwards.
TTATATAATATTTAAATTATAATTATAAAATTAGTGTTCATTTAAATTTTAATTGATCTATTAATAAAAGTTAATATTAATATATCTATAATTTTTAATATTTATTTTATTATAATATATTTTAAATTTTGTTTGAATATAAATTAAATTAATATATTTTTAAAATGTATTGAGAGAGAGAGAGAAGAGAGGTAGAGGTATTTTTTTTAATAAAAATTAAAAAACTGGTTTTTTCATAATTTCATCCATTATTTGGGATAAAATCCCAATAACCCAAAGATAAAACCAGGCCTAAATTTTTTTTTCATATGTGAATGTTAATATTTTTTTTTTTCGATAAAAAAAGACGGTGAAAAATATACTGTCGTGTGAGATCCGTTACAAATTCATTTTCAAATTCAAGGACCATTTCATGGTTTGTGACTTCTAGTCATATAAGTCTTCTAATATTTGGATGAATTAACAGTGGAGAGTTGAATTATAAAACATAATAACTACAACTAAATCATTTAAAAAATAAATTTAGAGATGAATTGATTTTATTTTGAATTACAGAATTTTAATATTTTATTTATTTTATAATAATTCTTAAATAAATTTTTATTATTTTAAGTAAACTTTTGATTTGAAGAGTTGATATATATAAAATTAGAATTTGACTATATTGATAAAAAGTTAAGTTATAAAATAAAAATATATTAATATCGAATAAAAACGTATTTTTTTTTTAAAAGAAATAAAAATATGTTAATTGATTTGAGCTATAATTAAATATTATTTTATATATAATATTATTAATATATTTAAATAATAATTTATTCAAATAAATATGGACCCTATTCACAAGTCTTGTTGACGCGCATTAAGTAGAAAACCCGCCAAGAGTACTATAATTAAGTGTCTTGAAAAACAGATTAATTATAAAGATCTCAATTCTTCTTCTTCTTCCCTGATCATCTCTCATAGTATTTGTTCATCATGAAGAACAGTATTAGTGTCTTTTTCTTTGTCCTCATTTGCTTCTTCTTCTGTAGCCAACATGGGCTTTCTCATGGAGCTGCTGCTAACACCATCTCTGCAAATCAAACTCTTTCCGGAGATCAAACCATTGTGTCGGCAGGTGGGATCTTCGCACTTGGCTTCTTCAGACCAGGTAAAGACTCCAACAAAAACTACATAGGAATATGGTACAACAATCTCCCTGGAGGTACTGAAAATGTGGTTTGGGTAGCTAACAGAGATAACCCCATCTCCGATAGGTTTTCATCTCAACTCAGAATCTTAAACAACAATTTGGCACTTCTCAACGAATCTCAAACACCCATCTGGTCCACCAACATCTCATCATCTTCTTCATCGTCTCCGATTGAAGCGACCCTAGGTGATGATGGCAATCTTGTGCTAAAAGACGTCTCAAATTCCACAATTTGGCAGAGCTTTGATTACCCAGCCCACACATGGTTGCCTGGTGCAAAACTTTCTTATAACAAACGCACTCAAACGCGCCAGATCGTCATTTCCTGGAAAAATTCGGAGGATCCTTCAACTGGGTTATTTTCGTTTGAACTTGATGGAATTAACAATCAATTTCTTATGAGACGGAATGAATCCGAGCAGTACTGGACTAGTGGCCCATGGAATGGTCAGTACTTCAGCTTGGTGCCAGAGATGAAGCTCGGCTTCCTCTTCAACTTCAGCTATGTTAGCAACGAGAACGAGAGTTACTTTTTGTTTAACGCTACAACCATTTCTCGAGCATATATGGATGTAACCGGGCAATTAAGGGTAGTCAGCTGGGTGGATGGAGTTCGATGGAATTTAATCATGAATCAGCCAACATCACAGTGTGAGGTTTATGCTATATGTGGAGGAAATGGAGCCTGCAATCAGATCACACAAAATTTTTGCAATTGCTTGGAGGGGTTCCATCCCAAGTCACAGGATGATTGGGATCTCAATGAATTTTCAGGTGGCTGTGTTAGGAAGTTCGATTTGAAATGCGGAAATATTAATAATAATAATAAACGTCAAGACGGGTTCAAGCTGTTCACCAACATGAGATTGCCTGGGAATTCAAAGTCTGTGCCCGACAAAAGGGATATTAAGACATGTGCTTCTTCCTGCCTAAATGACTGCTCGTGCTCTGCATATTCTTACGACAACAACTTATGTTTGGTTTGGAATGCAGAGTTGTGGAATCTAAAACAACTCGCTCCAAACGAGGGTAATGGCAATAGTATTTATATCAGACTTTCTGCTGATGAATTTGAAGAGTTTGCTAGTGGTTCCCCCGAAAAGACTATTGGGGTCGTTATAGGTTCGGTTGGTGCTCTAATTGTCTTGGGCATCGTTATCCTCCTTATACCGAGGAGGAAAAAGAGGTCGAATATGGAAGGTTTTTTGGTTTCTTTCATGTACCGGGACTTGCAACAGGCCACCAAAAACTTCTCGGAGAAACTAGGAGGTGGGGGGTTTGGTTCTGTTTTCAAAGGGAAGTTGCCTGATTCAACGTTGATCACGGTTAAGAGGCTCGACAGTATCAGACAAGGAGAGAAGCAATTCCGGACGGAAGTGAGCACGATTGGCAACGTTCAACATGTTAACCTTGTACGTCTTCGCGGGTTCTGCTCCCAAGGAAACAAGAAGTTGCTCGTTTATGAGTACATGCAAAACGGCTCTTTGGATTCCATTCTTTTTCACCAAAATGATTCAAAATCTATTTTGGACTGGAAAACCAGGTACCAAATTTCCATTGGAATAGCTCGGGGATTGGCTTACCTACACGAGAAGTGTCGCGACTGCATCGTCCACTGCGATATAAAACCCGAAAACATCCTTCTAGATTCCGGGTTCTGTCCCAAGGTGGCAGATTTCGGCCTGGCGAAGCTCATGGGTCGAGATTTCAGCCGGGTGCTGACGAGTATGAGAGGTACAATAGGGTATCTTGCTCCGGAATGGATATCGGGAGTAGCTATAACGGCAAAAGCGGATGTTTATAGCTACGGGCTGATGCTATTCGAGTTGATATCAGGACGAAGGAACTCTGGAGATGGGAGAATGAAGTACTTCCCCATTTCGGCTGCCAATTTGGCCGTTGAAGGGGGAGATATTATGAGTCTATTGGATGCTAGACTGGATAGGGAAAGTGCCGAACCTGAGGAGGTGATGAGAGTTTGTAGGGTGGCTTGCTGGTGCATACAAGACTTGGAAGGGAATAGGCCTACAATGGGTCAAGTGGTTCAGGTCCTTGATGGGGTTATAGACGTGGAACAGTATCCGGTTCCACGGGCTCTCCAAATCATTGTTGATCAGGACGATGAAAGCTTAGTTTTATTTGAAGAATTATCTTCTTCTTCTTCAAACAAAACCACACAAGCCCATGACACTTCTTCTGGCCATTCTCATACCAAGAGCATTTCTTCATCCAAAGGTAATTAAGTTTATTTGTCTAGGGTTTGATTAAGTTTGAATAAATAGACCACTAATTAATTATATTCCTATGTACTACCATATTTTCTAGTTAAATATTACTACAACGGTTTTGTATTTTTTTTTACTGGGGTCTGTTTGTTTAATGATAAAGTATTTTACCAAATTGATTGCAATTCACAAATCTTTCACTTTTTTCATTTGCAAAAAGAGAGCATGCTATTTGGCAGTTTTGTTTTTGTGAATTTTTTTTTGTTTTGAAAAGTCATATAGTCTATCAAAAAATAATTGGTATGATACTTCAATTATTTAGGTTGTCATATTAGTCGTATCAATCTAAATTTCTCAACAATTACTTAAAAATTCGGACATCACTCAATTAATCTCAGTGATACTCTATAAAAGACTTCAAATACTAGTCACTCATCGACAATGCAAAAAAAAGTTAGTTGTCGATTTAACATTTTCGTGACACATATATAATGAATAACGATGGATCCAAATAACAAGATATTGAATAAAATCTTTAACTGTTTATCCCAACAAAATTATATATTTTTGTTAGTCATATATATATATATAATATGAGAAAATTAGATTTTAACTGTTTATCCCAACAAAATTATATATTTTTGTTAGTCATATATATATATAATATGAGAAAATTACAACTATGACAAGTAGATTATTCTATTTTATTTTATTTTATTTTATTTTATTTGTAGGACGCTATTATTTTATTTTGTTAATTATTTAATTTTATAATTATTTATACTTTAGGATTTAACTCAAAATTATTGGAAATTCGTTCTCTTGTAGTAGAGCTATAAAATGTATGTAGTTTCATATCATTACCTTTTGGAGATGGTGCAACTTAATTTGGAAAATAAATTTGCAGTAAAAATCTTCCTACTAAAAATTCCTCACTGCAAACTTGATAATTAAATGTTGCTAGTTATATATTTCATTATTTGTTAAATTAAGAAAATTCATGGATGTAAACGAATAAAAATATAAATAAAATAAATTTGAATAAAAAAAATAATAATATATATTCAATAGTTAAAATTCTTAATAAATCACGAATAATATATTAAAATAAAAAATAGAACACTCTCATTCCATGTTTTATTCATTTCGGTAAAATAATTTATCTTCTCACATATCTAATCACATATTTTTTTACGAATAAACTTCTCATCTCGTACTTTACACTTTCATTTTAGTCAATCAAATATTTAATTCATAGTTTTAACATTTAACATTGTGACCTCACACTTTGGTCAATTAAATATTTAATTCATATTTGTACTTGTTTTTGTTAGTTTGCAAGTTCGAAACATACATATAACATTTTTAATTTTATTTTTAACTGTTTTGAGTTTATGGGCGGGTCAACCCACAATTCGACTCAAATATCCATTTACTCTCACATATATATCCAAATTAACCACAACTCTCGACCCGACACTCCGGACACTTTTAAAATTAAGCATCGTATATATATATATTAGTTAGTTAAAAAATTGAACTTATATTGTTAAAATGTCTTGCGTTAATTAAATTTGGTGTTGAATTTAAAATATAAAATATTATTAGATTAGTTGGTTAAAGAGTTGTAATTGTTTTGTTAGGTTGCAAGTTCGAAACATACCTATAATATATATATATATATGAGGAGTGATAGGGGAGGGAATTTGAGGGAGGAAATAGGAGAGGGAATGACTTAACATCACCTCATTGGTTGAAAAAAGGGTAAAATATGAGGAAAGAGAGAAGAGAGAGAAATTATTTAATTTTTTTAACCAATCATATTGCCAGACACGTCATTCCCTCTCTTATCCCCTCTCCAAATCATATATATATATATATATATATATATATATATATATCATAGATAATTTGAATTGTGGCTATATTTAGAATGAACCATTTAATAAATTTAACCATTTTGGTAAGGTTAATTTACTTTCATTCATTATAAAGTTTATGATGCAGAATTGTGAGTTTGAGTTTAACAGACCATTTTTTAAAATAATTGAGTTTTAAAAAAGTATTATTTGGTTATCATCAACAATTCAATATCAATCATGCTTAAAGTTATAAACAAAAGTAATTTGTAACGTTTTGGATCTAAAGTAAAATGTGATTGAACTTTATTTATTTAATGAAACACATATGTGAAAAGTTGTCAATTTTTCTAATTGTGCTACTGAATTTATTTTTTCAAATGTAATTTTCTTTTATTGTAACAAGGTAAATATTTGATTGTTATTTTTCATCATGAAATATTAGACAAATATTAGCTTTGATATACAAAATTAATTATAAAATCAAAAATATAATCTTTAAATTGAAAATGTTTGATTATACTTCAAAAAAAGTTTAAAATTAAAATATATATATATATATATATTGATATAATTTTTCATAAATTAAAAAATAAAAATAAAAACATTAATATTTTATTTCAATCACAGTGTATTAGAAATAGTTATTTCAGTTGATTATTGATAAATTCAAGTACTTGTCCCAAATTGGTTTAATTTATTAAATTTATTAAATATTATTTTGTATTTTAATTTTTTTAAAGATAAAGTAAGGGCTTGTTTGAATTGGGGTTATTTGAATAATTGGGAGAGAAAAAAAAATAATCGATGATGATTTTAAAACAGTGATTATTTGTTTTTAGTAAACAAAACTTAAATATATTAATATATATATATAAATAAATAAAATAATAATAATAATTTAAAATAAATTATATTTTAGTATTTTAATTAATAAATTTAATTTGATGAATGATAATAGAGTGAAATGATATTTTAATTGTTTAGATTATTTAAATAACCTAAATGGAACAAGTTTTAAGGGTATTTTAATATTTCCTTGATGAAATAACTAATTTGATAATGAGAAGGATAGTGATATGATAAAGAGAATTTATAATAAATCAGATAAAATTAAAAAAACAAAAATACGAGCTCCAAAGTATATATATACACTTAACTAAAACAACATTTTCAAATAAATGAGTAAAATAAAATAAGTTAAATATTGAATAATTTAGGATAAGTTTAACAAAAAAAAATTGCATTTAAACGGATTTAAATTATAATTTATTTTGAGAAGAATGTCAATTTTATTTATAAAGTTGGGATGAAGGTGTCAAATTCATTATTAAAGTTATAAAATTTTATCTGTGTATATAAATTTGAAAAAAAATGTCAAATTTATTCTTCTTAACATAATTATTTAATGCCGTTAAATTTCTATTGACATGGCAATATCATGTCATATTCACTTATTTTTTATAACCCAAATTTATAATTTCAAACATACTCGTAAAACAAAACAAAATAAAAAATTTTAACCATCTTCAAACTCTTTGTTCTTTCACCGTGCACTTCAGTTCTGAAACCAAATGGACGTTCCTGTGAAAGCTTTACCTTTCGACCAGGTTACAGCTTTTATTCGCTATTCTCTCATATCCTCTCAATCTCACAGCCAACATATGTATATTGTGCACCGCCTCCGGACAATCCTTCCATAATGACAGTCACCGGAATCGATCTCAACTACCAACATTGTCGGTTATCTACCGGACGAGCTTGAATTACTTACAGATATTAAATTCTTTAATATTAACTCCAATCGTTTCTGCGACCCTATTCCACACACGGTTCAAGAATATGAAACTTTTCTTTGAACTGGATCTGAGTAATAACCCTTTCGCCGGCAAATTCTCTCGAGTAGTTCTCTGATTACCATCTCTGAAGTTTGTGGATCTCTGGTTCATTGAATTCGAAAGTAGTGCTCCACGGGAGTTATTTAACAAGGATTTGGACGCTATTTCATCAATCACAATAGGTTTTAATTCGAATTGCTTGATAATTTCAGTAACTCGTAGGTTTCGTTATCGTTTTGGCTGATAATAAATTCAGTGATGTCTTCTGGCTATTATAGGCAATATGTCTAATTTGAATGAGATTATTTTCATGAACAAGGCTTAAGGTCTTGTATTCCATGGGAGATTGGGTTTTTGAAGAATTTGACTTTGTTTCATGTGAGCTTTAAATGAGCTAATGGATCCATTGTCGGAGATATCGACGAGATGGTAAGCTTGGAGCAAATTAATTAAGATGGATCGAGCTTAATTTGATCTGAATAATGAAGTTAGTTAAAATTTAATTAGTTGTTGTTAGCTAAATTTTAACTTAATTTGTTCAATTTTGATGAGAACCAGTAGAGTTTTGTGAAATTTGGAAGAGAGATAAGATTTAGGAGAGGGATAGGGTTTGAAATGATAAATTTGAGTTATAAAAATAATTACGTAAAAAAATAAGTGAATATGACATGGACACGTCAATACAAATTTAACGGCGTTAAATAATTCTGTTAAGAAGAATAAATTTGACACTTTTTGTCAAGTTTATATAAATAGATAAAATTTTACAACTTTAACCATAAATTTGACACCTTCATCTAACTTCATAAATAAAATTGACATTTTTCCCAATTTATTTTGCAAAATTACTATAACAAATTAATATGTAACGTTTATTACCGCATAGTCTTAAGCCTTTTTTGGTTAGGGTTATCTATCTATCTATCTATATCTATCTATATATATATATAATGATGCTTAATTTTGAAAGTTTCAGGATTGCCGGGTCGAGAGTTGTGGTTAATTTGGATATATATGTGAGAGTAAATGAATACTTGGGTCGGATTCTGGGTTGACCCGCCAAAAAATTTAAAACGGTTAAAAATAAAATTAAAAATGCTATAGGTATGTTTCAAACTCGCAACCTAACAAAAACAAGTACAACTCTTTAACCAACTAGGCTAATAACACTTTATATTTGTAATTCAACACCAAATTTGATGAACGCGGGACGTTGTAACAATATATTTTTATCCGTGTGCATCGCACGAGGATCTTCCTAGTTATAATAATTTAGAGATAGTAAAAATAATATTTGGTGATGATTTGAGAAGATTATAATTTTTTTTGATATGTATATAAAAAAATTAAAATTAAAATAAATAATATTTAATATTTTGATGAATAAATTAATTGATTTAATATATAAGATTGATGTAAAAAAAAAAAAAAAAAAAAAAAGCCTTAATTAAAAATAACTGGTGTTTGGTGTTTAGAGTTGATGTGTTGGTTAAACATGTTTAATTGAAAGGACCCGCGGAAAAGTAAAGGCATGATGTTGTCTGTCTATTCACAGGTCTTGTTGACTTTCATTTAGCAGAAAAGCCGCCAAGAACAACACTCTTCAATTTCATGGCATAACAGAACAGAAGAATAGATTAAAATTTAAAACATCTTCCTTCTTCTCCGGAATCTCTGTCATTGCTGTATATGTACATGATGAGCATCATGAAGAATCAAAATAGCGTCTTTTTCTTTGTATCTCTCATGATGATCAGCTTCTCTTGGAGCAACAATCATCCGCTTTCCCATGGAGCTGCTGCTGCTAACACCATCTCTGCAAATCAACCGCTTTCCGGAGATCAAACCATTGTGTCGGCAGGTGGGATCTTCGCACTTGGCTTCTTCAGACCAGGTAAGGACTCCAACAAAAACTACATAGGAATATGGTACAACAATCTCTCTCCAGTTACTCAAACTGTGGTTTGGGTAGCAAACAGAGATAACCCATCTCAGATAGGTATTCATCTCAACTCAGAATCTTACACAACAATTTGGCGCTTCTCAACGAATCTCAAACACCCATCTGGTCCACCAACATCTCATCATCATCTCGAGTTGAAGCGATCCTAGGTGATGATGGTAATTTCGTGCTAAAGGACATGTCAAATTCGACAGTTTGGCAGAGCTTTGATTATCCAGTCCACACATGGTTGCCTGGTGCAAAGCTTTCATATAACAAACTCACTAAAATGCACCAGATCCTCACATCCTGGAAAAACTGGGACGATCCTTCTGATGGGTTATTTTCCCTTGAACTGGATGAAAAAAACAGTCAATTACTTAGTCGGTGGAATAGATCCAAGCAGTACTGGACTAGCTGCCCATGGGATGGGAAGATCTTCAGCTTGGTGCCGTAGATGAGGGCTGACTTCCTCTTCAACTTAAGCTATGTTAACAATGTGAACGAGAGTTACTTCATATTTAAGATGTATGATCCTAAAGGTATTTCTCGATTCTTTATGGATGTAGCGGGGCAAATCAGGGCAGTAAGTTAGGTGCCGGGTGTTGGATGGATTTTGTTCTGGAACCAGCCAAGAACACAGTGCGAGGTTTATACTTCATGTGGAGGAAATGGTGTCTGCAATCAAATGAAACTGCCAATCTGCAATTGCTTGAAGGGTTTCAAGCCCAAGTCAAACCATGATTGGGGTCTCAATGATTTTTCAGGTGGTTGTGTGAGGAAATCCGAATTGCAATGCGAAAAGGCCAATAAAGACGGATTCATGTTGTTCACCATCATGACATGGCCCGAGAATCCAAAGTATCTTTCCATTCAAATAGAGGACATGAAGGATTGTGCATCTATTTGTCTGAATGACTGCTCTTGCACTGCTTATTCTTACAACATTCATGACAGATGTTTGGTTTGGAATGCAGAGTTGTTCAATCTACAACAGCTCGATCAAAACGAGGGTAATGGCAAGAGTATTTATATCAGACTTGCTGCCGAAGAATTTGAAGAGTTTTCTAGTAGCAAGAGAAGTGCCAAAAAGACTATTGGTGTAGTTATAGGTTCAGTTGCTGCTATAGTTGTTTTGGGCATCGTTATCCTCCTTATATTGAGGAGGAAAAAGAGGTCGTTTGTGGAAGGTTTTTTGGTTGCTTTCATGTACCGGGACTTGCAACAGGCCACCAAAAACTTCTCGGAGAAACTAGGAGGTGGGGGGTTTGGTTCTGTTTTTAAAGGGAGGTTGCCTGATTCAACGTTGATCGCGGTTAAGAGGCTCGATCGACGATAGTATCAGTCAAGGAGAGAAGCAATTCCGGACGGAAGTGAGCACGATTGGGAACGTTCAACATGTTAACCTTGTCCGTCTTCTTGGGTTCTGCTCCCAAGGAATCAAGAAGTTGCTCGTTTACGAGTACATGCAATGCAAAACGGCTCCCTGGATTCCATTCTTTTCCGTCAAAACGATTCAAAACCTATTTTGGACTGAAAAACCAGGTACCAAATTGCCATTGGTATAGCTCGGGGCTTGGCTTACCTACACGAGGAGTGCCGCGACTGCATCCTCCACTGCGATATAAAACCCGAAAACATCCTTCTAGATGCCGGGTTCTGTCCCAAGGTGGCAGATTTCGGCCTGGCGAAACTCATGGGTCGAGATTTCAGCCGGGTGCTGACGAGTATGAGAGGTACAATAGGGTATCTTGCTCCGGAATGGATATCGGGAGTAGCTATAATGGCAAAAGCGGATGTTTATAGCTACGGGCCAGTTTGGCCGTAGAAGGGGGTGATGCTAGACTGGATAGGGAAAGTGCCGAACCTGAGGAGGTGATGAGAGTTTGTAGGGTGGCTTGCTGGTGCATACAAGACTGGGAAGGGCATAGGCCTACAATGGGTCAAGTGGTTCAGGTCCTTGAAGGGGTTATAGACGTGGAACAGTCTCCGGTTCCACGGGTTCTCCAAAACATGGTTGAAGACGATGGAAGCTTAGTTTTCATCGAAAAAATATCTTCTTCGTCCACTTCAAATAAAACCTCACAGACTCAAAGCATTCCTTTATCCGCGAGTTTGTTACATAATTATAAACCCTAAACCCTAAACGGGACATAAAATAAACACTTACAAGTATTTCTCTCTAAAACTTTGAATTCTTGCTATTTTTAAATGGCAGAATATTGATGTTATTGATATTGGGAAGATCCATTTCTCGTCTAGGGAAGTTAGGGTTGTGAGAAAGAGTAGAAAGACAGAGTATTGATGTTATTGATATTGGAAAGATCCATTTCCTTGTTTGTGGATGTTTGAGATGAAAATAGTAGCTTTTCAATCTCTTCATTAATGGGTGTTTAAAGAATGAAAATGGATTCAGTGAGAATGAACTAACTGAATGAATTAATTTGTATTATTTCTTTGTTCTTGAGCATCCTTATCCATAACCTGTTTTTTTTGTTATGGTCATGATCATGAAAACAACTTTATGACCAAGATTTCTGGTCATTATGCTTATCCATGACCAACCAAATTTTAATCATAAATTAAAAAATATTATTTTTATTTTTAAATTAAATAAATAATAAATAATTTTTAAATATAATAATAATATTGAATTTCTAATTTTTATACATAATAATGTTTTTAATTTTTAAAAATAATAATTAATTTTTAAATTAAAAATAATAATTAATTTTTAAATGATAATAAACACGAAATGAAAATATATTGTTAACATAGCGAAAATTACAAACTAAATATAGTAGAAATTAAAACAGACGGCGATAATTAAGAGAACAACACCAACAACCATATTTCACATATCAGTCGCTCCATATAATTGTCATATATTTTCGACTAAGTCCGATTTTGGTAGCAGATGCGTGTTTTTATCTGCAACATCGTCCTTGTTGGCCAAATACGTATTGATATCCACAATACGTTCACTCGAGAACTCAAAATCACCATCTTGTTCAACATACAGCCTACTTAACTTCTTCCTTCTGCCGGTCTTACTTGCACGCCTCTACGGTTTGTTTGCAGAATTATCTTCTATGAATTCCTGCGGGTTATCATAACCATCATATGTGTCTCTTTCATCTTCAACTATCATGTTGTGCATAATGATACAAGCCATCATGATTTTGCTAATAACGTCTCGATTCCATGCGAGTGATGACTTACGAATTATTGCAAATCGAGCTTGAAGCACCCCAAATGCACGCTCAACGTCTTTTCTAGCAGCCTCTTGGTGTTTTGTAAACAATTTTTCTTTTGGTGTATAGGGAAGGGTTATTGACTGGATGAATGTAGCCCATTGTGGATAGATACCATCTGTGAGATAATATACCTTATCATAATGATTACCATTCACCACAAAGTTGGAATCTGGTATTCGACCTTCCAGAACATCATTGAACACCGGTGATCTACGAAGGACGTTAATGTCGTTATATGATCCTAGCATGCCAAAAAAAGCATGCCAAATCCACAAATCTTCAGATGCAACCGCTTCTAATATTAGTGTTGTCTTCCCACTTCGACCTTGATATTGGCCTTTCCAAGCAGTCGGGCAATTTTTCCATTCCTAGTGCATGCAATAATACTCCCAATCATGCCTGGAAATCCACGCCGCTCCCCTTTGTGCAATAGTTCTTCTAAATCCAATCGAGTAGGCCTGCGTAATTACTGCCTTCCAAAGGTGTCAATGACAGCTTCAGTGAATTTCTGAAGAGAAATTATTGTCGTGCTTTCGCTCATTCTTAAATATTCATCGACACTATCCGCGCATGTGCCATACGCTAGCATCCGCATTGCTGCCGTGCATTTCTGCAAAGATGACATACCCAACCGACCTATGGCATCTTTGTTTTGATGGAAGAATTCATCATGCGCCTTAGCTGCATTCACTAGTCGAAGAAATAAGTTTTTGCACATTCTAAACCTTCGTCGAAACATATAATCTGGATAGGTCGGATTTTCTCCAAAGTAGTCCTTCATGAGGGATCTGTGACCAACTTCTCGTTCTCGTTCATAGTACTTTCTTCCCTTACTACGATTTCGGATGTGTTTTGTGGATAATTTTTCGGCACATATTCATGGACAGTATAATTCACCGCTTCATCAATCAATTCGTTGACTTCATCGTCATCCGAAGAACTTGGTGGAGGGGATGAAGAATAACAATAGTACATTGATGTATTAGCGGATGAAAAAGAGTAGTTTTCATATTGTGACATATTTTCGTGAGAGTAGTTTTCATATTGTGACATGTTTTCCTCTTTCCGCTACCACTAGAAGGCTGTTCACTTTCGGTGTTTTTTTCTCTAGGATTGACTAGTTCTTCCCATTTGTTGAAATTCCGCAATAGACGCCACGCATGATCAAAATCCCAAGAACCATGCTAGTGTTCATATATCTTTATAGCGTTTTTTAGCACATCACCCTCATTCTGACCACTACTCATTCTCTTAGTCGCAACATCATATGCAGGAACCCACTTGGTCACTACTGTAGCAATTCTTCTCCACCGACTTCGAAGCATGTTCCAATTTTGTACGTGGATTTCGTACGGTCGTTGTCTCTGAGCCTCCTCAAACGACTTCTGCACCTTACTCCACAGTTGGGTAGCCTTTTGGTTAGTCGATGCAATAGCATCAGTGTTGTGTTTCATGAACGAAGCGATGAACACTTCATCTTCCGTTTTCTCTAATGCAATTTTTTCCTTACCGGTAGCTTTTTTGCCCGTGTTTTTTTTTCACTGCAGCTTTCTTTCCTCGGCCAACACCAACGTCAGAGGCATCGTCTTTTACGTCATATTGGTCGTACGAATTTTGTGTCTCCGGGACTATGGTGTATGACTAGAAATAGCTATCTTCGGAATTCTGGTAATTTTGTGGGTAGGTATCGAAATTTTGTTGGGAGTTTTGATAGAAGTTTTGGGACGAATTCTGAGATATACCGTAATTATCTCCCAACGACATCATATTTTTCCACCCGGTTGGATTATTACGCTTGAACTGTCGAAAACTTTCATATTCGGGATCAAAATCAGCGGAAGTGTTTGGATTATTGTTGTAGTTATCCATAATAATTTAGTATTAATTATGGATAATTGTAAATAAAGGAGGATAATTAGTAAAAATGGAGAAAATGGTGATTTTTTTGTGTTCCGAAATATAGTAAGAGTGGTCTCTAGTTATAGATCTCGAAAAATTATGAATTTTGATATAATTTTTTTTTAAAAATTATAAATAATATTAAAATCGAGTTTTAAAGATAAGAGATAAAGAAAATCTGGGTAACCAATCAGATGCTGACAAATTGCAGCATTTGATTAGATGACCTTAGTTGTGATTTTTGTCATAATTTGACAAAAACAAAGATCCAATGACATGGTTTTGGTTTTGGTCATGGATATTTGGTCATGATAAATTGACATGATCATCCATGACCAACATCATGACCCATTATTTGGTCATGGATAAGGATGGTCTCAGTCAATCAATCTTCTTTCTTTAATCCGAACCAGAGAGCTTTCTCTCTCTAGTAGATGGAGTGTAGGTGACAAGTGGAGTGAGAATGGTGAAAAATGTATTAGAATAATATTTATTAAATGAAATGGGAGAGATTTTAGATCAGTACTAAAAATATTATAAGGATCTTTATGCAGATAGATTGAATGAAATAGAAGAGGGGTGGAACAGTTTGGTGAGGGAGAAGAAGATGAGAAGAAGAATTACAAAGATATTATTTTTTATTTTTATTTAAAGATATAGGTTCATTTGAAAATAATGATTTGATTATAAAGTTAATATATTTATATAATGACGTGGATATGACATGGCAGGAACAACTGGAAAGAATTTTAACACCGTTAACGATTCCTGTTAAGTTCAATAAATTTGACATTTTTTAACAAGTTTGTATACATAAATAAAATTTTACAAGTTAATAAATAAATTTGACACCTTCATCCAACTTTATAAATAAAATTGACATTCTTCCCTATTTTCAATATCTTCTATTTTGGTTTCCATTATTGTTAGTAAAATAAAATAAATCTCCTTTTTTTAATAGAAAATGATAAAAAGAATACCGAAAATTATAGGAAAATTTGATGAAATGGCCCTCATAATAGGCTTAATTCCAAAAAAGGTCCACCTTTGATAAAGTTTGCAAAAAGGGCCTTTTTGCCCTGTGAAATGACCGTAATGCCCCGATAACCTATTTATTGCTGATATGCGAGAATTACATATGCGAGAATCATGTAATTCTCGCACATCACCATGCGAGCATTACATGATTCTCGTATATGTGATTCTCGCACATCAACATGCGAGCATTACACGATTTTCGTACTTCGTGAAATGCTCGCACATCTGAGTATATATTGAGATTCAGACATTTGTAAAATATATGAAAACGGCTAGGGTTTCATATCGATCTACAATAGGCTACGAAAGAAGTCGATTGAAGAATCTCTGCGACAGCGATTTTACAAGGAATATAAAGAGAGAAATGAAACTTATGGTAGGAACGGTAGTTTCAAACAAAATGCAGAAATCGGTAGTGGTGGCTGTCTATAGCTCATTTTTTTCATTGTTTTCAGATTGATTTCTAAATCTAATAGTATCTATTAGAATCATTGTCACGACAGTTTAAAAGGAGTAGTATTTCTAACTATGAAAAATCATGTCTTTATTTCTCTGTCTTATAAAAACTAGTGTGATCACCGTCTTTCCTGTGGAGGAAGAAATGACTATCAGTTGTCTCGCTTTAAGTATACTATTATCTCTCTTTCTATTAACTACACTTTAGGTAATGAATAAACTGCCTGAGAGTTTCTCTTGTGTGATTCAGGTGCGGGACAAGAAGTTGGGAAGAGGTGTGTGGTGGTGTCCATTAATGACAGGAGGATCATGTTTGACTGTGGCATGCATGTGGGTCATCTCGATCACAGTTGTTATCCTGATTTTTCTCTCATCTCCAAGTCTGGCGATTTTGATAGTGCTTTGACCTGTATTATCATCACCCATTTGTACTAACCATCTATTTTCTCCTTCAAATTTTATGTTGAATTGTTGACATGAAGACTAACATGTGCAACTACTTTTCAAATGATAATTTGCAATCATTTGGATCCGGTCAACATCTGATCTGCTCTTTTTATTTTCAATTTTTTGTGAACTTGTCTCTAATATAGTATCCTACAAAAGTTTTGGCTACACTCATGTTGGAGGATTATAGGAAAGTAATGGTTGAACGAATGGGAGAAGAAGAACAATTCAGTTTTGATCACATTCTAGAATGTATGAAAAAAGGTATTTGCCATTCCACTTAAATTGGGCAACAAGGTATTTGCCATTCCACTTAAATTGGACAATTCAGTTCTAATCATACTATGCAGGCCATAGTAATCAAAACTTTTCTTGTGAGCCTTTATTTTATGAGTCTATCTTAAGCCTCACTAGTAGTTAATTATATATACATTTATTTCATGACCATCCATCATTCTCATTGGAAACTCTTGTCTGAATCTAGATCTGTATTTGACTAAGAAACCATCAATGAAATACTGGTTACAGGTCTAGATAACCTTTGGTATGAAATTTATTTTTCATTTAAAATTAGGTTTCCATGAAATGAGTTTAGTTAAACTAATGTAGTTATTGGTTGATCAATTTCAGAATAGCATAAATTTGGGAGGTGAAAAATAATGGCGAAGCATCATCCTGACTTGATAATGTGCAGGAAGCAACTTGGGATTGCAATTGGAAGACTTTGCGAGAAATGTGATGGAAAATGTGTAATTTGTGACTCCTACGTTAGGCCTTGCACCCTTGTAAGGGTATGCGATGAATGCAACTACGGATCTTTTCAGGGGCGTTGTGTCATATGTGGAGGAGTTGGGATTTCATATGCCTATTACTGCAAAAATGCACCCAACATGAGAAATATAGAGATGATTGTCAAAAAAATTGTTAACTTGGGAAGTGCTAAAACTGATCTGTTTTACGAACGCAAGAAGTATGGTTTCAAGAAGCGATGATTTTATTAATTTCACAATATTATTTTTTTTACTGTCTGAGATTGGTTGGCTGAATTTTTGTTATATTTGTAATATTTGTAGTCATTTTGAATGTTGAGTTGTGAAAAAATTATTCCTAACTTCAAAATTTTAACCTCTTTAACTAAATTCTGATGGATAGGTACATAAACACAATAATCTTTATAATACTTCACTAGAGTAGTTTTGTGAACATAAAAGTACATAATAGTTTATGATCATCTAAAGTTTAAATCATTTCTTTTCAAGATATCTTATGACATTAATTTGATATTAAAAAAGGTTTGTGAACACTCTGATTTGTAAAAATAAAAAAACTTAACTAACTTAAGAGGTTATCTCAACTTGAAAATCTGTTAGTCTTATATAGAATCATAAGATTTTAGGAGTTCGAAGTACACAACAAAGTTGACTTCCTTAAACAAAACACACAAGACAAACATAAGAAAATTGTGGAGCCTGGAAACCCGTGACCATAACAAAAATACAAAGCTTGTGGAAACAAGCGAAAACTTCCTCGTCGTTCTTGAATCCTTAAAATAATTGGAAAGACATATTTAGTTTGTTTTGTTTCCATTTAGGAAGACCATAAAAGGCTCTCATTAGCATTTGGAATTTCTCTTGGAACTCCTCATGGGACAAGTATGTCTGTTAAGCAAGCAAGCAACCAATCAATCAAAGTGACTTACTAATTATAATCAAATCATTGAATGGGAATTTGGAAGTTGGAATGATAGAATTAAAACTTAAAAAATCATTCATTTCGATTAGAATTATAATCAAAATAGGGCACAAAAATCAACTTTCCACATGCAACGATAGTTCAACAAATAGAAGGATTATGCTATCAACAACTCAAATGATAAGTGAAGTTCCAAATAGAGAATGAATCTCACCCCATCTTCTCCTATTTTAGGAGGCACTAACTCAAGAATTTTTTGTCCAGTCTCCTCCATAACACCTGATTCACAATGATAGTTTCCATTTTTATGCATCACGTCTTCACAGAATCAGAGGACCATACTTTGATAAGGCAGTTATATCTTCCACTAATCAAGTTACAAGTTTCAGCTTCCTACAGTAATTAACATTGAATTGTTAGCTATTGTTGAGTTCATTCACCCATCAGTTGGCTAAAGGTAAATTGATTAAACAACATGATAAAAAGGATTGAGGTTGCAAGAGGAACTATATTTCCTTATATCATTGGTTAATGATGAATTTTAATGCTCACAACAAAGTCAAGGGTCAAATGCCGTTATTCATGCTATGTAAGACAGTAAAAAACTACTTATTGTGTATCATTATGATTCAGTCAGCTTGTCAAAAAACAATTGCTGTCAAATGTCAAATTAAAATGCTTCTCCAATTCCATACGTCGGGAAAAAGAAAAACATGAAGAGTTAGGATTGAATAGAAAATAGTAATTCCAAAAAGTGATCAACAACTAAGCTCTCTAACAACTTCATAAAGCATTCTTTGTTTATGTAAACACAACGAATCTCAGCCATAGTATTAATGATCAATGTTTCTTTTGATAACATCTAACATGCTATAAACGTGTTTCTTTTTTTGTTAGATTTTTTTGGCTACGTAAGCAAATAAACTTTATAAATATTTTCCCTGTAAGTTTGTAAAGGATTGTAGTATATTCATATGAAAAAGTAGTTCAGTTGATTGAAAATACAGCATGAAAAGATATATCGTTGTCAAATAGATATATGTCGAAGTGAGCAATTTCACAATAATATCAGAGTTCGAAGAATAAGAATCTGTTACAGGAAGTTGAGAAATAAAGGCTTCGACAAAACCATTAACATGTAAACCTTACATGGATCCCAAAATCAATTACCATACAAACCAACCAACCATCAATTGAAGTTGGATTTCACTTGTCAATTACCTGACGCTGCATTTATTACTCATCTTTTTAATTATAGTCAAAACCATAACAAAGATCAGGTAAGAGAAAAAACTATAATATCCTTACGACCCACCAACAGGTATAGGTCGATAAATTTGATCTTTTTTCAGTATTTCAGCAACAATCCAATTCTTACGTTTGCTCAACGGCCTAGATTGATCTAATCTGACCTGAAATCACACCGATTTAGTTTTTTAAAACCCTAGCTATTGATTGATTCAAAATGAAATGAGATTGTGCGTGTATTTGAACTCACGTGATTGCCAATGTTATATTGATTCTGCTCGTCGTGAGCCATGAATTTAGATGTATGTAACGATTGTAGAGCTTGTGATGAAAGACAGCCACCACTACCGATTTCTGCATCTTGTTTGAAACCACCATTCCTACCACATGTTTTATTTCTCTCTTTCTATTCCTTCAGTCGTAGAGATTCTTCAATCGTCTTCGTAGCCTATTGTAGACCGATATGAAATCCTAGCCGTTTTCATATATTTTACAAATGTCTGAATTTCAATATATACACAGATGTGCGAGTATTACACGAAGTGCGAGAATCATGTAATGCTCGCACGTTGATGTGCGAGAATCACATATACGAGAATCATGTAATGCTCGCATGATGATGTGCGAGAATTACATGATTCTCGCATATGTAATTCACGCACATTAGTAATAAATGGGTTATCAGGGGCATTGCGGTCATTTCACAGGACATAAAGGCCCTTTTTGCCAACTTTATCAAATGTGGGCCTTTTTTGGAATTAGGTCTCTTATTTAGTTCAAACTTTTCGAGTCGAGCTCGAGCTCAAATTTATAAACTCGTTTGAGATAGTGTTCGGGTCGAGCTGATATATACTAAATCGAGTCCAGCTCGAGCTCAAATTGGTTCAAGCTCGACTCGGCTCATTTGCAGCCCTAATTCAACTTATACATTTATTTATTTATTTTTATTTAGGACTTTTGGATTATTATTTTTTTCTATTTTGGGAATAAAGTATTGGATTTACAAATTTGGATAAGTTTAGAGATGAACTTTACATATGTGCAAGCAAGTTGAGGTTTTATTTTAGTATGAAAATAGAAAAAATAATTTTTAAAAAATGGGACAAAAAATTTTGAAAAAACGAATCAAATATGTAGTCCGCAAACATACTTAACCATTTAATCAGGCGTAAAATTTACCGCTTCACGGGTCAGAAACTTAGGATTAGTATTCACCGACCCTAAGGACCTTAGATAAAATGATTTAATATGATAAGAAAAAGATTAAGATAGAATGTAGAGACTTAATTTAATATAAATCTATTTAATAATACATTTTTATAAATTTAATGAAAATATATTAAAAATAAAAAATTAAAATGTCCTAAATTTTAAAAATGAAATGTTACTTAAAAAAATATTAAAATCCATCTTGCACCTCTAAATTTAATCAAATATATATATATATATATATATATATATATATATATATATATATATATATATATATATATATATATATATATATATATATATATATATATATATATATATTTCTTGTTACAAGTATAAAAAAATTATTCTTTTTCTCTATAATCACAATCAATTGAATTTTTAATATGACAAAATTAATTTTAAATACATTAATTTCAAACATCATCTAGAAAATAAAAATATGATTCTATCTAAATTAATTATAAAATAAAAACTAAATTAAATATATATATTTATTGACCCTACTATTATATATAAAGTTTATTAAAAATATTATATTTTAAATTTTTACCATCTTCTTCTCTTTAATCACAATTCATTAGATTTTTAATGTTAAAAATTAATTAAAAAAAAACATATTTCAAGAAAATATAAATATGATATATTATATATATATATATTATGTTAATAAATTAATAATATAATATATAAATTAAAAATATATTAGTATTTATTTTAATTATTTTTTATTTAATATTATCAAATTATATAATTTAATATATTAAGTTTATTAATTAGTATATAAGAGTATAATAGTCTTAATTTTAAATATTATCAAATTAATTCAAATATTAAGTATTTAAATTTTAGATATTTTTATTTAATTAATTTAACTTTTTTCTAGATATTTAAATAATTAAGAGTGTTAAGTATTTAAATTTTAAGTTTTTATCAAAACACCAGCTAAAAATAGTTGAAAATATGTTGAGATGAAATTTCAAATGGTATAATTTTCATTAAATTTGGTGGGGCTATATATGTTTTCAATTGAAAAGGAAATCAGCCATTTGAGACCACAAAGTCATAACAATTGTGCTATCTTGACCCAGTTTGTGTTATTTGCATGTTACACAATGGACAAGATCTATTGTAATTCCACAAGCCCAATTCAGTGGTAGAAAAGTCTATTCATCTTTTTAATTAATTCAAACATCACCATAAATATATTACAAATAAGTTGAATTGTAGAATTTTGGAAAGGTTGATTGATTAGCTCAGTTAGTATAGTTAAACATTATGAATTTGAGCTTAATGACCATTTTAAATAATAATAATAATAATAATTGGGTTTTTCAAAATTAATAATATTTAGTTAACATCATCAACTCAATCACATGTTTCGAATTTCGAAACAAAAGTCATTTTTAACTATTTGAATGTAAAATGTGATTGAACTTTATTTAGTGAAAATATGTTTATCATTTTTTCTAATTGTATAGCTGATTTTTTGTTTGGATATATTATTTGAAATTTTATACTAATAATGTGATATAGTTACGTAAATAAGTTGGTTGAGTAATTTATCATCTATTAGTCTTTTGAATTATTAGTTGGTGGTAGAATTATTGGCGGTAAGGTTGTTATATTTGATGGTTGCTTTTAAAGCGCGTTCGATCTTGATTTTTTAGGAAATTTTTGGGATTATTTAAAAAAAATAATGTTTAATAAAAATATAAGTTATTTAATTTTTTATTAGTTTAATTATTAAAATAATATTTTATTAAATTTTAAATTTAATAAAATAAAATGAATGTGTTTTAGTATTTTAGTTGATGAAATAAATGATTTGATGATTAAAATAATACTTATGTGATGAAAAACAAAATTATAAAAAAATCCAAAATACACTAATCAAACAAACTTTAATCATGAAATATTATAAAAAATCAGTTTAGAGATAAAATGACTACAAAGTTAAAAACATAATAATATTTTATTTCAAACGTCTATTTCACTTCATTATTGTTAAAATCAACTTGAACAAAAAGACAACATATTCAAATAAACAAAAAATTAAGACTTATGAAACTACAAAGTCATTATCAGTAAAAGAAAAATTAAGCTTAATAGGTTGAATAATTTGGGTATAGAAAATAACTGGTCTTTCAATCTGGCAACTTATTGAGATAAGGTTATTTAAATTAAACATTACATTATTTAAGTAATTTTATTTAATTTGGGTTAATCAAAAACATTCTTGTCAAATTATCCAATTAACTCATGAATTTATTTGAATTTATTAGCCAGAAAACTTAAACAAATCAAGTTCAGAGTTAAAAATAAAATCAGTCAAACAGAATATCGAATTGAAATTACAAGTCTAAGAACATTTATTCATTCTTACATTGAAGAAAATGCAAGAGATTTTTTTAAAATGAAAGTAAAAGATAGAGATTTTTTAGATTTAAGATTAATGATGACAAAAAAAAAAAAATATATATATATATATATATATATATATATATATATATATATATATATAAATATTTTTTTTAAACAAATTCATAGTTTGAAGGACTATTAAAATTTTGATTGGTATAAATTTGACATACTATTTAACATATAAATTTTTTATTTAATTTTTTAAATAATATTTTATATTATTTAAAATTAATTTTTTATATATATAACCCTTTATTTAAATTAATAAAATAAAATAAAAAAGCTTTAAAAAGAGATATGTGAATTTTTTTTAAAAAAAAATTCTTAACACATTAAAAATATTTATTTTATATTAATAAATAATAATATTTTAAATAAACTTTTATACCATCATTTTGATATACTCATCTTTTATTTTAGTTAATATATATTAAAAGTTATAAAAATCGTTTAAACATAACAAAGTATGACATGAAAAAAATATTACTCAATAAGTTATTAAACTCGTAAGTTCTCGAGAAAAACGGTTAACTTCTTCACGGACTCTCCCAGCTTTTCAAAACGAATATTAGAAAACGTCATAATAATAATATTATGAATAATATGCATCGGATGACTACGGTCATTGAAAGTTCGACGATTTCTCTCCAACCAAATAGTTTACCAAAAAATAATTGGGATGTAATTCAAATATTTAAGTTTGTCATTTCAGCCGCATTAATTCAAATTTATCTGCAATTATCCAAAGATTCAGACATCAACCAATGAATCTCCGTAATACTCCACAAAAGACTCAAGATATTAGTTACCATTAACAATGCAAAAATAAGTGAGTTGACGAAGACTAATTGAAGAATCATCCCCCATAATGAATCTAGACTGCTCTCGAAAATATTTTCACATAGAATAAATTCTCCTTCAAATATTACACACAGTTAAATAATTAGACATTTGGTGAACCAACCAATAATGACTCTAATATACTATATTATTTTGATAGAAACGCCTTATTACATAAAACAATATCTCAAATATCTAGACCTTATTAATCTATAAAACATTTAACTTTATTCAAACTAACTAAATGAAAAAACGATGAGTTAGAAGATTTTCATAAAAAATTACACATTATTCTCTACATTTTCATTTCAACACTATTGTAGAGAATCAATAAAAAGACTTTATATATGTAGGCATAGATGACAATACATTCTTAATTCTTAATAAGGATTAACTAATTTATAACTAATTGGAACGACCCTAAGTGATGATGGCAATCTGGTGCTAAAACACATCTCAAATTCCACAATTTGGCAGAGCTTTGATTACCCAGCCCACACATGGTTGCCTGGTGCAAAACTTTTATACAACAAACGCAACGCGCGTTAGATCCTCCTTTCCTAGAAAAACTCTGAGGATCCTTCAACTGGGTTATTTTCATTTGAACTTGATGGAATTAACAATCAATATCAGATGGAATTATTATGATTTATTATAATCAATATTGTATAGAAAAAAAATATTATTTCTTTATAATTTGTGAGGACCGCACGTATATATTATATATAAATGTTCAAAGTCATAAATTATAGAATTCTAGACAAACTCATGGAACCGGGGAAGGCCAGACCTAGATCCTTAAAGTCTTCTTCTTTCGCTCACATAACTTAAACCACCTACTCCTCTTTTAACTACAGTAACAAACCACCCACTGCAAAAAAATTAAAATTCACTATATCGTAATAAAATTCAATCATAATATTTCACACAACAACCACATTTATTTGTTGGTCATCTCTTTGAGTCACAGTTTTTTTGTTATAACATATATAGTTTCTAGTAAAAATCTAAATATATTTGTGTGAATATTTAAAATTTCTAACCAGTTGTAATTGGGTTTCGGATATCCATCGGGTTTCTGGTACTCATATGTTCGAGAATGAGACGAGATCCCATCAAATTCCGGATGGAAATATTAAAATTAAAGTGATGTAACGTCACCAAGTTGATTAGATATTTTCAGAGGAATGTAGCAATCAATTATATTAATTCCTTAGATTTTATCTCAATCAAATATGAGCGAAACGGTAGAATCCTCATATTGATTATTAAAATATTTTAGTTATTTTCTAGCCTATATTTTAAAGTTTTGTAATGTTAGTCTAAAAAGTTTAAAAATAATAATAAAATATCATTCTCACTCAATGTCTTTCTTCAAAATATTCTAATATTTGGTATCAGAGCCTCGAGATTCTAGCAATCTCCAAAGACTTCTACCTATCTTTCCAAATTCATGGCCTCAACGAATATCAACCATCTCATTCTAAAGTTTAATCACGAATACTATGATTTATGGTACGTAAAGATGAAGACTATCTTTCTTTCTCTTAACCAATGGGAGATTGTGTAGAATGGAGTGAATGAGCTAGAGGAAGAAAATGACATCAATAAAGCCGACCTGAATGAACTAAAGTAGTCCTAACAAGCCAACACAAACGTTTTTTCAATCCTCCAAAAGCAGTCACTAAAACAATCTTTCCCAGAATCATGTGTGCCGATACACCCAAAGAGGTATGGGAGATCTTGCCTAGTGAATTTCAAAGAGATGTGAAAGTCAGACCAATTAAGCTCTTATCACTACTCAAAAAATTCAAAAATACAAAAAAAAGAGATAAAGACCCTCATAGAGTTCTCGACCAACAACTTTGATTTAGTCAACCATATGAAATCTCACGACGAAGATATCACAAACCAGAGAATGGTGCAAAAGATTCTCATATGTCTTCCTAAGAAATACGATCACATCGTAGCCGTCACTGAAAAACAAAGAATTTGTCAACACTCACATTCAAAGAAGGGATGTCTTCCTTAAAATCATTTGAGCAACGATTGTCTAAACACTCTGAAAAACCAATAGAGAGTACACTTCAGTTAAAGCTCAATACTAGCAATAACAATTAACAAACGAGATTATAAATCGAGTTCTAATTAGTCAAAAGTTGAAAGATATTCAAGAGGAAGAGATGAACGTAACTCAAAAGGCATTGGAAAAGACGTCACATCAAATTGCAATAACTAAAATAAGACAAACCACTCCAAGAATGACTGTCGGTACAAATGTTAATCTAGATGCAATAAATGTCATCGATTTGATCACCTCACCAAAGATTGTTGAATTGGAAACACTCATCAAGCAAGTTAGGCTGAGGCAAATCAAATAGCCCTAGAGACACAAAAAAATTCTATGTGTGTCACATAACTAGTGACAAAGAGAGAGGAAAATGGTTCTTAGACAGCGAATGTAAAAACCACATGATGCTAAGCTCAGAAATCTAATCTAATCTAATCTTGAAAAAAGTGTCAATGCCCATATTCAATTTGAGAATGGAGAGCAAATGAAATCAAAAGGACTTGGAAGGATCGATATCAAGATGAAGGAATGACCAAACTATATTAACAATGTAATATGTGTGCCAAACTTGAGCTAAAATTTACTCAGCCTCGGATAATTGGTGGATATAGGTATAAACTCTGCTTCGATAACAATGAGCGTATTGTCTTTGATAGACAATATAAGTCAAAGGTGTTCAACAAGATCAAAATGGTCAACTGAAGTTTCGCTCTCAACATCAACAATGTAGATTTAAAAGCTCACAGAATTTCTATCTCGAATTATCGAACAACAACGTTATGGCATCAATGACTTGATCATCTCAACTTCCAAAGTATCAAGGAGTTGTCTGAGAAGAGTATAGTTCAAAGACTTCCTCACATAGAAGAAAAAAGTAACACGTATGTGAATGATGCGCGTTCAGAAAATAACATCGACTTCCCTCTCAAAAGGAGTATCGTGGTGAGCTAAATAAATAGAACATGTCAACACTGACATTTGCGGATCGATGAACTCTCTTTATCATGCTCAAAATAGGTATTTTATTATATTCATATATGATCACACTCGTATGAATTGGGTCTATTTAAAGAGACAAAAGTCCGAAATATTTACAATATTCAAAATGTTTAGGAATCTCGTTGAAAAAGAATGGATGCATCATCAAAATCCTACGAAGTTATAGAGACAAAGAATATAATTCTATAAAGTTTCATAAGTTTGTGAAGACGAAGGAGTAGAACGACAACTAATAGTAAGGTACACTCCTCAACAAAATGGTGTTACTGAGAGGAAAAATCAGACGATCATTGAAATGAAAAATCAATGATTCAAGAGAAAGAGTAAGAGTGAAGCAACATTGTATGTCAAAAGAAAAAGATATCAATATTCTTATAATCACTCTTTATGTTGATGATCTGACTTTTACTGGAAACAAAAAAAGATGATTGAAGAGTTCAAAGATGACATGTCTTAATAGTATGAAATGAGTGATATGTGTCCAATTCGACATTTCTTGGGAATGGAGATCCACCAAGAAGAAGATAAAATATGTATCTTCCAAAAGATGTATGCAGAAAAGATGTTGAAGAAATTCAACATGTTCGGATGTAATACCGTCTCTACACCACTCATTATGGAAGAAAAATTGAAGAAAGAAGATGGAGGAGAAGTAGTAAATGTCACTCATTACTACAGCGTCATCGATAATCTACTATATCTTAAGCAACCCGACCTGATCTCATGTATAATGCAAGCCCACTCTCAAGATTTATGTAGAGTCCGAGCCATTTCCACATCGGTGCAACAAAACGTGTCTTACTCTATGTTCAAGGAACAAATGACCTCGGTATGAGCTTTTAGAAAAGAACAGGCACTTAACCTTGTCGGTTATTGTGATAGTGATCTTGGTGGATCCTTAGACGACATGAAAAACACATTGGGATACTATTTTTTTTTGCTTCAGAGATGTTTTCATGATTGTCCAAGAAACAACAAATTGTTACACAATTATCCGTTTTATGTCTCAGCATCACTAGCCACTTCACAAGCAATATGGCCTCAAAGAATTTTATTTGATCTCAGTCATCATCAAAATGAAGGAGTCATGATGTACTACGACAACAAGTTTGCAATTGTTATGTCTAATAACCCAATTCACCACAACCAAACTCGATATAGCACTCAAACATCATTTTAAAATGATAGAAGATAAAGAAATTCAACTTTAGTTCTATGGATCTAATGAATATGTATCTGACATTCTTACAAAAGCACTTCCAAAGAAAGGTTTCAAGAACTTCGAGTTAAATTTGGAATCCAACACACCATATTAAGGGGAGTATTAAAATTATTGTGATGTAACGTTCACCATAATGATTAGATATTATGAGAGAATTATAATTGTCAATTACATTAATTCTCTAGATTTTATCTTAATCAAATTTGAGCAAAATGATAAAATCTTTATATTGATTCCTAAGACATTCAGTTATTTTCTAAGGCTTTGTATTGTTAAATTAAAAAGTATAAAAACAATAATAAAATAGCATTCTCTCAAATACTCTCATCAAAGTATTCTAACAAAAGACAATTAGTAACTTCTATCATCGAGTTTAGAGTCTGTAGTTAAGTATAGTCGGTATCGTCCATTTGTCATCTATAGTTGTGTAGATGTCAACCATAGAAGAAAAATAACACTTAACACACAAATAATAATGTATGTCATATAAACTAACACTTTTTTTTAAGTATTGGAAAGAATAATTATGGTACATAAATTTGTAACTAATAAAATTTTTATACTAACACATTTTATTCAAAAATATTACTTATTATGATACAAATATTATACTTATTAAATAGATTGAGTTGCAAGATTATTATAAATTTATTACAAAATTAGTTGCAAAATGTAAAATTGTTTAATAAAAAAAATATTATTTAAATTGTAGTGTTCTTATTCAAGGAATATATTGTAAGAAACAACTAAAAGTGAGATTCTTTATATAGATGAGGATGAAAATCCAACTGAAAGAAAGAAAATAGGAAGAATTAGCACACAATTTAATAAGAAAGATTTGTGTCAAATCATTACAGAATAAAATACCTTATACTATTTAAACGATTTTCATTTAATTTGAATTAATGTTTTAAAATTTTAATAATAAATATATATTTCACATCCTAAGAAATTTAGGTTGACTTGGGACCGTGGGCGGGGTACGTAGTCAACTGTAAAAGTTTTCAATATGAGACCTGTCAAATTCACAATAACAAACAAACAAAAAAATATATCTTGACTCTGCCTTGTTTTATCCCCAAATTGGGGATGTGACTAAAATTTAAAATGGTAACTCTTTTTTATTTTATTTTTAATGTTTCTCACATGGATGATCAACCAATTGTTTAAGTAACCAATTGTTTTAGTTTATGCACATTAGTAATTTATTGTTTTATAAGATTAAATTATTAGAAATAGTATAATCTTTGGTAATTCAAGCTGACTAAGTAGATTCTTAAGAGCCTCCGCTACCACCTCCGCAGAAATTCGTTTGGTAGCACGATCACTTCATGTGGATACATTATCGATCTACTCGACAAGATCAAGAGAAAATAAGGGCAGTTGTTAGACGTGGCTCTGCATTTGAGATACATGAAAGTTTCTTTATCTTAGGCATTGTTTCGTAGAAATAATTTAGAGAAAAAAACTGACAATTTGTGATGATTTTGAGTAAGTAGAGATATTTTTTTAATAAAAAAATTTAAAAGGTATTAATATATTAAATAAATAATAACAATAATTTAAAATAAAAAATATTTTAATAATTTGATTAATGAATTAATTGATTTAAAAGAGTGAATTGATGTTTAATTTTTTTTAAGTTATTTGAATAACCCAAAATTGAAAGAAAAAAAAGCTTATAAAGAAAAAGAAAAAAAAAGCTTATAAAGAAAAAATTATAATAACCTCGGAGAACCAGAGTGCTGAGACGTGCATGCGTTGGAAATTAAGTATAAATATCTCAAATTGGAAGAAAACAATAATATGTAATGCATATTTTATATTATTGAGCATATTCACATTATGTTTTAATCCATATTTTATTATTATTCAGCATATTCACATTAGGGCTTTGTTTGTAATTGGGTTATTTATATAATCCGGTTTTTAAATGATTGGGAAAGATTTTGAGTTAGGTATTTTTTTGAAAAATTAATTTAAAGAGTATTAATATATAATGATAAATAAAAAATAATAATTCAAAATAGAGATATATAAGTATTATAAATAATAAATTGAGTGATGTAATAGAAGAAAAAGAAATTGATATGATATATTTTAGTTATAGTTATTTAAATAATGAAAATCAAAGCCTAAAATGAGCTGTTTGAGTCGTGATTTTTAAATATATATTATCTTATAACCAATTTCAAATGAGGCAGGAGGAAATAAAATTGTCTTTATAATCAACTTTATGTCTTGTCTGTCCCTCGTCCAAAAATATTTGTACATCATAATTATTATTATATATTTAATTATTTATATTTTAATATATATTTATACATTATAATTATTATTATTATATATTTATTTTTTAAAAAATTAATGTCAATTCAATATGAACAAAATCATTAAAAAAAATGCAAATATTTGATTAGTTACTAAATACAACGACATTGATTATTTAAAAAATAATAATAAATACATAAATAAAAATATATTCATTAACAAATTACATACCTAACATGTAAAATTTAGTTTTAATAAAATCATGAATTCACATATTTTTCAGAAAAAACATTTTGTATCGTTATAATAACTAGTATGTAATCCGTGTATTTGCACGACTAATGATATAAAAAATTGAAAAATATTTAACATTTTATATATATTAGTTAGTTAAAAGTTAGAACTTATATTATTAAAACGTCATGCATTTATCAAATTTGGTGTTGAATTTTAAAATATAAAGTCTTATCAGCCTAGTTGGTTAAAGAGTTGTACTTGTTTTGTTAGGTTGCAAATTTGAAACATACCTATAACAATTTTTATTTTATTTTTAACCGTTTTAAGTTTATGGGCAGGTCAACCCACAATCCGACTCAAGTATCCATTTATTCTCATATATATATATATATATATATATATGATATATCCAAATTAACCACATATGGATATATATAGATATATTTAAATTATTATTTTACAAATTTAATTATTGATATTTTAATATATATTTATACATTTAAATTATTTAGTGATAACTCATTATTATTTTTTTGTCGTTATATATAGAGATAATGTTGGTGTAGAGTAAATGTGTTGAAAGAAAAAAAAAAATAATGAGTTATCACTAAATAATTTAAATGTGTAAATATATATATATTAAAATATCAATAATTAAATTTGTAAAATAATAATTTAAATATAATATTAAATGTTTAAAAAGACGTACAATCCAAACATATATAATAAAGAACCCAAGTATTTAACTAATTAGTTAATGTGATTTTCTTATTCATTAGGAATATTCATGTCAAATGGAATCATCATCTTTGTAATGAATGTGAATGTGTTACATGAATATGTGGGCAAAATATTGAAAGAAGCTTTTTTAACTATAAGTCTATAAGTAGGTGTTTTTTCTTCTTCACGCGTTTAATATTGTTTTAATCCATAGACCAAAATAATACTATGGGCTCAAAAACCACTTTACATTTAAATCATTAAAATGTAATAAAATAAACTTGAAAAGTAATGAAGTCCTTGTTTTCAGCTTCTTTATAATCATTCTCTTATTTTTTCACACATTCAAACTTAACCTTTAATAAATTAATATAATAAAATAAGAATCATTTAAATATATTTATTTAACATGACATAAATTATTTTTATAAAAGACAATCAAATGAAACAAACAAAGACTGCAGACTAAAATATCAAAAGATTAAGTGCACGGAAATATTTATGAAGGGCGAATCAATTTTCAAACTGATTTTACGGGACTGAAAGATAGCATCGTAATAATGAAAAATAAAATCATTCAAAAACGATTTCTTTCAAACTATATAGTAGACCAAAAGATACATGGACAATAACTCAACGATTTAGGTCCGCCTCGATCCAAACCTCCCAACAATAATTACTGAGAGACTCATATATCATTTATCAATGTTGAATTAAAATTAAACTTAATCTCCATAACTATTTATTCATTTATTTTTCCATTGATTAACGTCAACTATCTATTTGTTTAGATGGTTGTAATTTTATGGGATATTGATTATCATATTTTAGTCTATTTTATTTTACAGTGGACTAAAATGTATATTTTTATCTGTTTTCTTTTTTCATTATAAATGTTTTTAATTATAGTTGTTTTTAAAGATGCAAATATATCAATTCTTTCTCAAATTAATGGGAGCAAATTTGTTGTCTTATAAGCCATGCCCATATATATACCACACTTTAAAACTGAAAAAATTACACATCTAATATAAATGTGGAACTGAAATTCACAATTATAAAATAAAGTAAGTTTTGAAGTATAGTACACTACTTAATATGAGATAGTAAAATTTTCCCAAAATTAATAAATACAAATTATATTAAATCTATGTTATTATTAGCTCACCTTATTCATGAATAGTATAATATTTATAATAATTTAAAATTATTATATGATTTTAATATAACATAAAATATATTAATTTAAATAAAAAATAAAAAAAAAACAAATTAAATCAATTAGAGCAACCATACATTATTGGGCTTTTATATATTTTTCCCCGAATCAATACAAATAACTTCTTGCTTTGTATTTTGTTTTAAATATATAGAGAGAGAGGGAGAAAGTATAAAATATGATGATAAGATAAATGATAAATTCTAAATAATGATATTAGTAGCAAATTGGTATTTAATGTAAATATTTTTCTTGTTGAGTTCACTAAATTTAAATTTAGAGATTTTTTTTTTTAAATGAAGTAATAAAATTGGATTTAATTTTTGAGAGTTTTTTTTTATTATTTTAAAAAAATAGAGATTCATTTCTTTCTTTCTATCATATTCTCTATTAGTCTTATTGTAGTGTATAAACTTGTACTATACTTTTAATAAAAAAAAAATATATTGTAGAACCACAACTCCTTGAAGTTATTTTGCACTTAGAAGAAGTACAAAAATGAATAAATAAAATTTGATTCTTCGTGGACAAGTTCCTTAAGAAAATAAATTTGTTTTCATTATTAAACGACCCAATGCAATTTTGATGAGTATTTATAGTAAATAAAATAGTAATTATAAATTATAATAAATAAAATTTAATATTGAACTATTGAGATTACGTGTATATGAAATCCAATAGTCTTTAGAGATACTCAAAAGTTTTGAGAGATGAGTGTTGATATTAATCCATAATCATTTAAGATTATGATATTGTAATATTTAATACTTTCTCACAAATGAAACTGGGTGAAACAGAGTGAGTGTGTTAAGTAGTCAGACAAAATGATTTGAATCAAGTTCTTTAATGATGATGTTAACTAGCAATAAATATGTATTTGATGACGAGAAATTCTAGACAAACCGAATGATGATGTGAGACAAATTAAGAGTCCAGGATGGTCATCGACTTTTCATTTGATCAGTCGATAATGATTTTATTGACTTTTACATTTGGTAATAATTTTCTTGACTTTATAATCGACATCGAATTTAACGGTCAGCATCGATTTATTTTATAATAAGTAATAATTTTTTTGATTTTTACCATTGGCTGGCATCGACTTTTACGGCTTTGTTTGGATTGAGCTTTTTAAAAAAACATAGAGAGGGAAAAAAATAATGATTGGTGATGATTTTAAGGAGGTGTTGATTATTTTTAGTAAAAAGACTTAAATGATATTGATATATATGAATAAAATAAAAAATAATAATTTAAAATATAGGGTATTTTAGTATTTTGGTTAATGAAATGAGTGATGTGATTGATTAGAAAATTGATTTTGGATGAGTTATTTAAAAAATCCAAAGAGAACAAGGCCTACAAGCATACGTTTCATGCTTGTTTGAGTAATAGCTATGAGATTTCCCAATATCATGCTAAGAATAGCTAGGATTTCCAGAAGAAGATGCCATCAATTATTTTTAATTGAAAAAATAATTGGAAAATAAAACAGCAAGTACAAAAATGAGTAATAACCCCCAGTAGAGACTGGTACGATTTAATTCAACATTTTGTTCGTTTGGGTTTGATTGTGTCATATCTCTATAATTCGGATTAGGTTTATCGTTGGATGAACTGCATTGCTGATATTGATCCTAAAAAAGAAACGATTTTACAATTTTAACACAGTAATGATTCTATCGACTTATATTTCAGCATCGACTTTTACAGCCCGTGATGATTTTCTCGACTTTTAACCGTCGACATCAACTTTAACAGTCGACATCAACTTTTACAATTGATAATGATTTTCTCGACTTGTATAGTCGGTAATAATTTAACATTGAAGTTGTGCTCAACTTTTGTGGTCGAACACATTAGTATGCAATGATGGAAGATGGTCGGATTTATGAGATTTCAAAATGAGTGGTAGTAAAAATAATAGAAAATAGTGATGGAGGAGAGGAAGGATAAGTGTAGAGAAGATTGATAGACATATAGAATTGATAGGTAACAATATGTAAACAACACTAACTTTGTGGTTGAGACAAGAACAATGTTGATGGGATATGAAATTGTAGAAAGACATCTATCTCAATCAAATAATAGAATTAAGACCCGAGCAAAAAGATTGAGTTTAGATATCAAGTTAAAATAAATAAAATAAAAAATATTTAGAATATGATAATTAATTGATAAATTATAAACTTTAACACTTTGTAGATTGATATTTACATATAAGTAAAAAAAAAGTAGTAAATGAAATGTTCCAACCAATAATATTAGGTTTCCCATAATAATAATAATAATAATAATAATAATAATAAATTAGTAAATAATGAAATGTTCCAACCAATAATATTAGGTTTCCCATTATTGGAAAGAAAACAACAATAATAATAATATGTTTTAATCCATATTTTATTATTATTCAGCATATTCACATTAAAAGTGTGCTGAGTCGTGGTTTTTAAATATATATATAATATATTATTATATATACCAATTTCAAATAAGGAAGGGGGAAAATGAAATTGCCTTCATAATCAACTTTATGTCTTGTCCACCGTCCAACAAAAATATTTGTAGAGATACATTCACATTTTATTTTGCAGAGATGAAGTCATCATGTGACACTTTAAATATCACACCATTTATTTTTAATGAATTAGATTGGAACCTTTTAGGTTTAGCAAACAGTAAAAACTAATTAGAAAAAAGTTATATAATCAATCAAAGAGCCCATTACTGATAATGAATAGGGAATACTCATGACTAGTTGTGATAATTAATTAAGACTTTTTATGTAACTATTTATACACGACCCCATATGATCATCATGATAGTCCCGCATTCATATTCATAGGTTTAATTTCTTGGCAAACATCTCCTTCCTTCCTTCCTTCTTCCTTCTGCCGCCGCACATGCATTTGCATGCATGCGTAGATATGATTAGAAAGAACCACATGAACTTCTCTGATCTCTTTATTGTTTTCTTGATCCTCTGCCTATCCTTGACCCATCAATGTCGTCTTTCCGATGGAGCTGTTCCTCCTAACACCATCTCTGCAAATCAAACGCTTTCCGGAGACCAAACCATTGTGTCGGCAGGTGGGATCTTCGCACTTGGCTTCTTCAAACCAAGCGAGGAATCCAACAAAAACTACATAGGAATATGGTACAACAGTCTCCCTGGCAATCAAACTGTGGTTTGGGTAGCAAATAGAGATAAACCCATCTACGATAGGTATTCCTCCCAACTCTTATTCTTAGACGGTAATTTGGTGCTGCTTCTCAACGAATCTCATCAAACGCCTATTTGGTCCACCAACATCTCATCTTCTTCATCGTCTCCAGTTGGACCAGTTCGGGCGATCCTAGGTGATGATGGTAATTTCGTGCTAAAGGACATGTCAAATTCGACAGTTTGGCAGAGCTTTCATTACCCTGTCCACACATGTTTGCCTGGCGCAAAGCTTTCATATAACAAACGCACTAAAACTCACAGGACCCTCACTTCATGGAAAAACTCGGAAGACCCTTCCGTTGGGTTATTTTCATTTCAACTGGATCAATATAATAATCAATACCTTATGCAGCGGAATGGATCCGAGCAGTACTGGACTAGTGGCCCCTGGAATGGGAAGATCTTCAGCTTGGTGCCCGAGATGAGGCTCAGCTTCCTCTTCAACTTCAGCTATGTTAACAATGAGAACGAGAGTTACTTCACGTTTAACATGTACAATCCTAAGACTATTTCTCGAGCATTTATGGATGTAACCGGGCAATTCAGGGTCGTCAGTTGGGTGGATGGTGTTGGATGGAATTTATTCTGGAACCAGCCAAGAACACAGTGTGAGGTTTATGATTTATGTGGAAGAAATGGCGCCTGCAATGAAATAACTCAGCAATTTTGCAATTGTTTGGAGGGTTTCCATCCCAACTCACAGCATGATTGGGATCTTAATGATTTTTCAGGTGGCTGTGTTAGAAATATCGATTTGCAATGCCAAAATATTAATAATAAACGTCCAGACGGGTTCAAGCTGTTCACCAACATGAGATTGCCCGGAAATCCAAAGTCTCTTCCCAACCAAAGGGATGTTAAGACATGTGCATCTTCCTGCCTCAATGACTGCTCCTGCTCTGCTTATTCATACGACAACAAAGTATGTTCGGTTTGGAATGCAGAGTTGTTCAATCTACAACAGCTCGATCAAAACGACGGTAATGGCAAGAGTATTTATATCAGACTTGCTGCCGAAGAATTTGCTAGTAGCAAGAGAAGCGCCAAAAAGACTATCGGTGTCGTTATAGGTTCGGTTGGTGCTGTAATTGTCTTCGGCATCGTTATCCTCCTTATACTGAGGAGGAAAAAGAGGTCGAATGTGGAAGGTTTTTTGGTTGCTTTCATGTACCGGGACTTGCAACGGGCCACCAAAAACTTCTCGGAGAAACTAGGAGGTGGGGGTTTTGGTTCTGTTTTCAAAGGGACGTTGCCTGATTCAACGTTGATCGCGGTTAAGAGGCTCGATAGTATCAGCCAAGGAGAGAAGCAATTCAGGACGGAAGTGAGCACGATTGGGAACGTTCAACATGTTAACCTTGTCCGTCTTCACGGGTTCTGCTCCCAAGGAATCAAGAAGTTGCTCGTTTACGAGTACATGCAAAACGGCTCCCTGGATTCCATTCTTTTCCGTCAAAACGATTCAAAATGTATTTTGGACTGGAAAACCAGGTACCAAATTGCCATTGGAATAGCTCGGGGCTTGGCTTACCTACACGAGAAGTGTCGCGACTGCATCGTCCACTGCGATATAAAACCCGAAAACATCCTTCTAGATTCCGGGTTTTGTCCTAAGGTGGCAGATTTCGGCCTGGCGAAGCTCATGGGTCGAGATTTCAGCCGGGTGCTGACGAGTATGAGAGGTACTATAGGGTATCTTGCTCCGGAATGGATATCGGGAGTAGCTATAACGGCAAAAGCGGATGTT
The DNA here is from genome assembly GCF_907164915.1 of Impatiens glandulifera. Lineage (NCBI taxonomy): Eukaryota > Viridiplantae > Streptophyta > Magnoliopsida > Ericales > Balsaminaceae > Impatiens > Impatiens glandulifera. Next base: position 46,491,751 of record NC_061866.1, on the reverse strand, counting down.
TATAGCTACGGGATGCTGCTATTCGAGTTGATATCAGGACGAAGGAACTCTGGAGATGGGAGAATGAAGTACTTCCCCATTTGGGCTGCCAGTTTGGCCGTAGAAGGGGGAGATATTATGAGTCTATTGGATGCTAGACTGGATAGGGAAAGTGCCGAACCTGAGGAGGTGATGAGAATTTGTAGGGTGGCTTGCTGGTGCATACAAGACTGGGAAGGGCATAGACCTACAATGGGTCAAGTGATTCAGGTCCTTGAAGGGGTTATAGACGTGGAACAACATCCGGTTCCACGGGTTCTCCAAAACATGGTTGAAGACGATGAAAGCTTAGTTTTCTTCGAAGAAGAGCGAAGAAATATCTTCTTCGTCCTCTTCAAATAAAACCTCACAGACTCAAAGCATTTCTTCATCCGCGAGCTCTTCCAAGGCATGAACTCTCTTCTTTGTTACATGATTGTAAACCCTAAACGGGATGAAAACCCATAAAATAAACACTTACAAGTATTTCTCTCTAAAACTTTGAATTCTTGCTATTTTTAAATGGCAGAATATTTTCAATTTCTTCTATTTTGGTTTCCATTATTGTTAGTAAAATAAAATAAATCTCTTTTCTCTTTTAATGGAAATGGATAAAAAGAATACCGAGAATTCTATATCCATGTGTATTTCCCGATGGATCAGGTATGGATACTTCAAAGCAAAAAAAAATTAAGTAAAATTCAGTTAAATTATGTTATTTTCACAACAAACACACTTACTTATTTGAGTAATAAAAAATAAAAAATGTTTGGTGGATATTTAAAATTTCTAACTAGTTGTAATTACGTTTCAGGAATATATATCGATCGAGTTTCAGATACTCACGAGTACGAGAATGAGATGAGCTAACATATCTCATCGAGTTCTAGGATAGAGTAATATGTTTAGAGAAAAATAGTTAAGTACCAGCTATTTAATCATTTTGTCTCCTCTCGAGTTGTGTAGACCATAGAAGAAAAAAACAATTAACACAAAAATAATAATGTATGTCATATAAACTATTTTTTTTTTTAAGGTATTGAAAAAAATAGTTATGTAACATAAGGTTGTAACTAATAATATAAATTATACTAACACATTTTGTTAAAAAAATATTACGATACAAATATTATACTTATTAAATTTATTGAGTTGCAAGTAGACCCAGACCCAGACCCAGGATTGAACGATAGTGTGGACTTAAATAAATAACGATTTTTTTATTAAATAAAGGTAACTTTTACCATTTTTTAATAATTAAATAAATAAAATAGTGAATTCTATTGAATTTTTTTTTAAAAATTAGGGGTAATTTCACATTTTAACCGTAATTTTTTTTTCTTTCAAGGTGGAGCTTAAGCCCACCCGAGCTCCTATATAGATCCGTCCCTGGTTGCAAATTCAAATGAAAAAAACAAGAGGTGAAGAATTAACAACACAGTTGAATAAGAAAGATTTGTGTCAAATCTCACATTTCATTACTCTTATAAAATAACTTCAACTATTTAAACGATTTTCATTTAATTTGAATTAATATTATACAAAATAATAATAATAAAATATCTTACATTCTAAGAAATTTCTTCCGGAATTTTGGTTACATATTTCTAACCAATCAAAATACAACATTAATATTATATTATTAAAATACATTCGGGTAAAAGAAAATCAAAATCTGAAAAGATGACCGCTTCATTAGGGTCAACCTGAAGCGCTCAAGTAAAACACGTTTCACCTCTATTTAATTAACCCTTCACACGAATCATTAATACATGTGAAGCGCGTTCTCAAATGAAGCTCGCTTCACCTTTATATTATTAACGCTTCATATGAAGTGTAATATGTGAAACTCGTTCTCTAGTGAAGCACATTTCACCTATATCTTATTAACGTTTAGTGAATCGTGTTCTCAAATGAAGTGAACTTTACTCTATCTTATTAACGCTTCGCGTTAAGCTTTAATACACGTGAATCGCGTTCTCAAGTGAAGCGCGCTTCACTCTGTCTAACACTTCACCTAATGTTTATAACCCTAGGACCGAGCCCTCATTTAGTCTAGGACCGGTAAACTTGACCTTAACCTTAGACCTAGGACCGATAGTTACCTAACCATAGGACCGAGCATCTAGACCAGTAGACTTGACCCGGGACCGAGCTTCCCTGGTCTTCGACCAAGCCACCCGAGTTTGGAACTAAGCCTCCCGAGCCTAGGACCAAGCTCTTCGATCCCTTGACCCATGCGACCGAGCCTAGATCGGCCAAACGAACTCAGACTCTAGGACTCCGGTCCTAAAGCCTGTTTGGTTCCACTTTTCAAAATCCAAAATTATTTTTGTAATTTTGGAACCTGAACCCATTTTCAAATAATCCCGAAAAGTCAGAAAATGATATTTTTTCATATTTTTGGGATGTTTCCTAATATCAATGTTTTGGATAAGGCCCTGTTTGGAATTTATTTTTAAATTCTAACATTTTCTTTTGATATTTTTAGGTTTTTTGTTAAAATCTAAATACTAGTGCAACAGGTACACCTCTTTTAAATAATTTTGTACAATTATTAAAGTTCATCCTTACTTAGGATCTCTAAACTACTAATTAAAGGTAATAAATGTTATAACTAGATTTATATAAGTCATACTTTGTTTATTTTAGAAGAACTTTCAAAAACCGTCATTAGGCAGGTGTGGAAGACATAGGGCGAAAGTCATTTCCCTAGCGTAAACAGACAACGAACCACCTCTTTTTTAGAAACTCAGGTATAAATATGTTTGTACACGTATCATTTTATTGATTTTTATAAAAAAAATTGGCGACTCTGATTTTCAAATAAATAATCTTTAAATTGGTTATGTTTAATTAATTTAAATCGAGTTCAGGTTAAATTATTATTTAGCCTCCCAGATTATTTAAATTTTGAACAAAAGATTAATTATTCTTACATAATTAATTTCTTACCATTCTAGGTATTTTCAAAATCTTTTAAAAATTAAATGTTTCATTTTAAAAGATGTTTGACACGCAAACCAAGTTTGAAATGCATCGAACCTCGAGTCTCCCCGTGATAGTCCCTCCATAACATGATGATAATCCTTTATCTAATTTATTTCTCTATCGGAGTATAGTAGGGGCTCTACAATATCTTACACTCACTCGTCAAAGTTAGCATTTATTTTCAATCGAGTTTGTCTATTCATGCAAACACCCACATATTTTCATTGGGGAGCGGTTAAATGTATTCTTCGATATATTCGCCATACTCCTCGTCATGAGATCTTTCTTCGTCCAATTTCACAATTCACTCTTGCTACCTACTATGATGCTGATTGGGCTGGATGTCTCGATGATCGCCATTCAACAACTGGATTTTGTATTTTTCTAGGTGACAACCTCATTTATTGGAATTCTAAAAATCAACAAGTAGTTGTTCGCTATAGTATTGAATCTAAATATCGTGCTCTTGCATATACATATGCAGATCTTTGTTGGATAAAATCTCTACTTAGTGAACTTCAAGTTTCACTTTCTTCTTCCATAGTTCTATGGTGTGATAATATTGGTGTCGCAATCTTATCAGCAAATCCGATATTTAATGCTCGCACAAAACATATTGAAATCATTTTCACTTTATTCGAGAAAAAATTATTCGTAAACAACTACTTATCTAGTACATTTCTATTGAAGATCAAATGGTTGATATCTTCATCAAATGTCTTACTTTTCATCGATTTGCTTTTTTACGTAGTGAACTCACAGTTTGTGTCTCACATTTTTTTTAAGGAAATGATAAAGTATTAAACAAATGAGAGAAGTTATTAATTTATCTTTTATTGATTAGGTTCAATATATTAACTAATTCTTAAATTTTTTCTTATTAGTTATCTTCTATATTAATATTATAAATAGATAAACTATTTTAAAGATTTTTTATTCGATTAATAATATTATTTTAGTATTTCTTTTCAAGAATTCAATTAAATAGTTTTTGTTTATATTATTAATTCTAAAAATAAAATTGAAAAGTTGATATATTTAAAATTAGAATTTGACTATATTGATAAAATGTTAAGTTATAAATTAAAAATATATTAATATTGAATAAAAATGTATTTTTTTTTTTTAATTCCGTATAACTCCACTCTAGATCATTTAGCTTCTTCAAGTTGTCAATGTTAATAGTTTTACTATAAAAAAAACTTGGGTGAAAAATATATCTTAGCGTATTGTGAGATCTATTTACAAATTGGTCACCTCATTTTCAAATTCAAGGACCATTTCTTGGTTTGTGACTTCTGGTCATATAAGTCTTCTAATATTTGGATTAATTAATAATGCAGAGTAGAATGATAAAACATAATAACTACAACTAAATCATTTGAAAAATAAAGTTATAGATGAATTGATCATTTTTATATCGAATAGATTAATTGATTTTATTTTAAATTACAGAATTTTAATATTTTATTTATTTTATAATAATTCTTGTATAAATTTTTATAATTTTAAGTAAACTTTTGATTTAAAGAGTTGATATATATAAAATTAGAATGCGATTATATTTATTGATAAAATGTTAAGTTATAAAAAACTCATACAAAATCAAATATCACTTTTTTTTTATTATTATCATATTACTCAAATTATTAACTAAAATACTAAAATATCTTTTATTATTTTTTATTTTATTTATATATATTAATACTCTTTAAGTATTTTACTAAAAATAATCATCTAGTCAAAATCATCACACATCATTATTTTTTCATCTCCCAACCAACTCTAATATTGAATAAAAACGTTTTTTATTTAAAGAAATAAAAAATATGTTAATTGATTTGATATATATTAAATATTATTTTATATATAATATTATTAATATATTTAAATAATAATTTATTCAAATAAAGATGGACCTATTCATAAGTCTTGTTGACGCACATTAAGTAGAAAACCCGCCAAGAGCACTATAATTAAGTGTCTTGAAAAACAGATTAATTATAAAGATCTCAATTCTTCTTCTTCTCTGATCATCTCTCGTAGTATTTGCTAATCATGAAGAACAGCATTAGTGTCTTTGTCCTCCTTTGCTTCTTCTTCTGTAGCCAACATGGGCTTTCTCATGGAGCTGCTGCTAACGCCATCTCTGCAAATCAACCCCTTTTCGGAGATCAAACCATAGTGTCAGCAGGTGGGATCTGTTAGAAATAATGTCTTGAAATAACAGAAAAATATATATACATACGATGTTACAAATAAATAAAATAAAATAAGATGTACGAAGAACAATATCACCGTATTTGATGGTTGATTCGAGGCATGTGTTAGACACATTTCCCTTAAAACAGTTCCACCGTCTCCCCGTGTGCTAGAGCTTATCACAGATGGCTGTCTCCCAGGGTACAACGAATCTAGTAGTGATTCAGCACCGGAATCACTACACAACGAGCTTGATAAAGTACCTGAACTATCACCGGGTTTCAACGGAAAAATCGAACACAGAACTCGAAGAACACTCACAAAACAGGAAGAAGACTTTTGGAATTCTAGAGTGAGAAAGAATGAAAATGTAGAGGTTGTTTTTGATTAGAGATGAGAGGTCTTATATTGTTGAAAGTTAAACCATTAAATAAAATCATCATTTGATCCAACGGTTGGCATTGTCTGCCTCTTCATTACCTTAACGTTTTTCTCTTCATTATAGAGTAATTGTTTGCCAAAACAATTAAGGCATTTACAATTTAATACTAACATTACATGGTTTTCCAATTTGTTAATAATAATATAAATTATCATAACAAATAATAATAATAATAATAATAATAACAAATTCATGTAAGTTACACTACAAATTAACAACATTTTGTTAATTGGTCATCAAGGCATTTTAGATCAATTAATTTAAATTAATTGATTTAAATTATACATTCGGATCAAATTTCACCCTTTAATTCACGTTTGAATTTCATGTGAATTTGATTTGATTTTATTATCCATATTCTAATTTCCATTCATTAATGGAATTTATAGAACTAGTTTAAAAATTCCAACAGGATCTTCGCACTTGGCTTCTTCAGACCAGGTAAGGACTCCAACAAAAACTACATAGGAATATGGTATCACAATCTCCCTGCAGCTAATCAAACTGTGGTTTGGGTAGCTAACAGAGATAACCCCATCTCCGATAGGTATTCATCTCAACTCAGAATCTTAAACAACAATTTGGCGCTTTTCAACGAATCTCAAACACCCATCTGGTCCACCAACATCTCATCATCTTCTTCTACATCATCACCTCCGATTGAAGCGACCCTAGGTGATGATGGCAATCTGGTGCTAAAAGACGTCTCAAATTCGACAATTTGGCAGAGCTTTGATTACCCAACCCACACATTGTTGCCTGGTGCAAAACTTTCATATAACAAACGCACTCAAACTCCTCAGATCCTCATTTCCTGGAAAAACTCTGAGGATCCTTCAGCTGGGTTATTTTCGCTTGAACTTGATGGAATTAACAATCAATATTTTATGAGACGGAATGGATCCGAGCAGTACTGGACTAGTGGCCCATGGAATGGTCAGTACTTCAGCTTGGTGCCCGAGATGAAGATCCTCTGCTACCCCTTCAACTTCAGCTATGTTAACAACGAGAACGAGAGTTACTTTTTGTATTACATGTACAATGCTACAACCATTTCTCGAAGATATATCGATGTAACCGGGCAATTAAAGGTAGTCACTTGGGTGGATGGTGCTGGATGGAATTTAATCATGACTCAGCCAACATCACAGTGTGAGGTTTATGCTATATGTGGAGGAAATGGAGTCTGCAATCAGATCACACAAAATTTTTGCAATTGCTTGGAGGGGTTCCATCCCAAGTCACAGGATGATTGGGATCTCAATGAATTTTCAGGTGGCTGTGTTAGGAACATCGATTTGAAATGCGGAAATATTAATAATAATAATAATAAACGTCAAGACGGGTTCAAGCTGTTCACCAACATGAGATTGCCTGGGAATTCAAAGTCTGTGCCCGACCAAAGGGATATTAAGACATGTGCTTCTTGCTGCCTAAATGACTGCTCGTGCTCTGCATATTCTTACGACAACAACTTATGTTTGGTTTGGAATGCAGAGTTGTGGAATCTAAAACAACTCGCTCCAAACGAGGGTAATGGAAATAGTATTTATATCAGACTTTCTGCTGATGAATTTGAAGAGTTTGCTAGTGGCTCCCCCGAAAAGACTATTGGGGTCGTTATAGGTTCGGTTGGTGCTCTAATTGTCTTGGGCATCGTTATCCTCCTTATACCGAGGAGGAAAAAGAGGTCGAATGTGGAAGGTTTTTTGGTTTCTTTCATGTACCGGGACTTGCAACAGGCCACCAAAAACTTCTCGGAGAAACTAGGAGGTGGGGGGTTTGGTTCTGTTTTCAAAGGGAAGTTGCCTGATTCAACGTTGATCGCGGTTAAGAGGCTCGACAGTATCAGACAAGGAGAGAAGCAATTCCGGACGGAAGTGAGCACGATTGGCAACGTTCAACATGTTAACCTTGTACGTCTTCGCGGGTTCTGCTCCCAAGGAAACAAGAAGTTGCTCGTTTATGAGTACATGCAAAACGGCTCTCTGGATTCAATTCTTTTCTGTCAAAACGATTCAAAATCTATTTTGGACTGGAAAACCAGGTACCAAATTGCCATTGGAATAGCTCGGGGCTTGGCTTACCTACACGAGAAGTGTCGCGACTGCATCGTCCACTGCGATATAAAACCCGAAAACATCCTTCTAGATTCCGGGTTCTGTCCCAAGGTGGCAGATTTCGGCCTGGCGAAGCTCATGGGTCGAGATTTCAGCCGGGTGCTGACGAGTATGAGAGGTACAATAGGGTATCTTGCTCCGGAATGGATATCGGGAGTAGCTATAACGGCAAAAGCGGATGTTTATAGCTACGGGATGCTGCTGTTCGAGTTGATATCAGGACGAAGGAACTCTGGAGATGGGAGAATGAAGTACTTCCCCATTTGGGCTGCCAGTTTGGCCGTAGAAGGGGGAGATATTATGAGTCTATTGGATGCTAGACTGGATAGGGAAAGTGCCGAACCTGAGGAGGTGATGAGAGTTTGTAGGGTGGCTTGCTGGTGCATACAAGACTGGGAAGGGCATAGACCTACAATGGGTCAAGTGGTTCAGGTCCTTGAAGGGGTTATAGACGTGGAACAGTATCAGGTTCCACGGGCTCTCCAAGTCATTTTTTATCAGGACGATGAAAGCTTAGTTTTCTTCGAAGAATTATCTTCTTCTTCTTCAAATAAAACCACACAAGCCCAAGACACTTCTTCTGGCCATTCTCATACCAAGAGCATTTCTTGGTCCAAAGGTTGATTAAGTTTGAATACATAGACCACTAATTAATTATATTCCTACGTACTACCATATTTTATAGTTAAATATTACTACAACGGTTTTGTATTTTTTTTTAAATAGTGTCTATTGTTTAATGATAAAGTATTTTACCAAATTGATTGCAATTCACAAATCTTTCACTTTTTTCATTTGCAAAAAGAGAGCATGCTATTGGGCAGTTTTGTTTTTGTGAATTTGTTTGATTTGAAAAGTCAAAATTACTTGAGAATAATGACAAAAACATGACATTAAGAGAAATTAAATAAAATAAAAAATAAAAAAATATTACTCAATAAGTTCTCGAGCTCGTAAGTCCTTAAGAAGAACGATTAACTCCCGACGGATTTTATCGACTTTCCAGAATTAATTTCAAAAAACATTATAATAACAACATTATAAATGATACTCATCGGATAACTACGATCAGTGAAAGTTTGACGATTTCTCTTCAGATATTTTACCAAAAAATAATTAGAATGATAACTCAATTATGTATGTTATATTAGTCACATCAATCCAAATTTTTCAACAACTACTCAAATACTCGGACATCACTCAATTAATCTCAGTGATACTCCACAATGCAAAAGAAAGTGATTTTGTCGATTCAACAACGCAAAAGAAAGTAATTTGTCAATTCAACATTCTCGTGACAAATATATAATGAATAATGATTAATTCAAATAACGAAATCTTGGATAGAATCTTTAACTGCCAAATTTATCCTAACAAAAATTATATATATATATATATAATATGAGAAGATTACACTGACAAGTAGATTACTCTATATCTTTTTTTAAGACTATTATTTTATTTTATTTTGTTAATTTTTCATTTTATAATTATTTATACTTTAGGATTTAACTCAAAATTATTGGAAACTCATTCTTTTGTAGTAGAGTTATAAAATGTATGTAGTTTCCAGGCCCGAACCTGTGTAATAAGTGAGGCAATTGCCTCGATCAACTATGTCGCAAAAAGACTAAATGAGTTAGCTATGTTATCTATCGAGAAAAAAATTATTGAGAAAGTTGATTATGCAAACTTGATCAATAAATCCGCTTCAAAAAATGCGAGACGAGTAATATTCAATTGACTTTGTACTAGTTCGGAACATGAATTTTATATTTTGTTTGGATCTTTTTTGTTTTTTTAGTATTTACTTATGACATATTATTTTTGATGATATTTTATTTTTAGAATTCATGTTACAAATATTATTATATTTAAATCGATAAAAAAATATATGTATGAATATTAAACTTTGAAGGCACTAAGTTTTGTGCTCGCCTTAGGCCTCGAAATCTCAGATCCGGCACCGGTAGTTTTATATCATTACTTTTGGAGATAGTGCAACTTAATTTGGAAAATAAATTTGTAGTAAAAATCTTCCTACTAAAAATTTCTCACTACAAACTTGATGATTAAATGATGTAATAAAAATTAAGAAAATAAATCATAAGGACTTAATATTTGTTGGAAAAAATATAAGGTACTAGTTACATATTTTATTATTAGTGAAAGTAGCATATATCCTGTACATTTATACGAATAATAATATAAAAAACTGTGAAAAAATATTACGGTAAAAATGTTTATGGACGGGTCAACCCACAATCCGACCTAAGTATCCATTTACTTTAACATATTTTTCGAACCATACCTATATCATTTTTAATTTAATTTTTAACCTTTTAAGTTTATGGGCGTATCAACCCACAATTTGACCCAATTATCCATTTACTCTCACATATATATCCAAATTTACCACAGTTCTCGACTCGGCAATCCGGACACTTTAAAAATTAAGCATCATTATATATATATATTAGTTAGTTAAAAAGTTGAACTTATATTGTTAAAATATCTCGTGTTCATCAAATTTTGTGTTGAATTTAAAATATAAAGTGTTATTAGCTTATTTGGTTAAAGGGTTGTACTTATTTTGTTAGATTGCAAGTTTGAACCATACCTATAACATTTTTAATTTGATTTTTAACCTTTTAAGTTTATGGGTGAGTCAACCCACAATTCGACCCAAGTATCCATTTACTCTCACATATATATCCAAATTTACCACAGTTTTCGACCTGGCAATATATAGATTAGTTAGTTAAAAAGTTGAACTTATATTGTTAAAATGTCCCGCGTTCATCAAATTTTATGTTGAATTTAAAATATAAAGCCTTATTAGCATAGTTGGTTAAATGGTTGTACTAATTGTTTTGTTAGGTTGCAAGTTCGAATCATACCTATAGCATTTTTAATTTGATTTTTAACCTTTTATGTTTATGGGCGGGTCAACCCACAATTCGACCCAAGTATCAATTTACTTTCACATATATATCCAAATTTACCACAGCTTTCGACCCGGCAATCCGGACACTTTAAAAATTAATCATCATTATATATATAGATTAGTTAGTTAAAAAGTTGAACTTATATTGTTAAAATGTCTCGCGTTCATCAAATTTTGTGTTGAATTTAAAATATAAAGTGTTATTAGCCTAATTGGTTAAAGGGTTGTACTTGTTTTGTTAGGTTGCAAGTTTGAACCATACTTATAGCATTTTTTATTTTATTTTTAACCGTTTTAAGTTTATGGGCGGGTCAACCCACAATCCGACTCAAGTATCCATTTACTCTCACATATATATCCAAATTAACCACAGCTCTCGACCCGACAATCAGGATACTTTAAAAATTAAGCATAATTATATATATATATATAGACTAGCCTATAGCACTTGCATTTGCACGGGTAATGATATGAAAACCGAGAAAAAAATTACGTTTAAAGTATGATAACATTTTTAATTTACTCTCACATATATATCTAAATTAACCATAGCTCTCGACCCGACATTCCAGACACTTTGAAAATTAAGAATCATTATATATATATATATATATAAATTAGTTAGTTAAAAAGTTGAACTTATATTGTTTAAACGTTCTGCGATCATCAAATTTGGTGTTGAATTTAAAATATAAAGCCTTATTAGCATAGTTGGTTAAATGGTTGTACTTATTTTGTTAGGTTGCATTTTCGAAACATACCTATAGCATTGACACTTTTAAAATTAAGCATCATATAAATATATATATATATATATTAGTTAGTTAAAAAATTGAACTTATATTGTTAAAACGTCTCGTGTTCATCAAATTTGGTGTTGAATTCAAAATATATAGTTTTATTAGCTTAGTTGGTTAAATGGTTGTACTTGTTTTTGTTAGGTTGCAAGTTCGAAACATATTTATAGTATTTTTAATTTTAACCGTTTTAAATTTATGGGCGGGTCAATCCAAAATCCAACCCAAATATCTATTTACTCTCACATATATATCCAAATTAACTACAGCTCTCGACCTGATAATTCGAAAATTTTGAAAATTAAGCATTATTATATATATATATATATATATATATATATATATCAATTTTACGATTTTACATTAAAAATAAATAAATTTATATTTATAAACTAAAAAAATATTATTTATTCAAATAATTTAATGTAATTAATTTTGTAAACTTATTTTTATAGTATCATTTATTTATAATTATTTTTTAATTAATTTATATTTAAATATATATTTAAAAAAATTAATGTATAAAATACTTAATTATATATAAATAATATTTTTTAAAATTAAACTTTTACAATTTCTAATAAACTCTCGATTTTATGAGTTTAAAATCAACTAACAATTTTAAATAAATTTCGATTTTGACTATTGTATCTTTACTCAGGTAAGTTTTGTCCTATAATATAATATGTATTTTATATTTTTGCTAAAAATGTTAAAATTTGAAAAGATGTGCACTAATCTTAAAAAATAGTTCATTTCCTAAAATAAATAGATATCTATCATAAATATCTATAAAAAATTCATTTCTTAAAATAGATATTTGGTATGTAGTTGGATAAATTGGGTGTCAATGGTAATAAACGAGTCTAGTCGAGTCTAGCCGAGCCGAGCCTAGCCTAGCCAAGTCGAACAGTTCCACACTCGAGTTTAGCATATATTTGGGTTATTTTTGTAATATATTTTTAGTTTGTATGTATTTAGTTTGGCTCACGAGTTACTCGAGTTCGACTCATTAGAGGACTAGTTGAGTGCTTGTTTAGAGAACATATTAAGATAAGTTCATTTATCTATTTAATTATTGGTTTATACTAATTATCTTTACTTTTTTATAATTACATATTTAACTATTTTTAATTTCAAATAAGACATTATATAAGTTTTTCACCACTTTTAATCTGTTTCACTATTTAAGGACTAGTTTGTATTTTATAATATGAGGATCAATCATATGTCTCCTATTCCCTATTCTCAAATGGATATTGTAATAGATTCATTTTCTAATTAATGAAATATAATGGATTTTTACCTTTCTTGCATTATTGTTCTGATTTTTTTATTAAAGTTTGACATGATATCAGGCAGGAGATGATTGTGCACCCTAAAGAATCTTTGGAAAGCAATGGTCTATTTAATTTTGATAACGGTGATCTCCTTGACGAGTCAACGCGTTAACTAAACCCTAATTTTAAAGTTCATCAAGAACACTTAATTGATCTGGTCCAGTTCCATTTCAAGTTCATGTTCAAATTTTCCACCAATAGCACTATTAAAGAGTGATTGATGGATCAAATCCGCGTTATGTTCATCTTGAAGATATTGAAGATATTCCATGAGGAATTTTGACTCACACAGTTCTAACCTTCCAGGACTACTTTGAATGGTCTACTAACATGCAATTACTAACATGCAATTGACACTTACTACGAAATAAAGATGCGCTACATTAATGGATCATTAATGAACCTTAAGATATTATTCGTTGGAAAATGATTGATGTAATGGTTCAGTCATAAATAATGAACACAATTGACAAAAAGAAGAGAAATCACTTTCGGAACACAACTAATCTTTTAAAGTTATGGAAGGAAGTTAAGGCGAGTATTCTATGGTACATCTAAATTGGGATGAGTTGTTTGTTGTATCTTGAACCAGATCAGGTATGTTATGATAAATTTCAAGTTGAAACTTGTGTGTAATGCAAACTGAAAAACAAGTTTTGACTTGGTATGAAAAATACAATATGTTACTCTTCTTGATGGATTTAGATGATTCTTAAGGAACAATATTCTAGTTGTGAATCATTTTCCAAGTGTATATAAGACTTTCAAGATGTTCTTGAATATTGAATTAAAGAATTTGATAAATTGTCAAAATAAACAATCAAACCTACCATCTGTCATGACACTAAGAGACTTCAAAGGTAGTTTAATGTGATTCAAAGGAAATGATGGTAGGGCTTATAGTTTTCTACGCTTTTCAGCCCCAAAAGAAGAAATTTAAATACACTTCAATATATGAAAGGTCATTCTAAAGAAAGAAGGGTGTTACAGACTAATTGATTTTCTATACTGGTAGGATAACAAGAAAATAAAGAATGTTGTGAATTCTATATCATCTAATAACAATGATAAACAGCTTTCTCATAATATTAAATATCTTTTAGGACATGATGAAAAACTTAATTGGAGGGAACACTAGAAATGAAGCTAATTACATCATCATCTCTTTAGTTTGATTCAACTTATACTCAGTTTCTTATAAGTAGGTTTCAAATTAATTTTTTATTTTTTTTATAAGAAATTATTTATATTAAATTAAAAAAGGAATTACAAATAGAACATTAATTTATAAATAATAGAAAATAATATTTAAAAAATCAAATATAGATGTTACATAATATAAATATACAAAAAAATTAAAATTCTAATGAAACTTTTCCATTAATCACGCTATTTTTTTCCAGATAAATTCATTAATAATGAGCGATAAAATATAACAAGTCGAGTAAACTAATTAAGAGGCGTCAGAATCTCTACCCATAATTCTGAACGACAGGAAAAATTTATCTTTATTCGAGGATTGGTAATTAACACTAAAAAAGTTTTTTTTGTAAAATAATAACTTATTTTCTACAAATATACTCAAAATAGCGAGAAACTCGTATCATTAGAAGATAATGTCAAAGAGCCTCCAGATAAAAGATAAATTCTAAAAACTCATTATAAGAAAAAAAAATTAAAAAAACTTTCAAATCCGATAATATTATCTCCTTTACTGAAAAAATATATATTAATACGGACTCGATAAATGATTATCAAACGATTTGAGGGTATGAGTAGCAAACGACCCATTAAATATTAAGAGTGTTATTCGGATTACAAAAATCCGAAATAACAAATATGATCGGATTGAATAGACTGACGTACCGAACAAAAACACAACACTAACTCAAATTTGATAAATAAAAAATTAAATAATACAAAAAAAAAAGCAAGATGTCTTTACAACTTCTTTATAAAATTTTTTTTGCTAAGGAGATTAAATTATATTTCACAAGTTTATTAAGCTTATTCTAATATATAAATTATTCAATGTTATATATATAAATGCCAAGTTATATATATATATTAAATTATTAATCACTTTACTTTTTTATTTAAAAATCATTATTATTTAATTATGTATTTATAAGCTTAATATCCTTTAATTTTACACAATATTTTTTTTTATTAATTTAACTCTAAATATTAATAAATTACTTAAATTAAAAACTAATTCATTTTAAAATAAATTATATGAATATATTATTTTTTTTTAAATGTTTTCATATATAATATTCAATTTTAATTAAAATAAAAAATAATTAATTAATAAATAAAAATAAAATATTTATAAACAAAAATATACCTAATAATGAATATATATTATTTAAACAAAAATAATATCTATAAACTTGTTTAATGTTAAGTGTTTTAGAATTTGTTTAAAATATAAAAATAGGTATGTTGTCAATAAATTATGTAGTAATAAAAGATTTCAGTTTAAATAAATTTAAAAAAATATAATAATAATAGTGTTATGTATAATAAACCGGTCAAATTATATTAAATATATCTATATAATAGTCAATTTGAAAATAATTGTGGATCATAATTACAAATTCTGGAGATCTGAAGCATAAGGATGGAGAAAAGTGGTAGAGATTATACATAATTACCTTAGATCAAAGAAGCGCAGTCGGTACATGCGGCACGGCAAGATAGACACAAGCGACACCGTTGATATTGTCTTACATGTAAGTTATTAAATTGGTGTCGAAATCACCGTTGATTAAAGGAAACGCGATCAACACAGACAACACAGCACGATCAACACGATAGGCACAGGCGGCATGACATGATCGGCACGGACGACACGATATTGTCTTGCGCCATAAGTCAGTCATTAAGCGTCGCTAGTCTAGGGTGTCTTGTGCATTTGTAAGCGCCGCTGGAATTTTTCTTCGATTGTGGTTTATCTATAATAATCTCTTAAGGTTTCTACAATTACTCTGTTATATTACTCTGTTTCTACTATCATGAAAAGGGAAGAACAAAAGTAATAAATTTAAAGAAGTTAGAGATTTTGTGTTCAAAAGAATTAAGGAAGCAACAATCAAAGAAATTGAAAGAATTGTTGAAAAAGTCAACAAAGAACAATAGAATAACAACACAAGTAAGCAATCTGCTCCAACTGCTGCTGGGAAATTCCTGTAAAAAATAATGCAGGAAAACAAAGGATAATGAAGGAGTTTGAAAGATACGCTATAATAAAATAACTAATTTGTTTGGTCTCAAGATTTATATTATAAAGCTCCTTATGCATTCCAAAAGGGGAAAAATTGTCATTAATAAAGAGAAAGCACAACAGATTACAATTCAACTCAACATCCACAATCATCAATACTGGAATCTGCTGAAAAAAGAAGAATATGAAAAAATTGGAAAATTGTCAATTGTTACAATGAAGGAGTTGATTAAGACTCTCAAATCTAAGTCATATACTATCAAGATCAACTCGACATGGAAAACTAATGAAGTCTGAAAGAACAACAATGCAAAAAAAAAATAGAAGATCATGTCTATAAAGGGAAGATCTACTTGGGCAATACACAAACAAAAGTGGAGGTACTGAATTCTCCATTTGAATTTAAATTGTCTACTGAAGTAGATGAAAAATGTATAAAGGAATGAGAAAATATAGTTATGGGAAACTACATAGAAAAAATCAAAACATCTTTCCCAATGACTAAAAAGGCATTATTGAAGCAATGCGAAGGAAAAAGACTAGAGAAGATTTTAGCAAATGTCCATGATCTATATTTCCTTAAATTCAAGGAGGAATTTAATATCGAGGAAATTCTAGAAAATTGGCACACATATATAGGATCTAACTGCATGAAGTTGGAAAAATAGTCTGAAGACTTGAACTTATTGAGTAAACCAAAGGAAACTGTACATATATGATTCAACCTCTATAATATACCCACACATATATACAATTTTGAAACCCTTAGTCATTTTGCAGGTTTAATGGGTAGAACATTATATATTGTATGAGAATATCGAATTAGTTTAATTTGATTTAAGATGATTTATTTAATTGTAATTAGTTTTAGGTTGTTATGTAAATATTCTAAGAGTTTAAGGAGTCACGTGACATTGTATCTAAACTAGTTATATAATAAAATCAAACCGAACAAAATAAAAGTATTATGTCCTTCCCCTAATTCAAACCTAGCATCTTCTCTCGCTCTCCAATTCTAGATTCTTCCGTTCATGGTATCAGAGCACTAAGAGAGCTTAGGGAAATAAAAATGGATGGATTAAGCAGTGAAGTCTTAAATGTCGCAGGATCAAGCAATACTTTGAAAGATGTTCTAATCAGAAAGAAATACAATGTGGATCCTTTAAGCCTTCATGGCGCCGACAATCCAAACACCATTTTAAGCTCCATAACTCTAATTGGAGTCAATTATTTCTCTTGGACGAAGAGCATCAAACTTTCTCTTCAAGTCAAGGTTAAACTAGGTTTCCTCGACGGAAGCGGCGTAAAACCAAAGGACGATGATGGAGCAACTCAATGGATGGTGGTGGATGAAATGGTTCGCTCATGGATTCTAAACACTATTTCTAAGGAGATCCGTGCGAACTTTGAAGGAACAATCACAACTCAAGATTTATGGCACATTACAAAGGGAATAATGGACCGACTCTATATGGCCTAGCAAAAGACATTTTAACCATCAACCAAGGTAACTTGACTGTCGAAAAATACTATTCGAAAATTAGGTTATTATGGGAAGAAATGTATGGTATTAGTCCTCTGCCCAAATGTGAATGTGATGGTTCAAACATAGCAAATTGTCTAGGTTGTAAAGCAATTAGAAAGTTCCATCTAATTGATGAAAACGCAAACTGCTGCAGTTTCTCTTAGGACTAAATGAATCATAGAACATGTTAAGGATCAGATTCTAAATTCTGATTCATTTCCACCTGCTCACAAAGCATTCACCATGGTATTGAATATCGAAAAGAAAAGAGAACTGAATATATTGTATCACAATTCTCATACTGTGATGAATGTAGCTGAAACTAATGAGTCAAACCAGAAAATTTGTAGTGTTATTGACTCAAAATAGGTTCTAAATGACAAAAAGAAACTACACTGCAAACATTGAAACATGAGAGGCCACCTCAAGGAGGGATGCTTCAAACTCGTTGGTTATCTAAACTGGTGGATCAAACCTAAACATAAAAAGAAAAATATGCAACAACCAACTGCACATGCCCAAGTAGTAGTTCATGCTCTATGGGTTCATGCTCTATGGATACTGAAGGCAACAGTCCCTCAATGGAAGACTTCAAACTCTTCAAGTCATATTGGAAAACTATGAAGAACAGCTCTAGTTCTAATATTCAGCAGGTAAGATTAAAATCTACACTCAAAACAGTTAATATATAGTATGAGTCTAAACAAATTGAACAATAATGAAAATGTCTCCTTTTGGATAATAGATTCTGGAGCCAGTAGTCAAATATGTCATGATAAAACAAAGATGGTAAATTTAGAAACATTAAATGAACCTGATAGTTTATTTCTACTAGATGAGTCCATTAAAAAATAAACCAAGTAGGAATGGTCAATATAAGATCTAAACTAACTATTGATAATGTTTTATATGCATCAGATTTTAAATACAACTTGTTATTAGTTTCTATACTATTAAAGGATAACAATATAAATTGTACTTTTCTTGAAAAACAATGCTTAATGCATGATATTAAAGATTGAGAAACAATTGCAATTGGAAGAGAACTCAACATTAATCTGTTCCTTCTATATTGTAATCAAGACCAAAATTTCTCTTTGTTAAATAAATGCATGTTAGCAAATGAGTGTAATTCCAGTAAGAATTCATGTTTTTAGAATTCCAAAAATACTATCGTCTGTAATGATAACATTGATATTAATCAATGTAAAACTGCAATTCCTATTAATGTTTCAACCAAATTAGATGTTGATTTGTTACATCCTAGAATCGGTTATGCATTTGAAACAGTATTGAGAATAATAGTTGGGAATAAATAGATAAGTTTATCCCATTGTGAAATTTGTGAAATGAAAAAAATGCAGAGACTGCCATTTTTAGACAGTACAAACAGGGCGAAAGAACCATTTGAATTAATTCACATTGACCTATGGGGACCTTACAAAGAAGAATGCATTATAAACACACCTTATATGTTAACTATAGTGGATGATCAACATGGACGTATATGTTAATCAATAAGATAACAGTCCATGAACAAATAAAAAATTTCCTAAAATTTGTGGAAACACGGTTCAAAAGAAATGTCAAAATAATAAGATATGATAATGGATCTGAGTTTGTTAAAAAAAAATGTTCGAATATGTTACATAATCTTGGAATCATACACCAAAGAACATGTAACTACACACCACAACAAAATGGCGTAGTCGAAAGAAAACACAAACATCTTGCTGAAACAGTAAGAGCTTTGATGTTTTATTCAAATACACCTAGAAAATTTTGGCCATTCTCTTTACTAACAACAACTTATTTGATAAATAGAATGCCTACAATAATTCTAAATTGGAATTCTTCATTTTAAATGTTGTATAAAACAAAACCTAATTATATAGAGTTAAAAATATTTGGTACTTTATGTTATGCCTGAAACTTGTCTCCACATAAAACCAAGTTTGATCCAAGAGAAAGAAAATTTGTTTTTATGGGATATCCACAAAATAGAAAAGGATACATGTTGCAAATAAGAGATGTCATTTTTATGAAGATTCATTTTAATGTCTTCAAATTAAGAGATGTCAAGTTCTATGAACATATATTTCCTTTTAAAAAGGACATAACAGAAAACTCAAAGGATAACATTAATCCTCAAATCATCTATGAAGATGAAGAAATACAAACTCAAAATGATAATGAAAATAATGAAGAAGAAAATATACTTGAAACAATAGAACAGAAAACCCAACCTAATTCTAGACTTAAAACAAACATAACCAACAAAGATGATTTAATTCGAACTAGAAAAAGTAGCAGAAATACAAAAATACCAAGATGGATGAATGACTATGTTGCAAATAATATATCCAATATAAAAGGAAAAGACAACTATACACCAAGCACTTTTCCATTTGAAACTAAAACTAATGACAAGGAATACATAAATTTTTTGTCAAATTTAAATGATAACAAAGAATCAAACAATTTTAAAGAAGCATGTTGTCATCTTAAATGGAATGAAGCAATGAATAAAGAAATTGAAGCTTTAGAACTAAACAACACATGGGAGTTAACAAAACTACCAAAAAGAAAAAAGTCATTAGGCTGTAAATGGGTGTATAAAACAAAGATACACCCGAATGGTTCAATAGAAAAGTATAAAGCGCGACTAGTAGCAAAGGGATATCACCAAATAGAAAGGGTTGACTTTAATAAAAACTTTGCACCAGTAGCTAAAATAGTATCTATATAGATACTAATAACTTTAGCTAGTTACAAAGGTTGGAAATTAGACCACGTACACATAAACAATGATTTTCTACATGAAAAGTTAGAAGAGGATGTATACATGATGCTTCCACCGGGTTACAAAAACACCGTAACAAACCAATCATGATTGAGATAGCTAGAATTTGATATAGTTTGTAATATTTGTTTCTTGTATGTTTGATTGTTACTAATTATGTTCGTTAGGGTTGTTTGATTGTTATTCTTTAATCATAACTAGAATTTATCTAGTTTTAATTATTGACCCTCCCACTTTTAGGATTTTAATGAAAATGTTTTAACCGTTTAAAAAAAAATTATGAGTCTCAAATTGAAACAAAAGATTAAGAAATAATTTTTGAATATGTTTTTGACCAACTTTGGTATGAATAATTGTACTCTTGTTATGTATAATGTAGTGTAGTTGGGTAAGTATGTAATAATTTATATTTTATTATTATTATGATTTTATATAAATAAGTAATTCAATAAATTTATATATAATTAATTGGTAATTAAATAAAATTATATATAAATATTAGAGAGAGAAATGAGGAAAAATAAGAAGATAGAGAATGAATGAAAAAAAAAATTAAAAGGTGATAAAGAGAGAAAAAAAATGTTTTGAAATTATAAATTTAAATTTTATAAAAGAAATTTAAAGAGAAAATTATGTTTTATACTTAAAATATGTTTGATTATAATAAAATAAAATTGCTAGTTTATTAATTAAAATTAGTATAAGAGATAATAATTAGTAGTAGTACGAAGTGAAAAATTGAAATTGTAAGTTGAATGATCATCAAACTAATCTTTAAGTCAAAGATGCACGCTTTCATAGATGAAACCATGCATTGTGTCAGCAGGAGGAATATTCGCACTTGGCTTCTTCAAACAAGGTAAGGACCCCAACAAAAACTACATAGAAATATGGTACACTCTCGTAATCAAATTGTGGTCTGGGTAGCAAATAGAGATAAGACCATCTCAAATTTGGCAGTGCTTTGATTATCCACAGTCCACACATGGTTACTTGACCCGTCTTGTAATCCTTTTTTTGAAAATGGTTAGGAATAAAAGACTCTAACTCATTACTCTAAGGTCATAAGTTCATATGCTCTTAATTCTTAGTTAGTAGAGATAAAATGATGACTACAAAACTGAAAACATAATAATATTTTATCTCAACCATCTATTTAATCACTTCATTGATGATAAAATAAAATAAAAACAGCATATTCAAATAAACAAAAAATAAAAAGAGTTTAATAGTGAATCATTAACTAAAGAGTAAAATAAAATAAGCTTAATAAGTGAATCATTTGGGTATAGAAAATAACTAATCTTTAACGATGACAATAACTTATTAGTGGTATAATGATTATTTAAATAATTTTTTTGATTTGGGTTATGAAAAGTATTCTTGTTAAACTAATCGGGTCAAGAGTAAAAAGAAATTTTGTCACGATCAAAGTGAAATAGTGAATCAAATCGATAAAATCGGCTGAATAAACTAAATTGGTAATATTGACAGATATTATATTGCTTTACATGTAAAAAAATATTAATTTGATTTTATTCGTGTGTATTTTACTCATTAAATGATATATATACATAAAAAAAAAAAAAATATTAATTTTTTTTGATAGAAAAAACATGATAACAAGGAGGGATGTGATAAAAAAAAATATCCTGCAACTTAATTATATAAGTAATACTGAAGGTCTTTTTATTATTTTTTTTTATTTAATCAAAAATGATAAAAAAAAAATGAATGTTTAATTCATTACTAATGTCAAAAATTATTATCTATTTATTTTTAATTTATATATTTTTTAATAAAAAAATTTATATATAAATTAATAATTTTATTTGTATTAATATTTTATAATTTACATAATTATATATATATATAACAACATATTTAAAATTCAATTTATGATATATTTAAATAAAAATAAAATAATTATTTATCTCCCAATTATATTAATATTTTTTCTTTTCTTCATATTTATTAGATATATTATTTTATGATCTTTATAATTATAACAACCTATTTAAAAATTAATTGGCCATATATTTAAATAAAAATAAATTAATTTGTTTGATTATTTGATTCGTATTTTATAATAATATATTTGTCTTCCCCATGTTTATTTATTTAAGTTTAAAAAAAATTATGTATCTCCATATTTATTAAATGCATAATTATTCTTAATTTTTTATTTCACTAATTTTTTGATAAATAATTTTATATATAAATTAATAATTTTACTTGTATTAATTATTTTATAATATATAATTATATAATTAATTTAAAAAAAAAATACATTATTATCTAATTAAAATTTCCAAAATAATTTATTATATTTTTTATACCTTCTTTCCACATATTTATCATTTATATAATTAATTAAAAACAATTATTCAATAATAATTAAATATATATATCCATAAAATTATAAATTAAATTTAACAATCACAAATAGTCTAATAATTAAATTGATTACATTTTAATTTTAAATTTAAGACTTAAGTTCAAGTCATAACGTTGAGTATGAATTTATGAGATAAATGATCTGGATGATAGTATATGTAAATGTGTAAGTGAATCTGAAGTGCATGAGGGGTATATATATATGAATCTGAATTTGATTTTATAAATGTTAGAATGTAGTTGAAAATGAGAAAATGAGAAAATGAGAATTAATAAATTCTAAGACAAGAAGGAGAATCATTACTACTCTCAACATGAAAGTCATTATGACTCTAGAAAAAATTAATTACGGGTTAAACTATGTTTTTCTTCCATTATTTTATTTTTAGAATTTATGCTTCCAGTCTTGTAACATCCATGAATAGTAAAGAATCATTCAAATATTAACGATTTTTATATTTTTACATTGAGTGCCTTAAAGAATTAATTGTGAAGATTAACTGTACAAACTAAAATTTGGCTCTTCTAATATAATATTATCATTTTAACTTTTATATTAATTTACCAAACCATTATTCATTCTAATTTGTTGGATAATATGATTTTGTTTTTAATAGTATGGTTGAGTACTTTAAGCTTCTCATCCATAACTATATTCATCTCATATATATATATATATATATACTTATTGTAAGTACATTACATTCAATTTAATATTTATAATTACCTTAAAATGTAGTATAATATTTTTAGTTTTAATGTAGGTCAAATTGTTATTTAATCTTTTATGCATCTCGACTATACATTTTTTTTATAATTGAAGTTAAGCTTTGTGAATGGTGGGGTGATTTGTTAAATGTTATATTTTAATTAGTACCTTAATTTATAATTTAACCTACCTATATTTATCTTTTCTATATCTTACTTTGCATAATCAAGGTATATTTACTTTTTAAAATATTATTAACTAATTAAGTTTTTTTTTTCCGTTGATTATCATACAATGTTCACCCATACTACTTAGGAAAATAACCCTAAATTCTTTGTATCAAAAAGAACTATAATTTTTCAAAATCATGTTCATCATAACTTTTTAAATTATCCTTGTTACACAACAACTCCTTGCATTAAAGAGAAAACTTGCCAAAAATACTCTATATAATTAAGTGGCATGAAGGGATAACAGAAGAACACATAATAGATCTCCATTCTTCTTCTTCTTCTTCTTCTCCTCCTCTCTTTCTTTGGCCGCTCATTGTAGATGTACATCATGAAGAACAACATTGGCTTCTTTTTCTATGTCCTCATTTGCTTCTTCTTCTGTAGCCAACATGGGCTTTCTCATGGAGCTGCTGCTAACACCATCTCTGCAAATCAAACGCTTTCCGGAGATCAAACCATTGTGTCGGCAGGTGGGATCTTCGCACTTGGCTTCTTCAGACCAGGTAAGGACTCCAACAAAAACTACATAGGAATATGGTATAACAATCTCCCTATTACTCAAACTGTGGTTTGGGTAGCAAATAGAGATAACCCCATCTCCGATAGGTATTCATCTCAACTCAGAATCTTACACAACAATTTGGCGCTTCTCAACGAATCTCAAACACCCATCTGGTCCACCAACATCTCATCATCTTCTTCTTCATCATCTCCGATTGAAGCGACCCTAGGTGATGATGGTAATTTCGTGCTAAAGGACATGTCAAATTCGACAGTTTGGCAGAGCTTTGATTATCCAGTCCACACATGGTTGCCTGGTGCGAAACTTTCATACAACAAACGCACTCAAACGCGCCAGAGCCTCATCTCCTGGAAAAACTCTGAGGATCCTTCAACTGGGTTATTTTCGTTTGAAATTGAAGAAAAAAAAAATCAATACTTTATTCGGCGGAATAGATCCGAGAAGTACTGGAATAGCGGCCCGTGGAATGGTAAGCACTTCAGCTTGCTGCCCGAGATGAATCTTGGCTTCCTCTTCAACTACAGCTATGTTAACAATGAGAACGAGAGTTACTTCACGTTTAACATGTACAATCCTAAAACCATTTGTCGAGCATTTATGGATGTAACCGGACAATTAAGGGTCGTCACTTGGGTGGATGGTGTTGGATGGAATTTATACTGGAACCAGCCAACATTACAGTGTGAGGTTTATGCTTTATGTGGAGGAAATGGAGTCTGCAATCAGATCACACAGCAATTTTGCAATTGCTTGGAGGGGTTCCATCCCAAGTCACAGGATGATTGGAATCTCAATGATTTGTCGGGTGGCTGTGTTAGGAACTTCGATTTGCAATGTGGAAATATTGATAATAATAAACGTAAAGACGGGTTCAAGCTGTTCACCAACATGAGATTGCCCGGGAATCCAATGTCTCTGCCCGACCAAATGGATATTAAGACATGTGCATCTTCCTGCCTCAACGACTGCTCATGCTCTGCATATTCTTACCACAATAACTTATGTTCGGTTTGGAATGCAGAGTTGTTGAATCTACAACAGCTCGCTCAAAACGAGGGTGATGGAAGGAGTATTTATATCAGACTTGCTGCCGAAGAATTTGAAGAGTTTGCTAGTAGCAAGAGAAGCGCCAAAAAGACTACCGGTGTTGTTATAGGTTCGGTTGGTGTTGTAATTGTCTTGGGCATCGTTATCCTCCTTATACTGAGGAGGAAAAAGAGGTCGAATGTGGAAGGTTTTTTGGTTGCTTTCATGTACCGGGACTTGCAACGGGCCACCAAAAACTTCTCGGAGAAACTAGGAGGTGGAGGTTTTGGTTCTGTTTTCAAAGGGACGTTGCCTGATTCAACGTTGATCGCGGTTAAGAGGCTCGATAGTATCAGCCAAGGAGAGAAGCAATTCAGGACGGAAGTGAGCACGATTGGGAACGTTCAACATGTTAACCTTGTCCGTCTTCACGGGTTCTGCTCCCAAGGAATCAAGAAGTTGCTCGTTTACGAGTACATGCAAAACGGCTCCCTGGATTCCATTCTTTTCCGTCCAAACGATTCAAAATCTATTTTGGACTGGAAAACCAGGTACCAAATTGCTATTGGAATAGCTCGGGGCTTGGCTTACCTACACGAGAAGTGTCGCGACTGCATCGTCCACTGCGATATAAAACCCGAAAACATCCTTCTAGATGCCGGGTTCTGTCCCAAGGTGGCAGATTTCGGCCTGGCGAAGCTCATGGGTCGAGATTTCAGCCGGGTGCTGACGAGTATGAGAGGTACAATAGGGTATCTTGCTCCGGAATGGATATCGGGAGTAGCTATAACGGCAAAAGCGGATGTTTATAGCTACGGGCTGATGCTATTCGAGTTGATATCAGGACGAAGGAACTTTGGAGATGGGAGAATGAAGTACTTCCCCATTTGGGCTGCCAATGTGGCCTTAGAAGGGGGAGATATTATGAGTCTATTGGATGCTAGACTGGATAGGGAAAGTGCCGAACCTGAGGAGGTGATGAGAGTATGTAGGGTGGCTTGCTGGTGCATACAAGACTGGGAAGGACATAGACCTACAATGGGTCAAGTGGTTCAGGTCCTTGAAGGGGTTATAGACGTGGAACAACCTCCGGTTCCACGGGTTCTCCAAAACATGGTTGAAGACGATGAAAGCTTAGTTTTCTTCGAAGAAATATCTTTTTCTTCTTCAAATAAAACCGCACAAGCCCACGACACTTCTTCTGGCCATTCTCATACCAAGAGCATTTCTTCATCTAAAGGTAATTAAGTTTATTCGTCTAGGGTTTGATTAAGTTAATTTGAATAAATAGATCATGCCACTAATTAACTATATTCCTCTGTACTACCATATTTTCTATGTTAAATATTATTATAAAGGTTTTGTATTTTTTTTATTAGTGTCTGTTGTTTAATGATAAAGTATTGTTACCAAATTTATTGCAATTCACAAAATCTTCCACTTTTTTTCATTTGCAAAAGAATCATATATATGGGCAGTTTTGTTTTTGTGATTTAATTGTATGATCACCTTATGCACAAAATGATTTAGACACATTATTCATAAAAGAAAATTAGTGATCAGAAGATTGCATTGTCCCAAGTAGATTTCCCTATATATATATATTTTGTAAGACTGTTAATTATTATTTTATTTGGTTAATTATTTCATTTTATAATTATTTATAGTTTATAGGATTTAATTGAAAATTATTGTAAACTCATTCTTTTGTAGAGCTATAAAATGTATGTAGTTTCATATCATTACTTTTGGAGATAGTGCAAACTTAATTTGGAAAATAAATCTGCAGTAAAAATCTTCCTAATAAAAATTTATCTCTAAAAACTTGATGATCAAATGAAGTAATAAAAATTAAGAAAAAAATCATAAGGAGTTAATATTTATTGGGAAAATGTAAGGTACTAGTTACATATTTCATTACTAGTGAAATTCTATCGATCTCTTAATCCAAAAAATATATTATTCTTTTTAATTAATTCAAACATCACCATAAATCCATTATAAATAAGTTGAATTGTGGACATCATAAATAAATTGAATTGTGGCTATATCTAGAATGAGCAATTTAATAAATTTAACATTTTGGTAAGGTTAATTACCTTCATTCATTGTAAAGTTTATGATGCAGAATTGTGAGTTTGAGTCTAGCAGACCATTTTAAAAAATAATTGAGTTTAAAAAAAAGTAATATTTGCTTATCATCAACAATTCAATAACAATCCTGTTTAAAGTTATAAACAAAAGTAATTTGTAATGTTTTGGATCTAAAGTAAAATGTGATTGAACTTTATTTATTTAATGAAACACATATGTGCAGGGGCGGAGCCAAGTACAAGCCGGCCCGGGCTACAGTAACCCGAGTAGCCTTATACAGCCTGTATGTATTTTATTAATAATGACGGTAAATTACTGTCGTTATTGGTTATTTTCCGTCGCTAAAAGGCATTGGTGACAGCAAACTATAAAACTAGCCCGGATAAATTTTTTTAATAAAAAATTAGCCCGGTTAGGTTTCAAATCTTGGCTCCGCTCCGGCATATGTGAAAAGTTGTTAATTTTTCTAATTGTGCTACTATTTTTTTTTATTTTTCAAATGTAATTTTCTTTTATTGTAACAATAAATTTTGCAACATAAGATTGTTCTTGATTTTGAAAATGCTATTGACAGGGCGGAGCCACGCATGGGTTAGGGTGGGCTTCAGTCCCACCTAAATTAAAATAATCCTTAGATTAGGGTGGGCTCCAGCCCCAATTAAATTAAAAAAATAAATAGGGCAAAGTGAATAAACAACTATCTCTCTTCCTTTTTAAACATTTATTCATTTGATCAAATGATCAAACTTCTTTCATCCATCAAATCTTCCGAGCACATATGATCGATGATCATTACCGGAGGAAGTGGAAGTTGAAGTAATGTTACGCATTGCAAGATCGGCTTAACTCTCCTCCTCCATTACAAGTTTCATTCTCTTAATCTCTTTTATCTGTAATCTGTTCTGTTATATTTTAAATTCTGATCAACAATCAATCGCAAACGGATCAAAGCACCTAGCACTTTTGATTTCATTTGATGTGTCCAACTTCTCATGCCACAAATTCTGTATATGGAATTTTCCTATTGTTTGTTTACTCTCTGGTTTGTGTACGGAATTTAATTGTTCTTCATTATTTGAGTGTGTGACTATGTCTAAAATCCATTAACAGTCCTCAAAGAACAACAAAATAATCATTATATTTGATATTTTACTCAGTTGCGTGGAAGAAGTTTCTGAAAAGTATGACATTGAGATACCTCAGATGGAAGCTCGTTACAAATCTAGTAGAAGTCGTTTTTGTCAACAAAATGATTCGATTACAGTTAAGCACCACTATCAATTTGATGTATTTATTGCTGGAATAGATTTTCAAATTGAAGAGCTCAATAGTAAATTCAAGGACGAGGCAGTCGAACTTCTTAAGCTCAGTGGTGCTTTGGAACCTAAAGACAACTTTAAACTTCTTAATGTTGATCACATCTATCAACTTGCTGAGAAATTTTATCATCTAGATTTTGATGCCCAAGATTTGCACCACTTGAGAACACAATTGGCTCACTATGAGCTTGACATGCCCGTCAATGAAAGATTTCAGTATTTATCAACTATTTTTGAATTATGTCGAAGATGAGTTGAGACAAATAAGTCAAAAACCTACAATTTGATTGATAGGTAATTTTATCATTTGTTATAATTTATGAAATATACATATATTGTTTACTTATAGTAATATATTTATTTAATTGGCAGGTTGATTCGTCTTGTTTTAACTCTTCCCGTTTCTACAACAACAACGGAACGAACATTTTCAGCTATGAAGCTCGTGAAAACAACTTTTCGTAACAAGATGGAAGAAAAGTTTTTAACATATTCTATGATCGTCTATATTGAACGAGAGTTGTCTAAAAACATTGATAATAATACAATAATTAAATAATTTTATTCTAAGAAGAATAGAAAGGCACAACTTCAATAATGTGTATGCTAAATGTTTTAAATGTACTGTTTTGTTTTATAATTTCATAAAGTAAATGTTCATACATCTTTTATTTTATATGTTTGAATTTATTAATTTATTGTATCAATTACAGGAAAAAAAAAAGCGGAGCATAGAAAGTTAAATCTGAGGTGCAAATTGGAGTCAGCCCTAGGTAATTTTTCATCCTGGCTCCGCCCCTTGCTATTTATTTTGTTAAATAAAATGACGAGAAAAAATACTTTTTTTTTAACTAAAATAGAAGTGATGCACAAATTGTAAATTTTCTATTGAGCTTGGTTCGTTTTGGGTTATTGAAATAATCTAAATTGAATAAAAAAGGATGGATAATGATTTTGAGGAGGTAAAAATGTTTTTTTTTTAAAATATTTAAAGTGTATTGATATATATATATATATATAAATAAAATAAAAAATAAATTGTATTTTAGTATTTTGATTAATAAATTGATTGATTTGATGAATAACCAAAGAATGAAGTGATTTTTGATTTTTTTTTGTTATTAAAATAACTCAAAATCGAACCAGTCCTTTGGTGATAAAATTATCTGATCAATTTAATAATTTCTAAGGTAAATATTTGATTGCTATTTTTTATCCTGAAATTTTAGACAAAAAATAGTTTAGATATAAAAAATTAATTATAAAATTAAAAATATAATCTTCAAATTAAAAATGTAGATTATACTTTAAAAAAATGTTTTAAATTAAAAAAAATATATATATTGATATAATTTTTCATAAATTAAAAACATAATAATAATAATAATAATAATAATAAAAACATAATAATATTTTATTTCAATCACATGTATAAGAAATAATTATTTTAGTTGATTATTGATAAATTCAAGAATTTGTCCCAAATTGGTTTAAGTATTAAATTATTAAAATATTATTTTGTATTAAATTTTTTTTTTTTTAAATTAAGTAAGGGCTTATTGAGAAAAATAATGATAGGTAATAATTAAGAAGACGTGATTATTTATTTTTGGTAGAAAGACTTAGATGTATTAATATATATATATATTAATATATATATGAATAAAAAAATAAAAATTTAAAATAAATAATATTTTAATATTTACTTAATGAATTTGATTTAATTTGATACATGAAAAGAGGAGATAAAATTTTCTGTCCCAATTTTCATATACCAATGTGTTTCAAATAATAAAACAATAACATCTTTAAGAGGATTGATGAGGCTAGGGAACACTTTGGATATTGGTACATGAAAACTGGTAAGAAGATACTGAACAATTATGCTTAAGGGTATTTTAATATTTCTGAATGAAATAAAATTAAAAAAGAAAAAACTAACATTCATACTCAACTTATTCACTCGAATTTACTCCGTTTATAATGCAAAGAGTTGATTATGGATATGGAAAATAAGTGGTCTTTTTTTGAGTTGATGTATTGGTCAAACATGTTTAATTGAAAAGATAGCCGTGGAAAAGTAAAGGCATGATCGGTCTGTCTATTCATAGGTCTTGTTGACTTGCATTTAGCAGAAAAGCCGCCAAGAACAACACTCTTCAATTTCATGGCATAACAGGACAGAAAGAACAGATTAAATTTTAAAACATCTTCCTTCTTCTCCGTTCTCTGTCATTGTTGTATATGTACATGATGAGCATCATGAAGAATAAAAATAGCGTCTTTTTCTTTGTATCTCTCATGATGATCAGCTTCTCTTGGAGCAACAATCATCCGCTTTCCCATGGAGCTGCTGCTGCTAACACCATCTCTGCAAATCAACCGCTGCTTTCCGGAGATCAAACCATTGTGTCGGCAGGTGGGATCTTCGCACTTGGCTTCTTCAGACCAGGTAAGGACTCCAACAAAAACTACATAGGAATATGGTATAACAATCTCCCTGTTACTCAAACTGTGGTTTGGGTAGCTAACAGAGATAACCCAATCTCCGATAGGTATTCATCTCAACTCAGAATCTTAAACAACAATTTGGCGCTTCTCAACGAATCTCAAACACCCATCTGGTCCACCAACATCTCATCATCTTCTTCTTCATCATCTCCGATTGAAGCGACCCTAGGTGATGATGGCAATCTGGTGCTAAAAGACGTCTCAAATTCCACAATTTGGCAGAGCTTTGATTACCCAACCCACACATTTTTGCCTGGTGCAAAGCTTTCATATAACAAACGAACTAAAACGAGCCAGATCCTCACATCCTGGAAAAACTCTGAGGACCCTTCTAAGGGGTTATTTTCGTTTGAACTTGATGGAATTAACAATCAATATCTTATTCAGTGGAATGGATCAGAGCAGTACTGGTCTAGCGGCCCGTGGAATGGGAATGGGAAGATATTCAGCTTGGTGCCCGAGATGAGGCTTGACTTCCTCTACAACTACAGCTATGTTAGCAACGAGAACGAGAGTTACTTCATATTTAAGATGTATGATCCTAAAGGTATTTCTCGATTCTTTTTGGATGTAGGGGGGCAAATCAGGGTATTAACTTGGGTGCAGGGTGTTGGATGGAATTTGTTCTGGAACCAGCCAAGAACACAGTGTGAGGTTTATGCTTTATGTGGAGGAAATGGAGCCTGCAATGAGATCACTCCTCCATTCTGCAATTGCTTGGATGGGTTCCATCCCAAGTCACAGGCTGATTGGGATCTCAATGATTTTTCAGGTGGCTGTGTTAGGAAGTTTGATTTGCAATGCGAAAATGGCAATAAAGACAGATTCATGTTGTTCACCAACATGAGATTGCCGAAGAATCCAAAGTCTTTTTCCATTCAAATAGAGGATATGAAGGATTGTGCATCTATTTGTCTGAATGACTGCTCTTGCACTGCTTATTCTTACAACATTCATGACAGATGTTTGGTTTGGAATGCAGAGTTGTTCAATCTACAACAGCTCGATCAAAACGAGGGTAATGGCAAGAGTATTTATATCAGACTTTCTGCCGAAGATCTTTACAGTGGTAAGAGTAGAAGAACCGGAACAAACATAGGCGCCATTGTAGGTTCAGTATGTGCTATTATAGCTGTTTCAGGACTCCTTTTCTTCATTATAATAAAAAGGAGGAAGAAGAGATTGCTTGGCATATCAAAGGTGGTGGAAGGCTCTTTAGTCACGTTCATCTACCAGGACATACAAACTGCCACCAAAAACTTCTCAGAGAAATTAGGAGTTGGAGGAGGAACAGGATTTGGTTCTGTTTTTAAAGGAATGTTGTCTGATTCAACACTGATAGCGGTTAAGAAGCTCGACGGCATCAGCCAAGGAGATAAGAAATTCCGAACTGAAGTGCGAAATATCTGGACCGTTCAACACGTTAACCTTGTCCATCTTCACGGATTCTGCTCCAAAGGCAACAAGAAGTTGCTAGTTTACGAGTACATGAAATATGGCTCTTTGGATTCTATTCTTTTCAATCAAAACTATTCCAAATCTTTAGACTGGAAAACCAGGTACAAAGTTGCCATTGGAATAGCCCGTGGCTTGACTTACTTACATGAAAAGTGTAGCGACTGCATCATTCACTGCGATATAAAGCCTGAAAACATCCTTCTAGATTCCAAGTTCATCCCCAAGGTGGCTGATTTCGGTCTGGCAAACCTCATTGGTCGAGATTTCAGCCGAATGCTCACGACAATGAGAGGAATTACAAGAGGCTATCTTGCTCCCGAATGGATATCAGGTGTACCTATAACAGCAAAAGCCGATGTTTACAGCTACGGAATGATTCTATTCGAGTTAATTTCAGGAAAAAGGAACTCTGATTCATCTGGAAATGGGATGGTTAAGTTCTTCCCAACTTTGGCTGCAAATTTGGTAGTAGAAGGGGGCGATATTCTTAGCCTATTGGATGATAGATTGGATAGAAATAACGTCGAGCCTGTGGAAGTTATGAGAATTTGTAGGGTGGCTTGCTGGTGCATACAAGATGAGGAAGATCATAGGCCGACAATGAATCAAGTGGTTTTGATCCTTGAAGGGATTGTTGATGTCAACCGCCCTCCAATTCCTCTGTCTCTTCAAACCAACATTGTAAACAACCAGGAACACATATAATATGTTATTTGGAAGCAACATTTATGAAACTTATTTTGTTTTTAATGTAAGAAGCTAGTCCAATATAGTGTGAAATTACATATTTGGTATCAAAATAATAATAAGATGTTACTTTTCATGTGTCATGTTGTCTTTGATTAATGAAAAGTATCTTTATTTCAGCCGCCATGCACTACTTCTAAGTTCTAAGTATGGACTTTCAAAATTGGCACACAAATTGAAATATTAAATAATTATATAGTTATTGTGTGTACATGGATGGACCCATTAACCTTTTTTTTTTTTTAAATTGAGAATTAACAATGAAATTCCCCATAGAAAAAAGTTATCATTGTGGACCTATTTATTGACAAGTTATATTAATATTAATTAAATAAATAAATGTTACACCTACTCTCAAATAAGCATCAAGACTGGTGGTTTAGATTTGAGAATCCAACCACTACTCTCAAACCACTTTGAATCTTAGGTTACTTTATGCAATAAAGACGATAATCTAGGTTATGTGTTCGAGTTTTTACACGAATATTTTTTTTATACCCACATTTTTTTTAATAACCCTTATGATATTAACCTGCATGTAGACTTATAGTAAAGTAAAAAAAAGTTTAGCATTATAATTTATACCCTAACAAACACGGCTCATGCATATGAAGAAGAGTGGTTTCTATCCATGAAGGTTCTTAAATGCATTGAAGTAACTTTCTAGAAAGTTGAACATGAAGCACGGGAAAAGTGATTTTGTCACAAGTATAAAGTTAATATCGACATTAATGGAAGCCTATTCCTTTTGGTGGGTTTGCCGACTTCAAAGTATCTTTTTTCATCATGACAAATCTCTGATTCTCCGCCGGCAATATCTTCAAATTTTTCCGGCGACATAAAAAACAGAAACTTAAACATGATGTGACCACTAAGGAGTAAACCCGACCATAAAAAACAATCATAAAAACACTCATCACAACAATCAAATAAACCCCCCACTTCGATCTCAAACTCGAATCAGACACTACCACTACTCTGTTCTTCTTCTTCTTCTCCTCATCATCGGAATTCTTAATAATACTCTGTTTTTCTTCTTCATGATCCAACAAACATGAACCCAACTTTAACGAAGCCTCTGATGGACTCTCCTTGATTCTTGGATTCCAACATCTATTTTCAGAAGAGAAACGGCTACTTTTACTTGTCAATCTGTTCCTCCTCAAATCGACTTTTCCATTTGAATCTTTCCTCTGTGACTGCACATGATTACAGATATAAATATATAGAATCAAATCAGGAGATTATTTTGTGAAGAAATCAAGCTTTTTAACTTACAAATGAAAGCGCAAACATGGCTGCTTCGAAAGAGCCTGAAATCGACCGATTCGTCTCCTTCTTCTTCTTCTTCTTAGCCAAGCTGTTGCTGTCGGGAAAGTCTGTAATGGTGAAACTCTTGGATTTTCTTAGAGGGATAAGTGAACGATAACGATCAACGGCAGATGGGTCATCGGAGTTTTCTTCTTCGGCGGCGACGGGTCTGAAGCAGATCAACAATTTGTTCTTCATGGTTTTGCTTTTTTTGAAATCGTTGGGAAACTGGTCGAGAGTTTAATAGCAGAATGCTTAGAATCCTATTCGTTGTTTTAGTCAAAATTGTGTCCTCTTTAAATACACCGTTGTTGGTGGGCCCATCTTCGTCGTGTTCAGATAATAATAAAATCCACTTTTATTAAGGATCAAATTTTATATTTATTATATTATAATGACTCGCATTAATTTCATATATTTACAAAACAAATATATATATTTTAATACAGAGTGATCTATTTCAATTATTTATTTATTTAATAAAAAATAAATTAATAAATAATATAAAATAACATGTAAAACTCAATAATAAATCTATATATCAAATTGTATAAATAATTTATAAAAATAAAATTCCTAATATAAAAGATTCATATATGAACTAATTTTGTGTTATTGAATAATGACGATTGAAGTAAAGTCAATGAAACGGTGTCGAAAAAATTTATACCGAAAATTATGAGCGTTAATAAAACTATTTTTAGCCGACGATTGATAAACCACGTTGAAAAAGATTCTGTCAAATGAAAATAGAATATTTACATGGCAAAAAAAAGTGAGAAACCTATAAAAAAAAAATTGGACTATGGGAGGATATATGTAAGAGGTTTTCTATATGAGAGATCTAATCAATTAACTTTTTATTGAAAAAAATAAAAATAACTTCAAATCCGATTAATTTGTCTCATTTGGTGCTAAAAAGGGGACGAACACAATTCGATGAATGATCACTAACACAATTGGAGCGTACGAACAAAAACGACCATCAATGAGTGTGAGTATTATTTGAACTATAAAAATCAAGAGATAAAAAAATAAATTCGACTAAACATGATATCGGTCCGAACAAAACATAACATTAATTTAAATTTGAGTTTCATGGAAAAAATACAAGAAATCCTTGAAGGATGCTAAATAAAATTTGACTTTCAACTTCTCTGGAGTTTGTTTTTATATAGAAAGAAATAGAACAATAAAAGTAGTATTTAAAATATTGTTGATATATCCATTTCAAATTTAATATGTGTTTTAAATGAGAAAGATATATTTAATCTTCAAATATATATATATATATATATATATATATATTATATTCAAAACAAATTAAGCATGTGGGATATATATATGAAACATACACACTTTATAGATGTTATGGAGGGCATCACTTATTATTACAACTTTTACATATTATATAACATTAGATTATTAATATATATACATATATATAGTGTTAAAATGTTATAGAAAATGTGAAATTTTATAATAAAAAGTTAGATATATAGGAAGATTCATAGGAATATATTATAATAAAGTTACTAATTATAAGATACCACTAAAGCTAACACTCTTTAATTACTTCTTTTTCATCATCACAAAATCTTGATATCTTTTTTTCCCATTTGTGGCTCTCTTTAAATCCCAAAAAAGAGATTACCTTCTGTGTTTAAAAATAAAAATAAAGTGATGATAGACTATATAGGTAAAACAGAAAGCTTTGTGCAAGTGTTACACCAACGTCATCCCCCATTTACATCGTCTTTAAGAATAAAAACAAAGTTTTTGATCTTGCATATGATATTATCATATTTTTTTAATCATTAGAATACTTGTCAATTAATAATGGCTCATCTTTGGAAGAGACATTTTTTTTTCTTCTATTCATATATATAGAGAGAAATACCAGCCTAATTAAGCTCAAGTCCAATGGGCTCAAGTCCAATGGGCTTTTTCATCTTAGCATTCTTTTACTTTATATATATATATATATATATATATATATATATATATATATATATATATATATATATATATATATATATATATATATATATATATATATATATATATATATATATATATGATAAATGTATAATAAAAAACAATAAGATTGGTTTAAGTACATAATAAAAATAAATAAAAAATTACAATCCATGAAAATAAGAATAAAAAAATATAAAGTATCTCTTAGCTGCGACATATATATTTTCGAGTTGGTATATTCTCGAGATTCTCGATAAGAGTAATTAGCTTTGCCACTGTTTTCACCGACATTTCAAAACAAATTTTAAAAAATGAAATCTTAATAACAATATAAATAATACTTATTATACAACTATAATTATAATTATTAGATGTTTTGCAAAAAAAAAGACATACAAGTAAATATTGTTATTAAAATATTCATCATCAAAGTGACTATATATATAATTAATAGTTTAATTATTTATTCTATTGTCATTTATTATTTACACAATATTATTCTATATTAAACAGTCTAAAAATACAACAAATTACTTATTACAATATTACAATGACCAATTTTCACATCATGAAATCATCATCAAAGTCCTGCTGCTGGTTTTGTGGAATATTATCAAACTGCAACATGTTGGTAAAATAATGATCATCATGGTTGATGGCATGTTCAACATGATCACATGATGAGTTGATCAACGATCCAAAGAACAAATTATCAGATGTATCTGTCCTTACTGGATTATTATAGCTAGTGCTACAACCATAATCAGATGATTCATTCATGCAAACATTATTATTGCTTCTTTGGTCAACAGAAGAAAGTAATTTCAATTCATTATCTTTAATAATATCCTTCCAACACCGATCATTCACATAATCATTAGTAGTCGTGTAATTAGGATCATGATCGGTCGTGATCAAGGGTGCTACTTGTGTATTTGAAGGTGCAATCATGTTGTCTAATTGAATGTTTTGAATATCTTCATTAGATCTTGGTAGTAGTACTGGTTCGGTTGACAAGAGAGTGGCTGCAGCCATTTGTAGCAATTCGGGGTGGTTTATTAGGGCTTGAAGTCCAAGCCAACTTGTAAGACTAAGCTGACCTGAGCCAACGAGTGAGGTGAAGTCCATAAGATCGAGTCGAGGAGTATGAGTAACCGGGTCTAAACCCATGCTTATAAGCTTTTTCTTAATATGGGTATTCCAAAAATTCTTTATTTCGTTATCTGTTCTCCCCGGTAGACGAGCTGCAATGGTAGACCACCTATAATATAATATAAAAACATGCAAAATCAACTTAGTTTTGTATAATATAAGGCCCCAAAAGTGTTTTCAATTAAAAAACCTTAACTTGTTCCCCAAGGCTCTATGTAACTGGATAATAGCATCTTCTTCCTCTAATGAAAAGCTTCCTCTCTTGATTCCGGGTCTTAAGTAGTTCATCCATCGGAGTCTGCAACTCTTTCCGCATCTTTGAAGACCTAATAAATGATTTTTTGTATTAGATATTGTAGGATATTATTAATCATGATGAATTAAAATACATACCAGCATACTTAGGGAAAGCTAGCCAATTGGAAGGACGACCATGGATCTGGATGTAGTGAATGAGTTTTTGATCTTCTTCAGGGGTCCATGGACCCTTTTTCAGGCCTGAGCTTGAGTTTTCCATAGCTACCAAATTCTTAAATTATGAGGATAACAGCTAGCTATCTAGCAGGAGAATAATTAATTTAGAAACTTCAATGTTTACCAGCAGTGGTTGGGTAGTATTGATTATAGCTCATATATATACATAAATTATTATTTATGGATTTGAAAATTAAGAAAATACTTTATTATAATTAATTGGTTTAATACAGCTGAGTTTGGATTATTTTTAAAATTTGATGATATTGAGGAGTATATAGAACAATGTCAAAATTGGTATATATATAATTTTTATTTTCTTTATGCAATTGATAAAACATTTTAAAAAAATAATTAAGCTTATTTGGTTGATTTCTATTATATATCAACTTTAATAAACATGTATGTTCTATCAAGATTTTGTACATATTTTCAAATAAAGAAAATAGATTTTTCTAATTGATACAAGTTTTACCAGAGGTGTTCTATTCACACTATTACAAAATAAGTTAATATTAATAATTGTCATTAATTTATAATAGAAAAAACATTTAAAATTGTGGGAAATTGGACGAAATGACCCTAAAAATAGGCCTATTTGCCTCCGTGGTCAGATTTAATAATATTTGATCTGGTGACCACTTAATTTTTTTTGGACAAATTTACCCTTTTCGCGTAACGCGAAGGGAGTTCGCGTTTCGCGAAGTGAAACAGTATTGATATATATACTCAAATTTTTTCATTTCTCTCATTTTCTTTCTCTCTCAAGCTTTCTTTCCTCCTGAGTTTGTCGCCGGCGGCGTAAACTCCGGCGACGGCGAGCCCTAAAGTATAAATCTACAAGATAAGAAACCTAATCCCCGAATCTATGTTTATATAACAGATTTATGTTCTTATTTGTATTTCTTAATGAAACCCTAACCCTAAATATGTTCTTTTTGGTGATATTGGTTAATATTGGTTCATATTGAATCATATTTGTTCATATTGGGTCATATTTGTTCATATATGTTCATATTTGTTCATATTGGTTTATTAGTTTGTTCATCTTATTGATTGTTCTTTTGGCTGTGATGATATTTGCAGATGATATCGTTTCTGCTAGTTACTAAACGAAGCGTTAAGAACTTAACGAAGCGTTAAGTACTTAGCGAAGCGTTAAGTACTTAACGTTTCGCTAAGTACTTAACGCTTCGCTAAGTACTTAACGCTTCGTTAAGTACTTAGCGTTTCTGCACGCGCGCGTAGGAAGACGAAGAGGCGCGCGTATATGCACGCGCCATACCATATATTTTAAAAAATAAAACATTTCGACATTCATTTCTTCCATTTTCCCTCTTCAATCCTCTCGATTCCTCTCTCTCTACTACAACCGTCTCACTGAAGACTTTGACAAGGCCGATCTGCCCGTCCCCCTCGTGTCCTCTCTCTCTATCATTGATTCCCCATAAATCTCAGGTTTGTTTTTTTTGGTTGTTGCATGTCTTTTTTTGGTTATGGGTTTTCATATTTGCATGTTTAGTTTTAGGGTTTTGGCTGTTTCAGTTTATTTGGTTAGGTTTAGCGTTTAATGTTTGTTTCTGGTTATTGATTATTGCATTATATTTGCATGTTTGTTTCTGGTTGTTGGTTATTGTTTCTGGTTTAGGGATTCGCGAATTACTTAACGCTTCGTTAAGTACTTAACGCTTCGCTAAGTACTTAACGCTTCGTTAAGTACTTAACGCTTCGCTAAGTACTTAACGCTTCGTTAAGTACTTAACGCTTCGTTAAGTACTTATCGCTTCGTTAAGTACTTAACGTTTGATGTGGTCTATGTATATGATCTTACATTTTTGTTGTTGTTCCTTTTGTAGATGGCAGAAACCACCGTTCCTGATTTCCCTGGACGGATTTCTTGGAAAAGCGCCCTCTGCCTGAAGAAGATTGTTATGAAGTTTGAGGAAATGGATCTTGTGGAGAAGGTGTACAATACCCAATTCAGATATATAGTCTCTGCGCCAGTGTTGCAGTTCTCAGGAACTATTGTACATCACATGTTGCTTAGGAGGGTAACCTCAACCTCCAAGGAGATAACTTTCAATATCAATGGGCAACAACTTGTGTTTGGTATGAAAGAGTACGCCTTGGTGACGGGCCTAAACTTCGGAAGGTTTCCTGAGGTGAACGAAGAAGAATGCCGAGGTTGTCCACCTCTGTTGGTAAAATATTTTAAAGGGAAGACGAGTGTAGTAATGCAAGAGTTGGAGACTGCTTTTTTGAAATGTAGAGATAAGGAAGATGCCTGGAAGATGGGGCTGGTATGCCTGATTTGCTAGTACCTATTTTCATTTGACCCAAGGAGGGTGGTATTTGCAAAAATCCTCCACATGGTCGAAGACGAGGAAAGTTTCCTCCGATTTCCTTGGGGGAAGGTGACCTTTAGAGCCACCCTCAAGGGTTTGAACAAGAACATGAGACATCTCAGTCACAAATATTATAAGAAGAAGAAAAAGAGTACTGATCCTTATGCTCCTTTTGCTTATAACATTTATGGGTTTGCACTGGCATTTCAAGTGTGGACATATGAGGTCATCAAAGGTTTTGTCCCTAAATTTGCTAGAAAGAATGAGCTTAATGATCCTCTACGCCCAAGGTTGTTAGTCTATCATTCCAACAGGAAGAACACCTTGATCGAGATAAAGTCTGCCCTGGAGACAACGGATCTAACTGAGATGGAAGAGTCCTCCATGAAGAAGAGGTTATACAGTGGTGAGGACTTTGAACAAATAGATGAGTCAACTGATGAATTTTTTGAGCGATTTACAGAAGGGAAGTTAGTGAAGGAGGATTATGATGATGAAGAGGAGGGAAGTGAACCTGAGGATGATCAAGAAGAACCTACTTCCAAACCAAACACCCGGAAGAGAAAGGCTGTGCTTAATCTCAAAGAAGCAGTAAACCTGAAGAGGAAGCTTGCTTATGAATCTAGTCCTGCCAACATTCCTAGTCCCCCATCCGCTACTAGTCCTGGATTACCTCCAACATCTTCTGTTGGATGTAAATGTGAAGAGCTGAAAGAGGAGGTAAAAGCGCTGAAGGAGGAGCTCATCAAAGAGGTGAAGGAGGAGCTCAAAGAGATGAAAACAGCTTACGAAGAAACTCAAGCACATCACAAGGCTTATATGAAAAAGTTGGTTGTTAGTATGTGCGAACAGTTATTAGCCAAATCCAACCAAAGGATGGCCACGTTAATAGGCAAATTAGATAGTATGGAGGAGAGGAAGAAGAAGAAGAAGAAGAAGAGCAAATTGGAAAAGAAGGGCAAGACTGAGGTAAGATAAAGATACTAATCGTTTCGTTAAGTACTTAACGCTTCGTTAAGTACTTAACGCTTCGTTAAGTACTTAACGCTTCGTTAAGTACTTAACGCTTCGCTAAGTACTTAACGCTTCGTTAAGTACTTAACGCTTCGTTAAGTACTTAACACTTCGTTAAGTACTTATCTTTTGTTGTTCATAACTGACCACACTGTTGTTTTATTTTTGCAGGAAGGGAATGTGGAGGAGATGAAGACGAATGACATGGAGATGAAGGATGGGAAGGTGGAGGAGGAGAGTGAGAAGGTGGAGGATATAACTGAGGTAAGTTTTGATTAGCGAAGTCAAATGTTGTTTCGGGAAGTAAACGCTGACCACACTATTGTTTTCTTTTTGCAGGATGGGAAGGTGGAGGAGATGATGACGAATGAGATAGAGATGAATACAAATGAGATGGAGATGAAGGATGGGAAGGTGGAGGAGATGAAGACGAATGAGATGGAGATGAAGGATGGGAAGGTGGAGGAGGAGAGTGTGAAGGTAGAGGATAAAACTGAGGTAAGTTTTGATTAGCAAAGTCAAATGTTTTGGGAAGTAAACGTTGACCACACTGTTATTCTATTTTTGCAGGATAGGAAGGTGGAGGATAGTGTGGTGAAGGTGGAGGAGACTGAGAATAATGTGAAGGTGGATGGTGGGGAGATTGAGACTGATGTGAAGGTGGATGGTGGTGAGATTGAGAATGATGTCAAGGTGGATGGTGGTGAGATTGGGAATGATGTCAAGGTGGATGGTGGTGAGATTGAGAATGATGTCAAGGTGAAGGTGCATGTTGGGGAGATTGAGACTGATGTGAAGGTGGATGGTGGGGAGATGTTGCTCTCCGATATGATGCAAGAAATAATTGAGAAAAAGAAGGATAAGGTCAAGGTTGAGAAGGTTGAGAAGAAAGCCAAGGATGGGAAGGTTAAACTCAAGGTTGGGAAGGTTGAGAAGAAAGTCAAGGTTGAGAAGGATGCCACGGATGGGAAGGATGAGAACGATGGGAAAGATGGGAAGGATTCGAGGGATGGGAAGGATGAGAACGATGATGATGATTTCCAATTATACAACACTCCACCTAAAGGAGTAGTTCCCAAAAAAAGAGTGAGGAAGTAGAAGAAAGATGAAGACTACACCAACCCTTCTTTGTCAAAACAGCCAAAGACGAATGATCCATTAACTATCAATCCCCTTCAAAAATTTGATGATGAGTTGTTGGTTCAATTACAGAATTGGTTGAAAGATGTAGCCACCAATGATGAGACAAAGACTGTGTTTACTTGCGAAGCACGAAAGAAGTTGTTTGTTAGAGTTCTAACAAAGTGCACATGGCTTAAAGATCCTGTAAGTCTTGCATTTCATATTAATTCTTTAACTTATGAATAAGGTTTTTGATATATGCTGCATTTTCCCCCATTTTGTAGGAAGTCGACGCAGTCTGCCACTTGTTACGCAAAAGGATTGAGCAATATCCCAAGACATATAAACATTGTAAAGTATCAATAGGGGATTGCTTATTAGCAGATATGATGAGGCGAGAGTACCCGAACTTTAAAAAAGATCCTGAAAATTTTCCAATATCAGAGGTATTTGCTCAGTACTTCTGGGGTGCGGACCATAGACATATGCCAGAATGGCCACAAGTAGACGATATTTACGTGCCTTTAAACATTGGCAACAAGCATTGGGTACTGTGCGTCGTTCGTGTACAAGATAATCACATTGACGTTTATGACTGCGACTCGAGTATTTATAGGAATCTCGATCCATACCTGAGACCTTTGTGTGAGATGTTTCCACGAATATATGCAATGGGAGCCAGTGATGCTGAGCTACAACGGTATCCTAATTTCAATTTCCAGAAACTGACATATAAAAGGTTGCCACACCCAGCCAAAAATGCAGTCGCCAAATATGGGGAAGTCCCTAGAGCAGCAGAAAGTGGGGATTGTGGTGTATTTATGCTTATGCACATGGAATACTTGACTGTTGGTTTAGGTGTAGAGAAGGTGACTTCCAATGAAATGGAGTTTTTTCGACAAAAGATGGCGGTCCGGTTATTTCATCAAATTACAGAACCTTAGTTTGTATTGTAATCGTTTATTGATTTTTGGATAGAACTTGACTTGTGCTTATGTATTCTGAACTTGTATTACTTTTTGGGTAGAACTTCAACTTAAGTTACATTTCATGTTAAAATATTTGTAGTTTTAATGTAGTCTGGTTGGTTGGTAGTCTGATATTTACATACCAAAGAATTGAACATATAAATCAATGTACATAAATCATACCAAGTAACTAACTTAAACTCACTTTAACTTAAACCAAGTTTAACTTAACGAAGCGTTAAGTACTTAACGAAACGATAAGTACTTAACGAAACGATAAGTACTTAACGAAACGTTAAGTACTCCTTCAGTACACAGATAAACTAGATACAACATACAGATTACAACTTATCCGATTAACATTATCCGAGTACAACTTATCCGAGTACAACTTATCCGATTAACACTTATCCGAAAACATAATACAACTTATCCAAAACATAATACAACTTATCCAAAACACTTATACAACTTATCCCAATCAATCTAAAGGTTCATATTGTTGAGATGATGGCTCGTGCTGTTGAGAAGATGAGTCTTGATGCTTAGATGATGATGTTTTTGCAGTAGATGGTGCAGGCATGACTGCTTTGCATGTGGCCCTATTATGTCTTAGTCCACCACATGAGCTGCATCGTCTCGGAGCCTTACGTACCTCACCTTGAGATGACCTACGCTTTGTTTGTGGGCGCCCTTTCTTAACCTTGACAGGTGGTTTTAGACATAC
The DNA here is from genome assembly GCF_907164915.1 of Impatiens glandulifera. Lineage (NCBI taxonomy): Eukaryota > Viridiplantae > Streptophyta > Magnoliopsida > Ericales > Balsaminaceae > Impatiens > Impatiens glandulifera. The sequence continues at coordinate 46,447,230 of NC_061866.1, read as the reverse complement.
GCGTTCCTTGATCATTTCGGGAATATCCCAATCGTCTTCATCACCAGCAGGGTAACATGTCTCCGCATATGCATTCATCCAAGATTCAGTTGTGTAATACCTGTAAGAATGGAAAATAAAATGATTAAACAATTGGTTAAATAAATTAAACATGTGAGCTGAATAATACCTTGAACAAAAGTCATAACAAACCAAATTGCGGTGACGGGCAGCAGCCATTGCATGAGTACAAGGAAGACCAGAAACTTCAAATACCCTACAAGTGCAGTTCATGTCTTTCAAATTGACTTTAAAATGAGACTGATTGTCATGCACATAAAACTCGAATCGGTTAAGCGATGATACTGTATAGAATCTAGCCTTCTCGAATCCCTCACGTAACCACTTTTCATATGTTGGAGATAACACTTCTCGGTGGTTGGACGCTCTTTCTCTTCTCTCATTAAACCAACCTTGTATTGTCAATCTTAAATACTCGGCCATTGAGGAAATGGGGTACTTTCTGGCTTCCCTGCTCTGACTATTAAAACTCTCAGCATAATTGCTTATTAGTTGATTGTATCGCTTACCGGGGAAAAATGCTCTACTCCATCTTTGAAATCCAATTTCTTCCAAATAGGCAGCAATCCTATTATCTTTAACCCTTATCTTGTCAAAAAACGATTGAATTCGTGGACAGTGTACGCACGAGAAGCCATATCAAACTCCATATGACAATTATCAGTTTTGAATTTCGCGTTGATATTCATCTTTATGTGATATGTGCACGCACCGTGGTATGCTTCTGGAAAAACAGCACATAAGGCATTGGCGATGCTTGGGTGTCTATCGGATACGAAGACGAGATCATCAACTAATTCAATTGCTTCTCTCAATTTTTGCATAAAATAAGTCCAACTGAATCAACAACTCCGAATGCGACAGGATATAATTGTTCATTAGCATCTAATGCAATAGCCACCAATAGTTGACCTCCCACCTTGTGCTTAAGAAAACTGGCATCAACACACAATACGGGACGACAAAATGCTTTGAAACCCCTAATAGAGAGGCCTAAGGACATGAACATATACTTGAAGTGCCCGACCTCGTCTGTTTGGATGTCTGTTATGGTACCAGGATTATGCTTCTCCAACATGTAAAGGTATGAGGGTAATTTTTCATATGAATCCTCAACCGTTCCTCGCACCGCCACTAATGCCATTTCCCTAGCCCTCCAAGCCTTATTATAAGTCAAATTTACCCCATAAGTTGCCTGCATGTCTTCAATTATTTTCTTAGGCAAGTGATTATGGTGATGGTCCATATACTTACTCTTCACGCACTGCCCAATAACCCATGTTGGTGTTTGCATTTTTTTCTCTAGCCTCGATAGAACTGAGCATGAGTGTTGTTGGTCGAATTTCCGGATCTCAAACATCTCAGATAATTTACCTTTCACGGCACGCAATCTCCACTTGCATTTCTCATCCAAACATTTCACATACCAAAGATGTTTTCTTGACTTCTCCACCTTGAATTCAAAATGATTAGTCATCGCATATTTATATAGCATCAGTTGTAGTTCTTTTTTATTTTCAAACAAGGCACCGACTTCCAATACGGTTTTAGTAGTTAACGCCAACGCAAATGAGGGGTCTGTCGGTGATATGTCTGTCGGTGATATGTCTGTCGGTGATATGTCTGTCGATGGTGTACCAAATGATGATCTTCTTGCACTACATGGTGTACCCAATGATGATCTTCTTGCACTAGTAGGTGTACCCGTTGATGCTCTTCTCGCACTATGTGGTGTAGGTATCGATGCATGCAAGTCCTGAGTAAGTGGGATGTGAGGCAAAGAGTTATCTTCGGCTTCATTACTTTCAACAAAGACCTCCGAGGGTAAAGCTTCTGGTACAATTTTCTGAGTAAATTGTGAGAGAATACTTTCTTGAGTTGGGTAGGTAAGTAGTGGTATCTTTTCTTTAGTAAATTGTGACTTCTCTACTACAGACACACACAATGGTGACACAGTTCGACCCAAAATCAAGCGTGATAAATATATGTTCAGATCCTCATCATCTTCAATAAAAACGGGTTTAGGATTTGTGATATTCGGAATATCATACTTCACTTGCAGCACTAAATCATACGTAGATTTCTGCACTTGAAGTCTTTAATGGAGTTTATCAATTAATTCAGCATAACGAGTACTTTGGGGTAAATCCAATGTTTTGATTGAAGAGGCATCAAAAAACCATATTCCATTAGCATCAGCTTTCCACTCTCCATTATAAAAAACGAAAACTTCGGCTGCAAGAAAAAATGGAAACGGGATAATTAATACTGTGAAATGGAAACCCTTCGCGAAACGGGAAGCACTTCGCAAAACGGGATGCACTTAGCGAAACGGGAAGCACTTAGCGAAACGGGAAGCACTTAACGAAACGGGAAGTATCATCAGATGAAACCCTAAACAACACAGTGATTCGAAAATGCATAAATGAACAACAATAAACTTGAAATACATTAAATTACCAATTGTTACAGTGCTTGTGCTCGTCGTGGAGCTCATTGAGTGTCGTCGTTTAACTCCGTCGCCGGCGAGATTAGAGAGAAGGAGGAGAAAAGCGGAAGGGAAGAAAGAGAAGGGAAGAAAAGAAATGAAAAAAAGATGGCCGAATTTTATTATATAGTAAGGGTATTCTGGACTTTTCACAGCGTCTCACTTCGCAAAACGCGAAGTCCCTTCGCGTTACGCGAAAAGGGTAATTTCGTCCCAAAAAAATTAAGTGGTCACCAGATCAAATATTATTAAACCTGACCACGGAGGCAAATAGGCCTATTTTTAGGGTCATTTCGTCCAATTTCCCAAAATTGTTGGGACTAACTCATGTGATATGGGCTTGGACAAAATGAGGTGAAAGTAAAAAGCCATTTCTTATTTAGAGAAGAAGTCCTTTATAGATATATAATAATAAAAAAGAGGAGTGACATGGGAAGGGAATTTGAGGGAGGGAATAATATGTCATTACATCACTGTTGAAAAAAAGAATAAAAGGTGAGGAGAGAGAAAAGAGAAAAATTTTGTTATTTTTTTACTAATCAAATTGCGTCACGTCATTTCCTCCCTCAAATTTCCTCTCTCAATCATTTCTCAATAAAAAAATAGAAAGATTGAGAACATAAACAAAAGTAATGATTAAATATTTAGAGTTTTAGCGAGACAATTAGATAGTAGATCGGTATCGATTTTGGCTCGAATCACATATGAGGAATCATCCTGGCGTTCTCTACCAAATGATTCGTCTATATCTTTGTTTGAGTTATTCTCATATACTATTTCACTTCGGTGAGATTTTTCTTATTTCATAGTCCACTATTAACAGATGCCTTTGTATTAGTGTATCTTTAATGTGTTTGAAAAGATTTTAATATAACTCATTATGTATTTGATTTTATTGTTTGAGATTTGATTTGATTTTTTCAATTATCTCATTGTGGCATTAAAAAAACTATTATTTTACCATTGTTATAAAGTAATTTTCTCAACAAAAATTAATATTAAAAAAAATTAAGAATATTCTAGTCTTTTTAGAGTTATTGGAAGATTATTGTTTTTAAGAGTTCTGGTTAATATCTTAATTTTTAATCTTTATATTTTTTAATACTATGTTTATTTAATTATATTTAACTAATTATATTTTAATATTGATAGTTTAAACTCATTAACTTAGTTTAAGTGGTTTAATAACCCACATAATTTATTAAGTTGAAGTGAAAGGTTATGAATTTTTGAATATTTCTTAGTGACCCAAGTATGAAAACTCCAACATATGAACTTAATTAAGTTAATCTTATATAATTTCTGCAACTTATATTTGATTTAACCTTTTTCAATTTTATTTTCTCTACACTTGACTTGATCTTCCCTTTTAAGACCATCATCATGAAACTTAAAGATGTAAATATTTGTCATGAAACTTGAAGTGGCAAGTATTTAGCCAACTTCATTACCACTAAATTAATTTACTTATATTGAATTTTTCAATACATATTGAGTTTGGGTACGGTACGGTACCATATGTTACGTATGTTAGACGATCTGTTATTAAAAGAAAAAGACAAAAAAAAATGGGTAATTAAATGTCATCTCTAAACATAATAAAGTGGTGGGTAAGATGTGGTTTGAATTTGAGATTCCTTAGTAATAATTAATATATGTCATTTTTAGGGATATTTTATGCTCCATATTATAAAGTTAACTTGTTACATTTATCTACCCAATTCTGTAAGCATATTCTTAATATGCATGCATTTTCTAATTAATTTTCCAGGTTAAAATTAATACCCAAAAATTAAAAAAGATATATGAATAATGAATTTATAAGCAAATATAATATATATATATATACTAAATATGCATAAATTTTGCGATGAAAATGACAAGGCTTTCAATTTTCTTGAAGGAAATTCCTATATATAAACAAAGATATATTCTCAAGGCATGCAATCAGTAATTAATTAAATTTGTAAAGGCGTGGGGGATAAAAAAATATGCAAATATATCACAGTAGCTTATGTAAAGGAAATTTGATTTTTTCCTAATTTAGCTTTGCCCATAAATAAATTTAGTGAAATTAATTGATTTTCATGAATCAGTTATAAATCATCCTTATCTTGCTAATTAAGACGCTATTAACAACTATATAGAATCAAATCAATTTGTTTTCGTTCAAATTGAACCTTATGTTGAAATAAGTTTTGATATTTATTTTAACTTTTAATGAGTTTAAGGTCATATTTGAAATTCAAAGATAGTTTGGGACCTTTCTAAAAATGCACCTTTAAAAATAGTTGGAAAAAAGTATTCTAAAGCATATTTTGCCAATAAAGCTTCATTTTGAAATTCAAAATTCTTGAAAACTATTCCACCAATTTCTTTGTGTTTATGCTAGTTTTTCCAAGCAATTCAATAAAAAAATTGAGATATATTTTAGAACTTTAAACGATATTATAATAAACGATTAAATTGCTTAAATACTCTATTAATAAAGTTTTTTTTTGTATGTTTCCAAAATCAACCCAGTCTCACAAGGGAAATTTGACTGAATGACACTAAAGATGTTCATATTTGACTTTTTGAAATGCGCCGGTGACTCCTTTATTTTTTTTGGACGAAAATGCCTCGTTGCAAGACATCACCGACAATCGCGAGATGAATTTTATTTTTTTTCAATTTTTTTTTCGTCTCGCGACAGGGACAAAATCGTCCAAAAAAATGTCACCAGCGAATTTAATTTTATGCGCCGGTCAAAAGTCAAATAAGGCTATCTTTAAGGATTTGACCCCTCACAGAGGAAACACATGGACAATTTTGTAGAAGAGGATCCGACTATTAAATTTTTGAGACATAATAAATAACTTAAAAAAAATATCATATTTAGCCCTATGGTAAGGAGTATATAGATTATAGAGTGAAGTATTTTTTTTTTCTCTCTCTGACAAGTAGAAACAGTTTTTTTAGATTCTTTTTCACCTTTCTTGGCCTAAATTTGTTTTTTTTTAAACCTGGATCATGACCCTCCCTTACAAGGAACCATTGTGGAAGGTTCTAAGGGAAGAGAAGCTTTGTAATTAGTAAAATTCAAACCAAAGTTCATTTTCTTAAAAAGAGAAATGGACTCCTCTAAAATAGCATCTAATTAGACATAGACCTTTTCAATGAAAAATCAATTCAAATTAATAACCCTCTTGACTGTTGAAATTATGAGATTTGAAGAGATTATCCTGTTTATTGAGGATCTCATACTTGTTAATTTTTTTATTTTTTTATATCACGCATAATTTCGTTAGATTTAAACTATTCTCATTTATATACTAACAAAATAATCAAAATATTTGATGGGTATTACAATTCTCCCCGCCCTTCATAAATGTAATCAATAATCATCATCATCATCTAAATAAGATTCTTGACCTGCCTGCATGGTAGAGAGAACCAAATATTTGAATTTATTATTGACAAATCAATCCGTTGACCTGGCCCACGACTCCACTCCATTTGAGCAGCCTATCTTTACAAATGTGAATATTATTATTCTTCCAATCAACGGAACCAAAACAAATCTTCAATCTCAGATATCCTTTCCATCTTGCACCAGTCTCTAAACCTTCCAAGATTCTTCTTCTTCCTTAGACCACCATCTTGGACTCTCTTCTCATGGCTGCATTGTTTTTTCCTTTCTAATTAAAATCTCGCCAGCAGCCTTCTCTTCATTTTCTGTTGCACAAGTTTCAAGATTTATTAAACAAGATCATTCATGGGCACTCATGAATTACATGATTTCTTGAACAACTTCTACATCCCTGATCATTTCCTTAATCTTGTTCCTCACTCAGAGGAACAAACAGTTGCACCATCGTGCCCTGTTCTCGTATTCATTAACTCCAAAAGTGGGGGTCAGTTGGGCGGGGATCTACTCCTCACATATCGTTCTCTTCTAAACAAAAATCAGGTGATATTGATCACACCATGAAACAATAACATCTAGCTATAGAATTCTATTAATTATATGGCTCCAATGTTTAGGTTATTGATTTGCATGAAGAAACTCCTGACAGTGTATTGAGGAGAGTTTATCTAAACTTAGAGAAGCTGAAGAACAATGGTGATAAATGTGCTTCAGAAGTTTTTGACAAATTGAAAATCATTGTAAGTTTCATTTACATATGATTGCATTGTGATATATAAATGTACATATTTTGAATGTACGTGTAACATGTATAGGTTGCTGGTGGCGATGGAACAGCTGGGTGGGTTCTCGGTGTTGTTTCAGATCTTAAATTGTCTAAACCGCCACCAATTGCTTCTGTGCCCCTTGGAACTGGAAATAACCTCCCTTTTGCATTTGGTTGGGTAAGATAAGTTGTTACCTATTAAAGATGGTGAGCATTCTTGTAATTATAATAAAACTTGCAGGGGAAGAGGAATCCGGGAACTGATGCTAAGTCAGTGGTGGCATTCTTAGAACAAGTGATGAATGCCAAAGAAATTAGTATAGACAGTTGGCATATTCTCCTGAAAATGAGGGCTGCTTCTTCTTCTGATCCTCTTCAGCTACCACCTTCCATGCATAAATTCTCTAGGACTTCTTCATCAGACACTCAAAATAGCGTAAGACACCACATTTTTCTCCACCCATTTCTGCAACTAATTGCATGCAGAAGAAAGAAAACCATGATTGATTGTACATTCATTCTTGTGCAGGACGATTTCCATACATTTCGAGGAGGGTTCTGGAATTATTTCAGCATGGGTATGTTTCATTTGTCTCTTTTCTCATTATGGATGCAAAACACTTCAACATCTACTTCCTATTTCGATGCTTTAGGAATGGATGCTCAAGTGTCATACGCTTTTCATTCCGAGCGTAAGCTTCACCCCGAAAAATTCAAGAACCAGTTGATTAATCAGGTATAATTTATTTCCTTAATAGGAACATATGATTAAATCTCAGAAGCTTCTTATTGTTTGGTTACCAGGGTACTTATGCAAAGCTTGGTTGTACACAAGGATGGTTTTGTGCTCCTCTTTGCCATCCTTCTTCAAAGTAAGAAAATAGAAACTTTTGTGTGACTTTGGCTTACTCTTTCTATTTTGTGCTGTCCTTTAAATCTGTACTTATTATGAACTAGGAATATAGGTCAGCTTGCGAAAATTAAGATCATGCTGAACCGAAAATCAGAATGGAAAGAAATCTCTATACCGTCAAGGTGAACATCCTATATACAAGTTGGATTTTCCATTATATCATCGTTTTTTTAAGTGTTCCATTAAAAGTTTCCATCAAACTTGTTGCAGTATAAGATCTATCGTCTGTCTCAACTTGCCAAGCTTCTCAGGTGGTCTGAATCCTTGGGGAACACCAAACCAGAAGAAAAATCGGGATGTTAGTAAAATTAGATCCAAATGTTATCATTATCTTTCTTACTGACTATATATAATATGTTTGACTCCTGAAATGATTCCTGCAGAGAGACTTCACTCCGCCATATGTAGATGATGGTCTTATTGAAGTTGTTGGTTTCAGAGATGCTTGGCATGGCCTTGTTTTGTATGCTCCAAAGGGCCATGGGATTCGTCTTGCACAGGTCACCACCACAACATTGATTTGAAATCATTTTTCATTTCTGGATTTGGATCTAAATCTGGATGAGCAATGTCTATGTGACATCATCTGAATCCACTGAAGATGAGATATCTGACTGAAAAAAGTGTTTTCAAATAATATAGCTATATTTATTATTTGATTGCAGGCTCACAGGATCAGATTTGAATTTCACAAAGGTGCAGCAGGCCATACATTTATGAGGATGGACGGTGAGCCTTGGAAACAACCGCTCCCAGTTGATGACAACATAGTTGTAGTCGAGATCTCTCATCTTGGTCAAGTGAAAATGCTTGCTACCCCCCAATGCATATCTAGAAGTATCAATGACCCATCATCACCACCAAGTCTTCAGGAAGAAGCTGATGATGATTATTATTATGAAGTGGAAGAAGTTGAAGAACAATGGAGAAAATTTGGAGCAGCTGACACATTTAAGATCCCAAATGAGGTTGACATTTCTCATTTCATTTAGGCCAGAAAATTATACATTGGTGTTTTCCTTATATGAACTGCTAGTTTTTTTTACCAGTCCTTTCAGCAAACTCCTTTTCTCTTCTCCACAAGTTATATATGGAACTTCTTTTGGCAGATTAAGCCAAAGGAGGACCATTGGAGGATGAACTTGCCTAGGAAACTAAAGTGCTTCAGATCCATGACCAGTCGAGGATCCGTCCCTTCTGGATAATTCTTTGAATTATTATTCTCACTTGTATTTTGTCTCATTTGATCATAAGAAAACAAAGGTACAGTATAAATATGCTAGACTACTTTCAGGCACACTGTGAATAATGAAATCGCGTAAATGATAATATTATCAAGTTTCCTGCATTTCATTTCAAGGAAATTGTTGGTTTATATATTATACACCAGAATACAGCATAGAATGTTTAGGAAGCATGGGAATGGCATAAAATACTAACACCAGGCTGAAGATGGTAAAAGGTGAGTTTCGATTATTCGAAGATCATAAACTCAATCACAATAGAACAAGTAGACAACAACAAAAAAACAATTGTTGGAGGGTACCCTCGGTTTTTACCTTTCCACTTGTTGGTATTCCCCAACGCATTTTGTAATTGCCTCGTTGGCCTTTTGTGATTCTGCCGCCCTCTCTTCCATTTTCTTCTTCTCCCTGAGCAAAGCAGGGATTTGTTTATAATCTATATTATATATATATCAAAGAATAAGACTGAATTGGAGTACAAAGGAAGGCAAAGCTTTTACCTGTCTACATATTCCTTGAGAAGCTCTTTTGCTTGAACCAGCTTAGATAATAGATTGCGGTACACGTCAAGATCACGATCCACACTTTTCTTGTCTATGTTTAATGCCGCACATAGCTGAAAGTACATTTCCAATCATATCAATAAAATTAAATCAAATTCTATCAATAATTAGGGATCATATTTTTCGTAATCTGGTAGAGCTTGTGAAACTAAATACTACTACAAACTTGGATAATAGCAAATCCTATTTGAGTATAGAAAAATGAAAGGGGATTTCCACATACTTTCTCTAGAATGGTTGGTTCACTTGCATTTGCCAGCTCGAGGAGGCGAAACAACCCAACAGCAATGAAACGACTATAGCTAAAGCTCCCTTTACCCCCTGCTCTCTCTGCAATGTCTTTTAGTATGCCTTCAACTTCTCCTTCTCTCGAAGTAAAGTCAATCAACGAACTTGCATTTTGAGCACGAGCCCATTCCTCCAGCTTTTTTGCATCATTTCTGTAAGAAACACAAGGATATATCAGTTGCATTTTACAAGATCACTTGAATTTTAAACGGGCCTTGTCGGTGAGATTGAGCACATTCAAATACATAGGGTTCATGAGCAAAACAGCTTATGTTGTCAAAGTAGTAATGATTATCCAAAGAATCAGACCTATATTGATCAGGGTCCTCATTTAGAGCCTTGATATATGCTTCAAAAATTTCCACCCGGTCCTCATCTCTTGGATAGCCTTCCATAAGTTGGTCATAAACAGTCACAAATCCAAGGGCAAAGACAGCATCATAACTGTATGTTCTCTTATATCTCATCAGGTGCTGCAAAACTATTAGCTCCTGCAGTACTGTGTTATATATGCTTGGGATCGGTCGTTTATAGGCTTTCAAGAAATTCAACTTCGTTTCAGAAACAGTGGGCACATCTGAAAAATCAAGAAAAAAACATCATGGGACTGTATTCTGTATCCTACTGAAAAACATTTTCGGCGTTTCAAGATGAATTCGAACATAGTGGTGAAATGTGGACAATAGAATCTGAAAGGAATGATTTGCCTAACAATAGATCATAGTAAAGCTAGAGTTTTTACCTGATGCAGAAGCCATGCAATGAATCGCAAAGTGGGTAGTCGAGTTTGAGGTTCGAATTCCAAAGGTATGATTGGAAAAGTTGGTGCGAATCCGAAAGGCGAGATGATTGGTAGAAAATGAAGGAATCGGTGATGGAACAGAGACCCTCCTCCCGTTGGAAGATTGTCCAATTGAAGGAAGCGAGAGGGAGCCGACAGCCGCCATTTTGGGAGCTACGGGATGCTAGAAGAAGGTAAAGGAATATTTTGGCGAGAGAAATCTCAACATCGGAAGTGGATTCTGAAGCAGAGGAGACTACGGAAGAAGAAGAAAGTAAAAGAGCATTTTTTCTCTTCTGGGTAAAGGAGGCATGAGGTTTGGAATGAAGCTAGCTTATCCGCTGAACTGAACTCTCTCTCTATGTCCTTAACCTTAAGAACTAACACGTAGGACATATCCACGTGGACTTTGGTGACATGTTTTTATTTTTTTTAAATGTAAAAAATAAAAATAAAAATAAAATAAATCATATAACATAACAATCAAGTGAAATGAGAGACAACGAACTAAGAATTTTCGGTCACGATTCTAATTAAAAACGTTTTGAGTTGAAACGGGAACATTAATGTGTCGTATAGGTAAAGATGGCAATGAAAAGGTTCAAAACCCGTCCCGTTTTGATTTTGGAGATTTTTTTAATATCATCATCGCCTCGTTCGATTTTGAGAAATTCCCGCGAGTCACCGCTTATAAAATATTTTTAAAAAAATAAGAAATTATATAATAAAATTATATAAACGAATTTTTTAATATAATATATTAAAATTTTATATTATTATACAGAAATAAACTTATAACCCTCATAAAATATAATTAATAAATATATTTGTGATTTTTTATATATTTAATTGTGTCTATAGTGTTCAGGGTGAGATCGGAACAGGGACACAAATAAGGATGGCAATTTGAAACCGACCCGCGAAAACCGAACCGTCCCGTTTGGGACGGTTTTTCTCCGAAACTGAATGGGGATGGGGCGGGGATGGTATTTGTGTCCCCAGCCCCGACCCGATTTCACCATAATTTTGCCCCGAACACCATAAACATAATTAAATATATTAAATTACATATATATTTATTTATTCACTATCTTTTATAAGAGTGGTAAGGTTATTTTTTATAATAATATAAAATTTTAATATATTACAATATATATTATATTAAAAAATTCGTTTATATAATTTTATTTTTATAATTTTTATTTTTAAATTTTTAAATTTTTTTTATTAACGATGTCTCTAGGGGTGTTCAATATTTGGTCTGAACCGAATATCCGACCGAATTCGAATTCACCGAATTCGAATAAACCGAATTCGAAATACATTTTCGGTTTTCGAATCGAATTTTAAACCGATTCGAATTCAAATACGGTTTTCGGTTTGGTTTTCAAGTTTAGGTTTCAACTCGAAAACCAAACCGAAAACCGAATTCATTTTTATTATTTATTTTTATTATATATTATATAACTTATTACATATTTATATTAAATTATCATGGACCTCCTACTAGATCCCTACATTAAATCCATAATCCCTAATTCATTTTCCCATTTCTCTAGTTGTCAACACGTCTCAACTGTCATATATTGTCGTCGGCGACACTATTTTACTTTCGTCGTTTAATTGTCGAATATACATTAGCGTTAAGCTAAGTTTGCGTGTTTTATATTTTTTTTATAATTTAAGTAGATAATATCTTTTTAACAACTTATTTATTTTGTTAACTCTTTTTAAAAAAATTATCTTATGGGTAGGTGATGTTCTATATTTGGTTTAAACCGAATATCCGACCGAATTCGAACCGAATTCGAATTTACCGAATTCGAATAAACCGAATTCGAATTTACCGAATTCGAATAAACCGAATTCGAATTTATTCAAATCGGTTCGGTTTTTGAATTTGCTTAAAAAAAATAAAAATTCGAAGAACTCGAACCGAAAACTCGAAGAACCCGAAAACCGAACCGATGAACACCCCTAGATGTCTCGCAGGATTCTCCGAAACCGAAAAAAACTGAACGGGGCAGGGATGGTATTAAAAAAATCCCATAAATTAAAACGGGGCGGAGATGGTAAATGCATTCTCCGCTCCAAACCGCCCCATTGTGATCCCTAGACACAAATACCATCCACACCTCATCCTTGTTCGATTTTGGGGGAAAATCGCCTCAAACGGGACAATTCGGTTTAATTACTGTGGGATGATTTTAAAATGTCATCCATACATATGAGGTGTCATATTAATTCTTTTAAAAAAAATAGTATAACATGCATACTGCTAATAGGTAAAAATCTTCATCAACTAATTTTCACGTGATTATACCGTATAAAAAAAACAGAAATTATATTTTCAAAATGGTTGCATTATGATTTATGCCAAATAGCCGGGGATGAAATATCCCTAATTTGGTGGGTGTCAAAGACTCGTAACAAAGTCTTACCTTAGATATAAGTATTTTCAACACAAATTTAAATTTATTTTTTTTTAATCAGAATCTTAATAAGAAAAACTCACATTTTAATAATTACTTGATCTTATCCGGTACTCCTTTTAACTTAACTAAAGCTAGGACATGGAATATTAATAATTATCTTCTTTTTTTTAAACTAAAGTTTATTAATCAACTTATTTATTTTCCCTTGGCTAGCTAACTAGCTAGTTGTCACATGGGGCTAGCTATTTTTTGGAAAGAAACATGGGGGCTTCTATTAATCCTGATTTCCTAAAACTATATGGAGCCAACGTGTACATTAAATATTTTCACCCTCACATGCTTTCTTTTATATTTCCAAATTACAAAATAAAACTTGTCTTATTGTTTTTTTCTTTTAAAAAGGAAACCCATTTAAATTTTAATTAAAATTATATGAGAAACAAAATTTAAAATTGAATGAAAACACATAAATCATATCAATGTGATCACCAAAATTATCATGATGATCTTATAGTCGTGAAAATCGAATTTAAAACATTTTTGGTCTGTATTGTTGATTTCAAAGGTTATTCTTTTGTTTGACTGATCGATTCCTTTAATTAATGATCTAGGGTTTCTTGGTGGTGTTACTTTAATTAATTGTAATTATTTACTATACCTTTATCGGGTGGACAAAAGTGTGACAAGTTGCCAATGTGAATTAATTAACATATAAGATTGGGAACAGTACTAATTTTGTCATGGAATCCCCACAAATGGAAAATCTATCCAATACAAATTAAGAGCAAAAGAAAGAATGGAAAATTAGAATTATAAAAAGAAAGAAAAAATTACCCATGTAGATGGGAATGCGATAGAATTAGTATATAATAACAGAAGGACCAATCTTGGTGTTGAAGCCATTAATATCATCCCTTCTTCTTCTTCTTCTTTCTTCTTCAGACCATGATCAACGTTGGATCGAGTTCATGATGGACAGCGTCAAAGATCATGAGTCGGGTCGTAAGTGCAAATTGTTGTCGGAACATTGCAGAAGAAATCCATCAGGCGATAACAAATTAGCGGAGATGTCTAGTTGTTCTTCCAAGATGCAAGACGAGAAACTTAAAATAAAACAGGCTGAAGAATCTCTTCGAATGGTTATGTACTTGAGCTGCTGGGGTCCCAATTGATCTTATGATATATATGTTTTTATTTCATAGTACTTAATTTTCTAATTGTACATATGCTTGAATTCTATCTAGTAAGTTTGTCTATGTTTTACAGAAATTGATTCTTATAAGTCATATCAAGTAAAACTGTTTTGGTGCTAGTATATTTCAGAGAATAAATCCTTTTGTAAAAATATATATGGGATGAATTCTTCTTCTTTACTTGTGTATTTATTAATTTGTTATATAATTCAAACAAACATTTTATTTATATAGACTAATTAAGAATTTGAGAGATTGAAGAGGATGTGTGATCAATGTTTTGACTTCACAAAATGTGATATTGATTTGACATTTGTTTAACTAATACTTCTTAACATAATCTTAGTTTTTACTGTGTATAGTCATGAAGATCAAACCATCATAAAAGTGGATCAAGTAATAAAAAAATATTAAAAGAAGAAGAAAAAAAACAATTGGAAGGATAATAATTTTTTTCTTTTTTTCGATAATAATCTTGTCTAGCCAACAACCTAAGATATAAAATAAAGTTACGGGTTTGATTAAAAAAATATTAAAAGAAGAAGAAAAAAACAATTGGAAGGATAAGAATTTTTTTCTTTTTTTCGGTAATAATCTTATCTACCCAACAACCTAAGATATAAAATAAAATTACGGGTTTAATTTTCATTAGAAGCAGGTAATTACTTAAAACTATGGTTATCATTAAAATGTTTTAAATTGAAATAAATTTGTTTTTCCTTATGTTCAAAATAGACCAAATTGAAGATAAGAAAGTATTAATTTTTTATTTTATTTTTAAGTGAAAGTAGTTGAGGTGAAGGGGGTAAATTTTGAAAGTAATGGCAATGAGTTTAGAAGGGGCTAACTATTTTGTTTTTTTCTTCTAAAGGGGCTGACTATTAATAGTAATGATTATTGGGTCCCTACAAAATCACACCTTATCCATTTCTTCCCTACAACCTTATCATCTCAAATTGACTAAGCTGTGTTTGATAATGGGTTATTTGAAAATAATCTGTTTATTTTCAAATAATTTTGTTCTATAAAGTAACGGATTATTATCTGGATTGATTGATTATGATATGACTTAGTTTCTTTTGCATTATAAAGAATTAATTTCAAAATGTATTATTTTGAGGTATAACAAGTTTACTCTTTGTTCATACTGTCTTATAAATTCTATCTAATTCACATTTTTCTTTTTGTTAAACAAAATGTTGGGTTTTATCCTTTTAATTGAGAGACTCAATTGTGTGTGAGTTTTATTAAGGTTCACAGTATATAATGTGGAAGAATATTTTTTTGTTTAAGTTTTTAATGAATTTTATAAAATAATAAGAGAAAAAACATATTTAAGAGTTTGAGGTAGTAACTGGTATTGTCAGAGTTTGCATCGTTTGATCGACTTCAAATTTTAAAAGCTTATTGTTTATTTATAGGGATATGTTCTGAACGGTGAAGATATGTATTCTAAAACTTTTAAGTCAATCTGACAAAAAAAAACTGAATTACAGAATTAATATGGTTAGTTGATCTTGTTCTTTTTTATCTTTGTTGTTATTTACTAACATTATTGTGTGATTTTGATGCAATTGATTTGACTCTAATTTAGTTATATTTAAAGTGAACAATTACTTGTAATCGTGTTGATTATAGCCCGTGATTTTTACTCTCAATTTGAAGAAATTTTTTTACGCTAAAACTTGTCTTCAATTCTCGTTTCAATTTATTTTGTTTGACTTATATCTTATCCTCAATCAATTAAGAAAATAGGTTATGTTCTGAAGAATATATTTTGTATTATAAAATTCAATTATAATTAATATAGAATCTTTGATTTATATATCTATAGTAGTCAAAACATTATCTAAATTATGTTTATATTTTTTAATATATTTAATACATTTTTATCCCATTCATTTGATTTTTAATAAATCAAAACTAACATTTTAAGAATTTTTTATTTTTATTTTTATTTTAAAAAAGAGATATACAGTTCTTTCATTAAAGATATCTCAAAATAAAAAATAATATAATAATTTTAGTTTAATAAAACAAATATTTAATTCAACCATATTCCAATTTTTAAACAGTTACTATCTCATATTATAACGTGTGATTTTATCACTTTAGTCTAATCAATATAGTTTTATATGACAATTCACTCTAATTCTAATAATTAATTTTATATTTTAATTTTATTAAATTATAAGTTTAAATATAAAAAATATTTTAATAATTTATTTTAAACCAAATCTCGAAAACCTCTCCAACTCTCTTATTATCATCCAAACTTTGAATTGCTTTATATTTTTATTTTGACAATTTTTTAATTGATTATAATTATAACATAACATTAACTTTTAATAAAAAAAATATATAAATTGAATAATTTATTCAAATAATTCACCTTTTTATGTATGAATAAAATTATTTAAAAATAATTCATTAAACAAATAAATTTACAAGAAACCACTAGTATGTTCTTTCTTCCCATAGTTTTGGATTATTATGATTTCCAGATTTCAAAATGGGAGAGAAACCTCAAAATGATGAGCCCACTTGGTAATTCCCAATTCTACCATCAAATATTAATGCCACAATAGGGCAAAAAAGTCATTCCTTTTCTTTCACCTCTAAACCCACTAAAAAACCATTGGCAGACTCTTGTTTTTGTAGAAAACAGTGTTCTTGCCTCTTTCTTCTATTAACATATGTATAAATACAATACAACCCATCATCGGTTTCTTCATCAAACTATCAAGATTTCAACAACCCAGTTCGAATTCAGTCAGCAAACCCCCCCAGAGAGTAGAAATCGAATCAAATCAAAGGATGAGTTCATTGAAAAGAGCTTGGATTGCGGCGGCCGGCGTTGGAGTAGTTGAGGCCCTAAAAGATCAGATGGGTTTCTGCCGGTGGAATTATGCCATTAGATCCATTCACCAGCACGCCAAGAACAATTTAGGTACGTTCTCTCAAGCGAAGAAGCTTTCTTCTCCGGCGACGGCCGTCATGAGGACAGGAGATCAGGAGAGGGCCAAGCAATCGGAGGAATCACTTAGAAAAGTGATGTACCTCAGCTGTTGGGGACCCAATTGATCTCAAATTAGGACACATAGGGTCACCCTTTTCATACCAATTAACTGTGATCGGGTTTGGAGTTGTAAATACATGATCTAATAAAATGGGTCTTAAATTTGATCATATTAAGATAGATATCTTCTTTTTATTTACCGGTCGATTTCATCATAGAAAGGTTCAACTAGCAATAGCTCAAAACTTTTCACTTGACCTTGAACTCTCTAGTTGATTAATATGTCAATTTCATCCATTCTTAAAAATACTAATTTGCGATTATTTAATAATATGATTTTGATGTGATATTGTTAGATTATTTTAACAAGATCCTAATTAATATGCACTCCTCTGCAGTAATATGTTGCCTTGGTTGGGCAAAATACTAGGGAGAATGGACAATTTAGGAAAGGATTCTAGTGATTAAGAAAAAAACAATTTAATCGAAGTATATAAAGGTTTTCAATTTCCTCATGTTTAATTGTAATTAGAGACTTAGGAAGGAAAAAGACGGAATTGTTTTGATTCTCATAAATCATTTATCATCATAACAAGTGAAGTGTATATCACAAGGTGGAGCTTAAGAAGTCGACCCCTTTCAGGTATAGCACAACCTGAAAGACTGCATTGAAGGTAAATTTGTAAGGGTTGATTCATGTATTGACTTAGTTGTTGGGAACTAGCCGTCTGAACCTATTGGGTCAGATATCACAATCCTATTTTTCTCATTCATAATCACTTTTGTCATAGGAATTACAGCAGGTTTACAACCTCTTAATCCTGTGTCGACAAGAATATATATTTTTGTTGATTAACATATATTCCAGCATCAATATAATATATTTCTAATTCTAAGAAATACTTAACATTTCATAAATTTAAGTTTAATTGTCACACAATTAATTTGATATAAATTGTCTCCTGCAATTATAATATTGTCAACATAAACTAATAAAACTAAAAACTAATAAAACTAAAAATAAATCATTGGTTTTCATTATGAACAAGCAATTATTAAGAAATCATAAATTTTAAGACAATTTGTAAATTTTAAATTTCACTGAATAGATATTTATTTTAAATCATAGAGACTCTTTTAAGTTTACATAACCTATTTTAGTTTTGATATAACATTATGGAGGAATCTTCTAAAATTCGGAGAAATATGTTATTTACATCAAATTGTTGTAAAAACCATTTGTAAACAACAGTTAAAGTAAGAGATAAACGAACAACTACCATTTTGGCTACCAGATAGAAACTATCGTAAAAATCAACTACATTATTTTGGTTGTATCCTTTCATCATTAATCGAGTTTTATACTTTGCTACTGACCCATCTGGTTCCAATTTAATTTTGAATACCCATCTGCATTCAATTGACTTTTTTCTCTTTGGAAAAAAAAGTTAAAATTCAAGTTTTTTTAATAATATAAATATTATCTAAAAAGTTTAAATAATATTCTTTTTTTTTCATTTGAATGTGTAAGAAAAAGTAGGAGTGTATGATTTTTTATTCTTTGTAGATGAATCAATATTTAAACTCATTATATAGTCATTACACCATATTGGTGGTTTTCTTTGTCTTCCTACTTTTAGTTGTTCATCTTGTGAAAAAAAGTTTTATCTTGTGAAAATAAATTTTCATCTTATGAAAAAAAGTTTGAAAATTCTCAAATTGTTCTTTGTGAATGTGTGATTTCACTTTGGGGTTCAAAAATATTTTGTTTTGGGGGTTCAAAAATATTTTGTTTTTTCTGTTTGACTCTTCTAGAGTGTTCTCTATGTTACTATTAGTGATCAGTTTCAGAATCATACAAATAAAATACAATTTGGTTAATATTAGCATCATGCTTATAAGACTTTTTTTTCTTTAACTTTAGTTTTGTGGAAAGGGGAGATTCTTTCATGAAAACAACATCTCTTGAAACAATAATAGCTTCTTGTTTTAAATCAAAAACCCTGAATCATTTTTGTCCCGAATGATAACCTAAGAAGAGACACTTTTACCCCCTTGATTCAAATTTTGTTTTATTTGAAAAATTGTTATTATATAACATAAACATCTAAAAACTCAAATATTCAAATAGAATAATCTGGTTTTTGTTTAAAAAAATGTGATATAGACTGTTTCATTCTAAAATTTTTGAAAGAATTCTTTTAATAACATGTGTTGCCATTAATATTAAAAATGGCCAGAATATTTTAGGCATTTTGACCTGAAACATGCATGACCGAGCTATTTGAAGAAGATGATGTATTTTTTTCTTTTTACCACCCCATTTTTTTAAGAGTGTAGACACACATTTTTGATGTAAAATTTTATTTTTCTTTTAAAAAAATTAACATTCGTTATATATAAACTCACTGCCATTATTTGTCCTTACATATAATTCAATTAATGTTTGGATAAAAGATTTTTGCATTTAATAATTCATGTGAATCTACTATAATCATTAACAATTGTTAATATAAAAGGACTATAAAAGTGAACTTTCTTTATATGGACCCCAAACATCCATATAACAATTTTAAAAGAGAATATGGTTTCATGTTTTTTTTATCCATTGCTTTTTTAGTAGACAACGATCTAATGTAGTTGTAGTAGAAAAGTAATTGCTTTTAATTTTATTTGTAACTGTATTAAGGATCCATGAGAGGACCAATCAGTCGGTCTTCCTCCACTTATCAAATTCTTCTAGCTCAGTTGGAAGCAATACATGATACATCAATAAGCTCTAGCTTCGATTTTGCTTCAAGGGCCAGTCGAATTCCACCACTACAGCCTATGTAGTTTGAATTGTTGAAGATTGTGGTGCAGATAATTCCTTAAATTATCCGAGTTATGAATAGTCATTATATCTTTGTCACGTTTTTTCTTTCTCACCATTATGATAGTTTCTTGAATCTCCTCTTTACTCGAAATACTTGTCGAGAAGAACAAGAAGATTTCGAAGAAGGCGAAGAAGAATCAATATCTGAAGAAGATGTTGACTCGAAATCTTTTGATTCTTCTTGTTCCTAAAGATTATGTTCAAATACCATAAATAAGTCTACCAAATATCTGAAAATTAGGTTTAGAGAATGATAAATCGATTGAGTTCGTATTTAGAATAACCCTCAACAAATTGAATAATCACTTGATTTTTGTTGTTGAAAGTTTTATTTTTATAAATTATTTGTATAATTTATTATTTAGATCATTAGTTATTATTGTATCATTTACTAATTAATTATATATATATATATATAATTTTTATTTAAATTTAATTAGAATTAATTACTCATAAAAAGAAATAGAGCTCCTATTCATCAAAATCAATTCACAATTAAATTTGAACATCATCCAAAACAAAAAAAATGTGTCAACATCAATTATTTTGTTTTGCGTACTTATCTTTTATCAACAAGTAAAAATAAATAAAAGAAAAAACTTTGAGAATTTGCCAAGAAACCGTCTCTCTCTCCCCATTGTTTGGATTATTCTGATTTACGAGCCTTGAAAATGGGAGAGAAACTTCAAACCATGAGTCACAATAGCAGATGTCCAATTCTACCCCCATCATACCTAATCAAATACTGATACCATATGGGTAAAAAAAGTCATTCCTTCCTGTCTTCTCCTTAACCCACTAAAAGAAACCATTGGCAGCCTCTTGTTTTTTTTAGCAAAACAGTGTTCTTGCCTCTCTTCATCAATATATATATAACAATTAACAACACATCATCATCATCGGTTTCTTCATCAAACAAGCAAGATTTCAACAACCCAGTTCGAATTCAGTGTCCAAAATCAAATTGTATCAAATCATAGAATGAGTTCAGTGAAAAGAGCTTGGACTGCAGCGGCCGGCGTTGGAGTTGTTGAAGCCCTAAAAGACCAGATGGGTTTCTGCCGGTGGAACTACGCCATCAGATCTATTAATCATCAACACGCCAAGAACAATCTCGGTATGTTCTCTCAAGCCAATAAGCTTTCTTCTCCGGCCGTCATGAGAACAGAAGATCAGGAGAGGGCAAAGCAATCGGAGGAATCTCTTAGAAAAGTGATGTACCTCAGCTGTTGGGGACCCAATTGATCTCAAATTAGGAAAATGCCATCCTTTTCAATATGGGTTCATCTTATAATTTGTAATTAGATTAGATTTTAAATTATTATATACCAGTTTATGCTAGATCTATGATTTAGTTGTAAATATCATCTAATAAAATGAGATCTTTAAATTTTTATATCTATTATATTTATCAACAGCAAAAAATTAATATACTTTTTTCATTTCGGTTAAATATTAGGACTCTCTAGTAGGGTAAACATATAATTTAAAATGAATTCTAACTTCTTGGATTCGAATCCGTTAGGCGGTGATCCTGGATTATGTGTCATGTGTCGGCTACATAATTAATTTTTGTACCATTTTTTTTAATTTGAAATGAAACACATTTAAGTTGATGTGAAAAAATTATTACCAAACAGTAGCTTATGACCCCTCCCACAAGAAGCACCAAAAATGAGAAAAATTAAAACACTAACCAAATTTGATTTCTAGGTCACTAGATATATTAACAAAACATTAGTCAAATAAATTTTGTTACTTTTTGTTAAATATGATACAAATTTATTATAAAAAAAGTATGACATCTTAATCTATTAACCACTACTAGTTACATCATTTAGGTTAAAATGTGATTTGATATTTTTTATATAATAACTATTTAAACAACTTATCTAAAAAAAATAATTAATTAATGTCAAAAATTATAAATTTGTTATCATTGTTGGAACAATTCAACCTTTATTAGAAAAATCATGAACATGTGTGAATATTAAAGGAAAGGAGGAAGTTAAAAATCATTTTCTACATAATTATGATTTTTTTTAAAATAATAAATGTAACATTGTTTCAAATTGTAGATTTAATGATTAAATCATTCAAACACCTTTCACTAAATCATTAGTGTCAACTATTTTGTTTTTCATGCCTCTCTCATTTATCAAACAAGTAAAAAATATTATAATAATAATAATAATTCACAAATTTTTCAAGAAACCACTTGTCTCACAATCCCATTCATTGGGCAAATTTTGGATTATTATACCTTCAAAACAGGAAGAAACCTCAAACCATGGGTTACAGAGTAAATACCCAATTCAACCCTTATACTTCATCAAATATTTTGATGCCATATGGGCAAAAAGGTAATTCTCATGTATTGTTTTCTTAAAATCCACTCTAAAAAACCACTGGCAGCCTCATGTTTCGTAGCAAACAGAGTTAAGTTGAAATAAAAAAATAAAAAGAATTCTTGCCGGTCTATCTTCATTATAAATATATAATCTATATATAACAACACATCATCATCATCGGTTTCTTCATTAAACAAGCAAGATTTCAACAACCCAGTTCAAATTCAGCCAGCAAAACCCCCTAAGAAGAGAAATCAAATCAAATCAAATTAAAGGATGAGTTCATTGAAAAGAGCTTGGATTGCGGCGGCCGGCGTTGGAGTAGTTGAGGCCCTAAAAGATCAGATGGGTTTCTGTCGGTGGAATTACGCCATCAGATCCATTCACCAGTACGCCAAGAGCAATCTCGGTACGCTCTCTCAAGCGAATAAGCTTTCTTCTCCGGCGGCGATGGCCGTCATGAGGGCAGAAGATCAGGCGAGGGCAAAGCTGTCGGAGGAATCTCTTAGAAAAGTGATGTACCTCAGCTGTTGGGGACCCAATTGATCTCAAATTAGGAAACTGCATTTGAAATTATTAGAGTCTCCGGAGTTGAATGAACAGATTTAGTTGTAAATATGATATCATAATAAATTGGGTAATTTATAACTTTGTCATCTCAATCAAGACATTGCCAATTTCACTTATACATCATCACTACATTAAAATTCTCTTTCATTTTAGTTTCAGTAAATGTAAAATTGAGATATAGATTTTATTGAAATCAAATTGTAATTTTTGATGGACTTAAGCTGAATCCCACGTGGTTAGGATAATAGTCTTTCAAGCAATACTTACTTAGGTTCTTTTGTCAGTATAATTTGTCTCAAACTTAGGTTAGGTTAGTATACCAATTAAATGATTCTGAAGAAATATTGTGTAATTCATCCGCGTTCCTAGTTCAACGGTTAGGATAATGACTCCCGACAAACGCAATTCTACTATATATTCTTTTGGCTCAATACTACTATATATTCTTTTGGCTCGTTTTTTACATAGTTTTTGGCACAATGAATTAGATAGTCTATTTTGTTAACTTAGGTTAGGTTAGTATACCAATTAAATGATTTTATAGGTTTGAAGAAATATTATATAATTCATCCGTGTTTGTAGTCCAACGGTTATGATAATTACCTTCCAAGCAATAGACCCGAGTTTGACTCCCGGCAATACTACCGTATGTTCTTTTGACTCATTTTTTACATAGTTTTTGACACAATGAATTAGATAGTCTAATTTGTCACAAACTTAGGTTAGGTTAGTATACCAATTAAATTATTTTATAGGTTTGAAGAAATATTGTGTAATTCATCTGCGTTTGTAGTCCAACGGTTAGGATAATTGCCTTCAAGCAATAGACCTGGGTTCGACTCCCGGCAGACGCAATACTACTGTATGTTCTTTTGGCTCGTTTTTTACATAGTTTTTGGCACAATGAATTAGATAGTCTAATTTGTCACAAACTTAGGTTATGTTAGTATACCAATTAAATGATTTTATAGGTTTGAAGAAAATTGTGTAATTCATCCGCGTTTGTAGTCCAACGGTTAGGATAATTGCCTTCCAAGCAATAGACCCGGGTTCGACTCCCGGCAGACGCAATACTACTGTATGTTCTTTTGGCTCGTTTTTTACATAGTTTTTGGCACAATGAATTAGATAGTCTAATTTGTCACAAACTTAGGTTAGGTTAGTATACCAATTAAATGATTTTATAGGTTTGAAGAAATATTGTGTAATTCATCCGCGTTTGTAGTCCAACGGTTAGGATAATTGCCTTCCAAGCAATAGACCCGGGTTCGACTCCCGGCAGACGCAATACTACTGTATGTTCTTTTGGCTCGTTTTTTACATAGTTTTTGGCACAATGAGTTAGATAGTCTAATTTGTCACAAACTTAGGTTATGTTAGTATACCAATTAAATGATTTTATAGGTTTGAAGAAATATTGTGTAATTCATCCGCGTTTGTAGTCCAACGGTTAGGATAATTGCCTTCCAAGCAATAGACCCGGGTTCGACTCCCGGCAGACGCAATACTACCATATGTTCTTTTGGCTCGTTTTTTACATAGTTTTTGGCACAATGAATTAGATAGTCTAATTTGTCACAAACTTAGGTTATGTTAGTATACCAATTAAATTATTTTATAGGTTTGAAGAAATATTGTGTAATTCATCCGCGTTTGTAGTCCAACGGTTAGGATAATTGCCTTCCAAGCAATAGACCCGAGTTCGACTCCCGGCAGACGCAATACTACTGTATGTTCTTTTGGCTCGTTTTTTACATAGTTTTTGGCACAATGAATTAGATAGTCTAATTTGTCACAAACTTAGGTTATGTTAGTATACCAATTAAATGATTTTATAGGTTTGAAGAAATATTGTGTAATTCACCCGCGTTTGTAGTCCAACGGTTAGGATAATTGCCTTCCAAGCAATAGACCCGGGTTCGACTCCTGGCAGACGCAATACTACCATATGTTCTTTTGGCTCGTTTTTTACATAGTTTTTGGCACAATGAATTAGATAGTCTAATTTGTCACAAACTGAGGTTAGGTTAGTACACCAATTAAATGATTTTATAGGTTTGAAGAAATATTGTGTAATTCATCCGCGTTTGTAGTCCAACGGTTAGGATAATTGCCTTCCAAGCAATAGACCCGGGTTCGACTCCCGGCAGATGCAATACTACCGTATGTTCTTTTGGCTCGTTTTTTACATAGTTTTTGGCACAATGAATTAGATAGTCTAATTTGTCACAAACTTAGGTTAGGTTAGTATACCAATTAAATGATTTTATAGGTTTGAAGAAATATTGTGTAATTCATCCGCATTTGTAGTTCAACGGTTAGGATAATTGCCTTCCAAGCAATAGACCGGGTTCGACTCCTGACAGACGCAATACTACCGCATGTTCGTTTGGCTCGTTTTTTACATAGTTTTTGGCACAATGAATTAGATAGTCTAATTTGTCACAAACTTAGGTTAGGTTAGTATACCAATTAAATGATTTTATAGGTTTGAAGAAATATTGTGTAATTCATCCGCATTTGTAGTTCAACGGTTAGGATAATTGCCTTCCAAGCAATAGACCGGGTTCGACTCCTGACAGACGCAATACTACCGCATGTTCGTTTGGCTCGTTTTTTACATAGTTTTTGGCACAATGAATTAGATAGTCTAATTTGTCACAAACTTAGGTTAGGTTAGTATACCAATTAAATGATTTTATAGGTTTGAAGAAATATTGTGTAATTCATTTGCGTTTGTAGTCCAACAGTTAGGATAATTGCCTTCCAAGCAATAGACCCGGATTCGACTCCCGGCAGACGCAATACTACCGTATGTTCTTTTGGCTCGTTTTTTACATAATTTTTGGCACAATGAATTAGATAGTCTAATTTGTCACAAACTTAGGTTAGGTTAGTATACCAATTAAATGATTTTATAGGTTTGAAGAAATATTGTGTAATTCATTTGCGTTTGTAGTCCAACGGTTAGGATAATTGCCTTCCAAGCAATGAACCCGGGTTCGACTCACTGCAGACGCAATACTACCGTATGTTATTTTGGCTCGTATTTAAAATAATTTTTGGCACAATGAATTATATAGTCTAATTTGTCACCAACTTAGGTTAGGCTAGTATACCAATTAAATGATTTTATAGGTTTAAAGAAATACTGTGTAATTCATCCGTGTTTGTAATCAAATGGTTAGAAAAATTACCTTTAATGCAATAGACCCGAGTTTGACTCCCGATCGATGTAATACTTCTGTATGTTCTTTTTGGTAGTTTTTTACATAGTTTTTGCACAATGAATTTGTTTAATGAAGAGACGTCTATCCAGTATTCATGCCATTAAAAAACTGATTATTTTAATCTTGAATCTAAAACAATCTGTATAAAAAATTCAATAATTTTTATTTAGGTGATTCATTCCCTTAGGAACAAAACCATCTCACAGAATCAGGTCAGGCCAAAATATAAAACCATGAGCATGTTAAAGATAAAACCAGACCTGTCCTAGTATTGATTTGTTTCATAGTTTAATCCCAAAGGGCATAACGGTCATTTGTCTCCACACATGTAATGTAAAAACCATTTGCTTCTCTTTCCCTAGCTGCCGGTATTTGGCACCTCCTGTTTTCTCTCCCAATTATATATATATATATATATTTCTGTTTGGCCTTAATCAATATTCATCACTTTAACTTACAAAATCCTTGAAACTAGAGAGAAAGAAAAAAGAAAACAAATATGGGTTCAAGTTCAATGAACAAAGCTTGGATGGTGGCAACAGGCGTTGGAGTGGTGGAAGCTCTGAAAGACCAGATGGGATTCTGCCGATGGAATTACGCAATTAGATCTGTTCAACAACAAGCCAAGAGTAATCTCCGGTCCATTTCTCAGGCCAAGAACAAGCTTCCTTCCCAGTCTACGGCTGTTATGATTAGAGAGAAAGCAGAGGAGGAGATGGAGAGAATGAAGCAATCAGAAGAATCTCTGAGAAAAGTTATGTACTTGACCTGCTGGGGGCCCAACTGATCATTTCCATTGATCGATCCTCCATGGATTTATTATACATTTCACTCTTGTTCTTGGCTTCGAATCATTCTCTGCTCCAACGAAATGGGTTTTGTTATTATATTGAATTCATCAATGGAATTGGAATGGAGTGGATGGATGGATGAGAAACTTATGTATGTAAATCACTAAAATGTAAATAAAATAAACACCTAGTTTTATAATGATAAAATGCTTCTTTAATTGAATTCCATCTTTGAATTAGAGAAATTTTGTTATTTCAAATCAACATTTCCTGTCACTCCTACTCATTTAAATCTGTAAATCATTTTTACTCGTTGAAGTTCAAAATTATGACAAAATGAGGAGAAGGGTTACTAATAATTGATTTTCTCATTATTATTCCTCAATTCACCTTACCTTGTGTTGTACCAAGTTGAACTTTTCCGAAAATCTTTACTGAGTATATATCAATTAGGTCTCGTTCAAATTGGGATTTTCCAAGAGAATTTTGAGAAAGTTATGAAGCATACAAGAAGTGAGATGATGTTTTTTTTAGATAAATAACCCAAATTGATACAACCATTTGAAAGCGGGAAATTTGAAGAAATGACCTTAAAAACCGGGTTATTTGACCTGGTGGAAATTTGATAATTTAATTGCGCTCGTGGTGATTTTATTTTTTTTTGGACGATTTTGCCCTTGTCGCGAAACGCTAAGTCACTTAGCGTTTCGCGAAGTGACGATATGTGAAATGTCCAGATTACCCTTACTATTTAATATAACCTCCGTACTTTTTTTTCATTTCTTTTCTTCTCCTTCTCTCTCTTCCCGCTCTTCTCCTCCTTCTCTCTAAACTCCGGCGGCGGCGGCGAACTCGTCGGAGACCTCGGCGGCGAAGTTCGTTCGAAATCCACTATGAGCTCGACGACGTGCACGAGCACTGTTCCAATAGGTATGTCTATTTGAAGCATGTTTTATTGATGTTCAGTTTCTGAGATTGATTAGGGTTTACTTCCCGTTTCGCTAAGTGCCCAGCGATTCGCGAAAGACTTCTCGTTTCGCTAAGTGCCTTACGATTCGCGAAGGCCTTCCCGTTTCGCTAAGTTCCTAGCGATTCGCGAAGTATTAATTATCCGTCTCTAAATCAAATCATGTTTTTATATTGCAGCTGAAGTTTTCGTTTTCTATAATGGAGAGTGGAAACTTGATGCTGATGGAATACTGTATTTTGATGCATCTTCAATCAAAACATTTGATCTACCCCAAAGTACTCGTTATGCTGAATTACTTGATATACTCTACGATAGACTTAATCTCCAGATATCAACATACGATTTAGTGCTCCAAGTGAAGTATGATATTCCGAATATCAGAAATCCAAAACCTGTTTTTATTGATAATGATGGGGATTTGAACAAATATCTATCACGCTTGATTTTGGGTCGAACAGTGTCACCATTGTGTGTATCTGTAGTGGAGAAGTCAGCGTTTACTAAAGAAAAGATACCACTACTTACATACCCAACTCAAAAAGTATACTACCACCACAACTTACTCAGAAATTTGTTCCACCTGTTTTACCCTTGGAATTCTTTGTTGAAAGTCAAAATGAAGCCGGAGAAACCTCTTTGCCTCACATCCCACTTACTCAGGACTTGCATGTTAATAGTGGTGAAAAAGCATCAATACCTATACAACCAAGTGCAAGAAGATCATCATTGGGTACACCAACTAGTGCAAGAAAGGCATCAAATGGTACACCAACAAGTGCAAGAAGATCATCAATGGGTACACCATCTAGTGCAAGACGATCTTCAATGGGTACACCATCGACAGACCCGACAGACACATCACCGCCAGACCCCACATTTGCGATGGCATTAACTAGTGAAACCGTATTGGAAGTCGGTTCGTTGTTTGAAAATAAAAAAGAACTTCAACTTGCTCTATATAAATATGCGATGGCCAATCATTTTGAATTCAAAGTGGAGAAGTCAAGAAAAAATATTTGGGAACTCAAATGTTTGGATGAGACATGCAAGTGGAGCTTGCGGGCTGTGAAAAGTAAGTTTTCTGAGATGTTTGAGATCCGGACATTTGAGCATCAACACTCATGCTCAGTTTTGTCGAGGCCCAAGAAAAAAATGCAAACACCAGCATGGGTTATTGGGCAGTGCGTGAAGAGCAAATACATGGACCATCATCATAACCACTTGCCTAAGAAAATAATTGAAGACATGCACACAACTTATGAGATATTTTTGACTTATAATAAGGCATGGAGGGCAAGGGAAAATGCTTTAATAGCGGTGCGAAGAACGGTAGAGGATTCATATGGAATACTGCCATCATACCTTTACATGTTGGAGAAGTGTAATCCTGGTACCATAACCGACATACAGACAGACGAGCTCGGCCACTTCAAGTATATGTTCATGTCCCTAGGCCTCTCAATTAGGGGTTTCAAATCCTTTTGCCGTCCTGTATTATGTGTTGATGCTAGTTTTCTTAAACACAAAGGTGGGTGGTCAATTATTGGTGGCTATTGCATTGGATGCGAATGAGCAACTATATCCTGTCGCATTCGGCGTTGTTGATTCAGAGAATAATAACTCCTGGACTTATTTCATGCAAAAACTGAGAGACGCAATTGGATTAGTTGATGATCTCGTCTTCGTATCCGACAGACACCCAAGCATCGCTAATGCCTTGTCTGCTGTTTTCCTAGAAGCAGACCACGGTGCGTGCACATATCACATAAAGACGAATATTGTGGCCAAATTCAAAAGTGATAAGTGTCATGCGGAGTTTGATTCGGCTTCAAGGGCGTACACTGTCCACGAATTTAATTAGTGGTTTGAGAAGATTAAGGTTAAAGATCACAGGATTGCTGCCTATTTGGAAGAAATTGGGTTCCAAAGATGGAGTAGAGCATATTTTCCCGGTAAGCGATACAATCAACTAACAAGCAATTATGATGAGAGTTTCAATAGTCAGAGCAGGGAAGCCAGAAAGTATCCCATTTCAGAAATGGCTGAGTATTTAAGATTCACAATACAACAATGGTTTCACGATAGAAGAGAAAGAGCGTCTAATCACGAAGAAGTTTTATCTCCAAATTATGAGAAGGTGTTACGTGAGGAATTCGAGAAGGCCAGATTCTATACAGTCCAATCGCTTAACCGATTCGAGTTTTATGTGCATGACAATCAGTCCCATTTCAAAGTCAATTTGAAAGACATGAACTGCACTTGTAGAGTATTCGAAGTTTCGGGTCTTCCTTGTACGCATGCAATGGTTGCTGCCCGTAGTCGGAATTTGGTTTCTTATGACTTTTGTTCAAGGTATTAATATCTAGCTCACGTGTTCATTCTGTTTAACCAATTAATAATTCGTTATATTTTCCCTACACACAGGTATTACACAACTGAGTGTTGGATAAATTCATATGCCGAGACATGTTATCCTCCTGGTGATGAAGAAAATTGGGATGTTCCCGAACATATCAAGCAACGTTCGTGTCTTAAACCAAATATGAAGGTTAAGAAAGGCAGGCCACAAACAAAGCGTAGGTCATCCCAGGGTGAGGTCCGTAAGGTCCCGAGACGATGCAGCTCATGTGCAAAGCAGTGATGCCTGCACCATCTACTGCACGAGCTTCATCATCTAAGCAGCATGACTCATCATCTCAACAATATGAACCTTTAGCTTGATAGATACTATGTTGTAATATATATTGTTAATTGAACTATGGTACTGGTATGTTGTTACTTCAGGTTTAATGTTTATGTTGTATGTTCTAGTAGTAGTAGTATATGAGTAGGGAAACGATGAGTATTAACTTAGCGAAACGATGAGTATTAACTTAGCGAAACGATGAGTATTAACTTAGCAAAACGGGAGGCACTTAGCGAAACGGGAGGTACTTAGCGAAACGGGAGGTACTTAGCGAATCGAAGAGTGTTAACTTAGCGAAACGAAGAGTACTTGGCGAAACGAATAGTACTTGGCGAAACGAAGGCTACTAACTTATCTTTTTTGTAGGTTGAAGGGTCAATTTACAATACATCAATTTACACAAAATAATTTACAATACATCATCCAACTTCCAAAATATTCATCAAGGTTTACAATACATCAAAATAAGTTATTCAATTTACACAAAATAATGTTTAAGGTTCCATAATCTGATGGAATAATCGAACCGCCATCTTCTGCCTAAAAAACCCCATGTTTTCTGAGGTCACATTGTGCACGGGTTGATTAGCGGTCAAGTGTTCCATATACATTAGCGTGAAGACCCCACAGTCCCCGCTCTCTGTTGCCCGTGGGACTTCTCCAACCTTAGCAGCAGCGGTTTTCACTTTGGGGTGTGGTAACCGTTTGTAAGTCATTGGTTGGATGGGCCTTCGAAGTTGAAATTAGGATACCTTACCCTCTCACCAGGAGTGATTGTATTTGCGAATATAAATGGAATCATGTCGCAGAAGGGTTTCAAATAAGGATCCAGATTCTTATAAAGATAGGCATCACAGTCGTACACGTCAATGCGGTACTTTTGAAGATGTGCTACACACAAAATCCAGTGTTTCTGGTTAATGTTCACAGGCATGTAGACATCGTCAATTGTTGACCATTCGGGTATATATCTATGTGGTGCGCCCATATAATAGTCTTTGAATTCGGCGACTGGATAGTTTGCGATGGGCAGTCTTTAGGGCAGTCTTTACCTCCATCGATGTGTTTTTCCTGTTGGAATGATAGAGTAACAACCTTGGGCGTAGAGGGTCATTAATCTGATTCCTTCTGGCGAATTTAGGGATAAAGTTTTCGATGACCTCATACGTCCACACTTGAAGTGCCAATGCGAACCCATAGATGTTATATGCAAAAGGAGCATAAGGATCTTCAGCCTTCTCCTTCTTGTCAAAAAATGAGGTACAGAGATGTTTCATGTTCTTGTTTAAACCCTTGAGGGTGGCTCTAAAGGTGACCTTCCCCCATGGATATTGGAGGAAAGTGTCCTTGTCTTCCACCATGTTGAGTATTTTTGGAAATATAACTCTTTTTGGGTCAAATGTGAATAGGTACTGGCAAATCAGGCATATCAGCCCCATCTTGAATGCATCTTCCTTGTCTTTGCATTTGAAAAAAGCCTTCTCGAAGTCGCACATTTTCACACTCATGCTCCCTTTAAAGTATTTCACCGAGAGAGGTGGACAACAGCGCAATTTTTCTTGGTCCAACTCAGGATAAACGCCGAAACATAGGCCGGTAACCAACGCATACTCCTTCATACCAAATACAAGCTTTTGCTCATTCACCATGAAAGTTATCTCCTTGGAGTTTGAGCTTAACCTCCTCATCAACATATGATGTACAATAGTTCCTGAGAACTGCAAGAGGGGGGCTGTGAATAATGATATGAACTGGGTATTGTACACACTCTCCAGAAGATCCATTTCCTCGAACTTATTAACAATCTTCTTCAGGGTGAGGGCACTTTTCCACGAAATCCGACCGGGAAACTCAGTAACAGTTGTTTCTGCCATCTATAAAAGGAAACAACGTCATCAAAAATGTTAGAACAAACACATACAACGTAAGAACTTAGCGAATCGGGAGGCACTTAGCGAATCGAGAGGTACCGAGCGAAACCGTTAACTGAACATAAGACAGCATTAACCATACGAAACTAATCAGAAACAAACAATAAACTTAACATGCAAAAACCCTAAACAAAAAATCTGAAACAAACACTTAAACTTAACATGCAAAGACCAAAATCCATAAACAAAAAACCAGAAAATGATCGGCCACCACTAGGTATTTAGCGAATCGCTAGGTACTTACCGAATCGGAAGGTACCTAGCGAAACCCTAATGGCAAAAAAAAATATACTGAACAGAAACCCTAATGGAAAAAAATATATACTGAACAGAAACACTTAACATTACACTAACATGCAAAAACCACCCATGAACAAAAAAGCAGAAAATGATAATGGACAAACCTTAATGACGAACGAGAAGAAAGCAGAAATGATCGGGCTTGACAAGATTCAGTGAAGAGAAAATGGGTTAGAGAGAGAGAGTCGGGCGGTTGAAATGAAATGTTCTGAAATTTTTGAATATATAAGGTCTAGCGCGTGTGAGTACGCGCGTCTCTTCAACTTCCGTAGCGAGTCGGGAGGCACTTAGCGAATCGGGAGGCACTTAGCGAATCGGGAGGGACTTAGCGAATCGGGAGGGACTTAGCGAATCGGGAGGCACTTAGCGAATCGGGAGGGACTTAGCGAATCGGGAGGGACTTAGCGAATCGGGAGGGACTTGGCGAATCGGGAGGGACTTAGCGAATCGCAAGGTCAACGAGCTCCAGCTAAGAGAAGATGGTTTGAATACGTTTTCGCTACTATATTTGTTTAATAACGAAATCGAATTTAAACCATTCTCCTAGCTGGAGCTCGTAGTACTTAGCGAATCGTCAAGTACAAAATTTTTTATTGGTTTTCATAGGTAATCTATCTCGTTTGACAAGGTATCAACAACAAAGTCATGGTTTTGAAGAGAACCTGTGTTAGTAAAATAAACCTTATAATTATACATGGAAACATTTAGATTCTTCAGAAAAAGCCTTTGAAGATGCTATCATTGATCTCCATTAATGATAGATTCTTCAAAGGCATTTTCTGAAGAATCTAAATGTTTCCATTAATGTAAAATTATAAGGTTTATTTTACTAAAACAAGTTCTCTTCATAACCATGAAGTGATGTAGATACCTTGTCAAATGAAGTTCATGATTAACTATAAAGAACAAAAAATCTTGACACGTAGCGAATCGCGAGGTACTACTTAGCGAAACGGTAAGTCCGTAGCGAAACGGTAAGTCCGTAGCGAAACGGTAAGTCCGTAGCGAAACGGTAAGCAGATCTGAAACGGAAACACATACGCTCTTATCAGACAAAGATTTTCTGCAAATATGAACGAATAACAAATAATAACCTAACGAAATTCTCAAACATGAACCAATATGAACCATATAAGAAATAAGAATCAACAAAACGGAGAAAATGATGGACATAAAGGAAATATGAAAAGGTTTTTGAAATGAAGAAAATGTAAACAAGAACATAATTGTTTATGACATCTGAAATGAAGATCTACCTCGACGACCTTCAAATAGTTAGAATCGGAGACCTCACATAAACTCTAGAATAAGAAACCTGCATGCAAAATAGATTTAGGGTTAGAAATCGGCAATAGATAAACATAAATGAATTAGTTAGGTTAGAAGAGCTCTGATCGGTATAGATTTGTATGGATATTGGAGGAAACGGAGCCGTCGTCGCCGCCGGCCGCCGTCGTCGCCGGTCACCGTGAGTGAAGGAGAGAATTGGAGAAGAGAGAGAAAGAAATTTAGGAAAATGAAATTATTTGAGTATTTATACAAACCCCTGATCCACTTTGCGAAACGCTAAGTGACTTAGCGTTTCGCGACAAGGGCAAAATCGTATAAAAAAAAATAAAACACCACGAGCGCAAAAAAAATTATAAATTTCCACCCGGTCAAATAACCCGGTTTTGAAGGTCATTTCATCAAATTTCCTTTTGAAAGCACTTAAATCAGATCAAGATGGCAATAAAACAAATCACTGAAATTTTACATATATATTATTATTATATCTATAATATTTTTTACTTAAATAAGTTATAAACAAATCCGGTCTAAATCAGAATGAAAATTTGAAATTTCAGTGATAAAAATATTTATAAAATATTAAGTTAATTTGTAAAATTAAATATTTAGACAAATAGTGCAGTGAAATATTGGAAAATTTGACGAAATGACTCTAAGAAAGTCATTTGTGACCGGCGCATAAATTTAATTGCACAAATGATCACTTCAAAATATTCTGACGAAATTATCCTCGTTGCGTAACGCGAAGGGCAAGATCGTCTCTCGAAAGAAAAGTTTGTGAAAAGTCCCGATTGATCGTTGCCTTTCGCGTGACGATCGTGCCCTTCATGTTACACGACGGGAGTAATTTCACAGGCTTTTCCTTCGTGTGACGATCATGCTCTTCGCGTTCGCGACGGGATAGTTTCGTCACAATATTTTAAAGTGGTCATTTGGGTTGCATTTAAGATGCTTTTTAGGTCATTTCCTCAAATTTTTCCGAAATATTAGTTTCACATTAAATTAAGGAAAACTTTTTTTTTTCACTTGTTTATCATAGTTGGAGTGGTAAAGTAAACACCAATCCTTACACCTAAAACCATCTTTTTATCTACAAAGGTAAAAATCGATTAAAAAAGGAAAAGGGTTACAGATTTGTCCAATATCTCTAAACAGATGAGATAAGAACATGATCGATTCAATCCATACATTGCTCGATTCACCCTTTAAGAAAATAACGTGATTGTGCGCGTTTCTGTTGTTTCTGTTTGGCATCTAAAGACCAATAGATGATTAACTGCAGCATCAAACCATCTTTACATTTCAAATACTCAAATTGGGGACATCCAAGTTGAAACTGCTAGGAGTGGCAACATTGTAATCAACCCATAATAGACCAACATATTATTATCGACAACCCCAATTTCTGCAATCTTGTCGTAAAAATTGTCCCATAAGTTTGAGATGTCATGTTTCTCATGTGAACCAATAGATGCCGATATCTCTTCATAGTTGTTGTTAACAAATAGATCTTGTGAAATTTTGGCTTCAAAAGCTTTCGATTCTTTGCCTGAGAAGGCACCGTATGATGACTCTGTGTGAATTGTTTCCATGACAGAACCGAAGAAGTTTGTCACGGGCACCTGAACAAGGAAGTAGTACTCAGTCCCACAATAAAAAAATTATAGGTGGTTTCTCATCAAGATCCAGAAACATATTGTTTCCACATAGGCATCACTTTTAGCAGATAAAGGATAAAAGAACGAAGAAGATCTAGAACAATTACCTCCCCTAGTCTTTGTTGATATAGATCTGTTCGGTAATATGCAGTTGACATTAACGAATGTGGATTATACGAGGTAAACAGACTGCAAAACAACAGGATGCAAATTGAAATAAAATAAAATTATGATTTGATCAAATATATAAACAAGCT
Organism: Impatiens glandulifera; assembly: GCF_907164915.1. Taxonomy (NCBI): domain Eukaryota; kingdom Viridiplantae; phylum Streptophyta; class Magnoliopsida; order Ericales; family Balsaminaceae; genus Impatiens; species Impatiens glandulifera. Next base: position 46,411,162 of record NC_061866.1, on the reverse strand, counting down.
CAACACAATTGATTAATCACCTATTTAATGAAGCATTGTCATATATGTTTAATCTTTCAAAGAAAGCCAGAGTATAGTATGTGAACCGATCCACAACCGAGACTCCAACCTATATAAATATATTTTCTTTTGAACAGATTGCATTGAGAAAAGAAAAAATGAAACTAGAGGAGGAGAACTAGTTACATCAGAGTCTAAGTGATGCGAGTAAGAGTTCTCTCCTTTCATGCTACTCCCAATAGACAAAACCCCAGGCGAGACAAGCTGCAAATAAAGTGATACTACAGTTATCGCCAAGTTTACTCTATGTAATGAACTAGCAAAATATTGAAACGAAAGGGATCAGCCACAAACCTGATTAAATAGAGTAGCAGCTTGACAGGTATCTACCATTATCAGCAGCTCCTTGAACCTAAAAGGTATAGAAATAGTTGAATTCAGTGTCATCATTTATGGTTAACCTAGTCCTTGTTTGATGAAGGATTATTTGGATTAACTAAAATATCCTACCTTTGTTTTTTTTGTAACATTTTAAATATTAAATAGAAAGGATTAACCCAAATAATCCACTTTTTCATCAATCAAGGTTTTCCTTTTCCCAAAAGAACAACATCAAACAAGCTCCTAGGTGTCGCAAATGTTTGACCTGCACATTGTTCATTAATCAAGTTTATTCATCAAGCCATGGTTACCTGAGTTTCTCTTTCATTTGTCTGACTGCATCAGCTAAATCATGACTTTGAAGTTCCTCTGAATCCTGAAATTTTAGGAATTCGTCACCTCCATGTCCAGTCATGTATAGGAGTATATGGCTACCTTCATCACTAAGAAGCCGTTTGGACCTTGGAACAGAAGTTTCATGGCGCCCTGTCAGTACTCGCAAAAAGTTTTCAACAGTCACTTCATAACCTCTATAGTCTACCTGGTCATATTGGAGAAGTAGTTTTAGAACACAAAACAAAAATAAGTTACTCAAAAAAAAGCATGCAAAACTCTCCAGCAAGAGTTACCTCAACATTATCTCCATACAAGTTAAGTTTGTGGTTTTTGTTATTAAAGACCTGAGCAGGGTACTTGTTTCTTGCATTGCAAGCCATATCATCAGCCAACATGAGTATAATTCTCTCATCAGGTATGCCAAGCCTCTTAACTGTCCTGATTCAGGAGAAAACGTGTAAAAATAATCAAAAAAACTTGAGAGATCTTTTGTCAGAAAATGAACAAAGGCATGGCTACTGACTGACCTGTATAATGACAGAGTGTTTGCCATGTGTCTGTAGTTAAACCTGAAGAGAAGGAGGAGTAGAATCAACAAAAATGTAAGTAAGTTTCCACTTCTCTACAGAGCTACTACTACTACTACTACTAACATAATAATAGCTCAAAAGAGGTAGAAAGAAAGAAAGAAAGGAGAAAGCAACGTAAATGAATTGAACTCACCAGAATCGAGAAGTGCAGACCAAGACGGCCCAGTTATTGGTGTGCTTCGTGGTGGCCGAAGAAGAAGAAGAAGAAAAAGTGGTTTGGGCAATCGCAGCATCGCAGAGACAAGTTGAACCCAAAAACAAGATGCAGAGAAGAATAAGAATATATCGGAAGGAGTCGTCGTCCGTTTTCTTCGGCCAAATCGCCATTATTGTCTTTAGGTCAGTTCTTGGTTACTGATCTATTATACGTTTCATTGCCAAAAAGTTTGGCTTCTGGGTTTCTTCAAGTTCAGACTGGAAGAAGAAGAAACTCAAGCATTCAGGAAAAGAGATAGAGAGAGAAAGAAAGAAGAAATCAAATATGGGTTCAAGTTAAAGGAAGAAAGAAAGCTTGGATGGTGGCAACAGGCGTCGGAGTGAGTGGTGGAAGCTCTGAAAGACCAGATGGGATTCTGCCGATGGAATTACGCAATTAGATCTGTTCAACAACAAGCCAAGAGTAATTTCCGGTCCATTTCTCAGGCCAAGAACAAGCTTCCTTCCAAGTCTACGGCTTAGAGAGAAAGCAGAGGAGGAGGAGAGAATGAAGCAATCAGAAGAATCACTAAAAAAAAGTTATGTACTTGAGCTTCTGGGTCTGGGGACCCAACTGATCAGCTCCATTGATCGATCCTCCATGGATTTATTATACATTTCACTCTTGTTCTTGGCTGCGAATCATTCTCTGTTCCTACGAAATGGGTTTAGTTACTATATTGAATTCAACAATGGAATTGGAATGGAGTGGATGAATGGATGAGAAATTTATGTATGTAAATTGTAAATAGAATAAACACCTCCTAGTTTAATAATGATAAAATGTTTCTTTAATTAATTGAATTCCATCTTTGAATTAGAGAAAATTTGTTATTTCAAATCAACATTTCCGTGATAGTAATTTAAATCATTTTTACTCAATGAAACTCAAAATTATGTTAAATTGAGAAGAAGGGTTACCGAAAATCTTTAGTCTGATCAATTATTCTATATTGTGTTAAGATGGAACTGGATTTTTAGCTGCAAAGAAAGTAAGATCTTGATAGTATTGAGCTTTGGAATATAAGTACAACGATTTGAAAGCACTTCAATCAAATCAAGATGGCAATAAAACAAATCACTGAAATTTTACAATCAAAACCAATAATTATATTATTGATTTGCTCCTTCCTTGATTATTATTCTTCACACATGTTTTCTGAACAAAAAAAACCAATTGAATAAAACCTTGACTGGGAAACTCTCATCAAAAGAAAGTACATGCAAATTTAAGATACAACAACACACCAAAATTACAATCATAATAATACATCTCTTCCAAGTTTCATTCATTCAGCAGACCATTATAATACACCATCCCTACAATTTATTCAAGCATGTTAAAAAACATCAATATGTAAAGTCAATCTGCTTATAAATCAAATCAAATAGGGGCTTTGTTATTGTGAAAACTTACCTTAAAGAAAGAAAATGGGCAGATATAAAACTCATGCAGATAAAGAAAGGCTTCTCTGAGGCCCAACGACATTGAGCGGTTTTATCTCCCAGGTAGAAGCCTCATTAGCCTCCTCATCGGGGAGGATGAAGGGCAAAGATATCTCACGAATCATCAGATCGCCGCAAAAGGGGCATTCACTAGCTATTGCATCATCTAACTGTGATCTTGTCTGTGTCATGCATCAAAGAAGAATTGCTAATCTTTTTAGGATACAATTTCATTGATATAAGATATGATGAGTTGACAAAATTCTTACAAGAACATACCTTATCAACAGGGGACAAGCTAGCTGTTACCACTTCCCCCTCTCTTATTCCACCATTTGATTCCTTAATATCATCACCTCCTACTAAGGTAAGTTGTTTTTGAAGGTCCAGAATATATTCTGCCTGCAAAATTCAATCCCAAGATCTCTAATAATTACATACATACAAACATTTTAATTGATGTTACGATTTTAATGATCTCTAAAGACTTACTTGAGCACGGTTAGTACGACTTGTCACGTGGGTAATGAGGCATTGGGCGTGAAAAGCATGTCTACATGGAAATATATAGAAAGGTGCCATATGACCTACAGATGAATAACCAACCCTAGCAAGTCGCTGGTCCCAGCCTGCGCTTATGATCCTCTTCCGACAAACCTGAGACCTCGGAAATTACAAATAATGTACATATATATATATGTACAGATAATGGAAAACCAGGAAGCTTGAAAAGATTAAGGCCTTGTTTGATGAAGAATAATCCCTTATCCATCATCATTAAAATCATCAATTAAAACACTCTTACTATAGACTACATCAAACTGGCTCTAATCCAGCTGAAATTCTTAATAACCAGTGACAGTTGGATGCGGATGAAGTTATGTGACCATAATATTGCTAAATAGTGTATTGTGCTTATGTTAGGTCATCCAATTGAGCACTGAGATGATGTGAAAATGCGAAAGAAAACATAAATAGAAGTTCATTTAACTGATAATCATTTATGAGTATCATTACCCCGCATTCCTCTTCAGGATCAATGACAGCATATCTCTGAGCAAGGGCGTTAATGTCATTTCTAATATTGTCTGCACCATGCGTGGCATCATTCATCTCCTGTTTTAGCTGTTCTATTTGCTTGTTGTAGTCCTCCAAAGAGGAGCAAATTGCCTCCTGTAAATAGATCAAACTGGCATTAGCAAACTAAATATTATTAAAAAATAACTCCTCCCCTAATAGACTTATGTATCTAATAGGATACAATCCTTTAGAAGTTTTTCCTTAGCCAACAAAATAAAAAAAAAAGGTTGAGATGCTTTGGCCGATTGGAAACAATAGGAAATACAACTAAATTTTAAGGGGCATGATGAACCAAATATAAATGATTGGGTACAGAACAAATCCTACACAAGTTCTAGATTCCTTATCATTATCTTGCTCTCAAAGAAAAAATAACATATTCTTTTTATAAATCCAGACTATTTTATGTTACCTTAAAGTCATCGATTAATGCAAAATCAGGAAAGAATGGTAAAATGTCTTCAATCTTTAATAAGCCATCTGTTTCCTTCAGAAATGCTATCGCTTGTCTGATGTTTTCCCTCTTAGTTCCTTTTTCTTGTTGAACAACATGCTTGGCGACCATTAACCAAAGCTTCTTCCTCAAATCTTCGTCATCTTCAACCTTGTCAGCTTCAGCCTTTGCAAGCTCTGGGTCAATCTGGACACCAAAAGGTTTTTCATAGCAAGCAAAATTTAGTTGTTCTTTCGCAAAACAAATTGCATACTAATTACACCAGAGGTATAAGCCAATATCAAGAAGTTGCTTAAATCAAGCAATTCAGTAGGCAAATGCTAAATTCTTTAAATAAAAACATAACAGATACTTAGAAGATTAACATTATGAAGAATTAGGAATTTCCATATATATAAGTGAAAATGAAATAATAACTATGACATTACCTGTAGAGCTAGAGCGACAGCTTCTTCATGCATAGACATCATGCTGTAGATATGCACACAAGCTCGCATCCTCTTCTCTTTAAGGCATAGACGAAGCGCATACTTGGGATCGTAGAAGAACTCAGGCCCATTTGTTCGCCCTTTACCAAACTTGTATTGCAGGAAACGCAGGAGAGCACTATCATCCTCCTAATCATGATGTTTTTAAGAACTTATCTTAGATCCATACAGAACTATCATCCTCCTAATCATGATGTGTAAGAACTTATCTTAGATCCATACAACACTATCATCCAGTAATCTAATAATGCAAACCCTAAATGAGTTTGTAGAACATTAGGGAAGATTAGAGAATTTCTAGAGAAACTATCATTCTTCTTATTAAAAAAACTAACTTGATTAGAAAGGTCATGATTATTGATAGGTTAATATTATATTCTAAACAATCAGGTATTAAATCCTAAAAACTATTTATTTTATATTTGTTTTTATCTACTTGTGTGCATGTCGTAGACTACTTATGAGCTGGATGTCTTCTTGTCGTTGCATTGTTCTCCCAATACTTTCCTTCTTGATTGCATCTCAGCCCTTACTGTCTAGGATTTCATATCCTAGCCCTATTTCGTATCATAATCAAGAAGAGTAAGGACTTCTAAGCAAGCATTATTGAGTCTGCAGTAAATTTAAAGTATAATCATGTGAAGAAAATGTAAAGTAATTCTGGGCCAAGAAATAATCAATAACAGTAAAATAATTTGTAATGAACGTTTATGAAAAGGTGTGTTTTATTATAAAATTCAATGTTGAGATGATGAGATGGTTTTAAGCATAAAAGGACTGTGATTTCTTAATTCAAGTCACCGTCACCACAAAGAATAATCACCCAAAGAAAGTTAAGTAACGAACACTTGACTGAGTAATATTTATGACTAACAAAGAGCTGCAGAACAAACAAAGTTCCCAAATACCTGCTTGGCATACAAAGAAATCAACAAGTTGTGGATGCCAGGATCCTCATTCTGCAAGCGATGAACACAAAACTCCAAGTACTTGATAACTTCATGGGTTTCGTTCCTGATTGAGGCATGTAGAAAAATGAAGCCATGCGGTGTGACTTATTATTTAACTAATATCCTTAAAGCAACTAACATGAGTAAATGAAATGGTCTCCTCTAAGGTTTCTCATTGATTAACAACAACTACTATCTTCCCATTCTATTACTGATCACATAGACTCATCCATATATTCTCATGATAAGTACCTTTCAATTCCTAAAGCCTGCAGGGAATAGATAAATACTATTTTCAAATATAAGCTAAAACAGACTACAGATTCAGATAAAAAAAAAAATAAACTAACTATTCCCAGGCTTCAGTAATTTTGATTATACATAGAAAATTAAATTGTTCCTTTCAGTATCCATGGACATATCTAAGGATAAGCCGTGTGCATTCCCAAATGATTATGATAATTGAACATCAGTACCATATTTGTTGCTGCTTTATGTTGTAGAAATGTAGTCTTCAGTATTAATCAAGAATAGATATGTTCGTTTGAAAAAGTTTGGTAAAATAAAATCAAGAAAACTCATACTTCCAGCTTAACTGAAAATTTATTCTTTCTTTTTTTTTAAGTTTAATCAAATAGGAGTGTGACACGAGGACTTCCCAGGAGTTCACCCATCCTAGTACTACTCTCGCCCAAGCACGCTTAACTGCGGAGTTCTATGATCACACCCAACTGAAAATTTATTCTAGTTGAGAGAAAGCACTTTACTTTGCATGGGGTTCACTTGAATAACGCATCATTGCAGGAATTAGCTTCCTTGGATTCAAGTCTTTTGCTGTCATCCATGACTCCACAGTTTCATAGGCATCAAGCATAATGAGATCAGGGGCAAATTTGTACTGCGAAGTAACCACCAAATTAGCAATGAATTAATGAGACATGGTTACAAATAGAAGCATTTTTTTAATGTTCCACACATGAGAAAGTCAGGAAATGGGACAAATGTTTAGTGAAAATGGATGGAGATAAAGAATGAAGAAGGGTCTGTTCATAAGGACTCATGAATGAAGAACGAGTACAACTGCTGACTGACAAATATGTACAATAGGAAAGCTGCTTAACAAGAACTGTTTCCACAAAAAGATGGGAAAAGAACACACCAGCAAACAGATATGCTTCTTCTTTTTTTGAAAAAGGTAAACTTTTATTATAAAGAGCGCAAGATGAGTTCAAACGTTACAAAAGGGAAGGAAAAAAAATTAAAACAATAAATAAGAAAACAACGTAAGAATTTTAAATGCCAATAAGATCGAAACAGATATGCTTCTTATAGTGAATGTTCTGAAGAAATTATCCAACATAATCTGAAGCAAACTAAAATCCAGTACCTGGAGATCAACTGGCATAGAAGGTTTTCGAAGCACTTCCAACGCTTTCCTTGCTTCTCCTTGCTAAAGTAAAAAAAAAAAAAAAAGGAAAGAATTCCGTCTCAAGAAAATTATGGAAATTCTATACCTATGATTTGATGAAAATGTAAATTATTGTATACATATTCACTCATTTGATGTATATTCATAGATATGTAATGAGTAGAGGCCTTTTTAAAACAACCATGACAACTATCTCATAGTGTTCTTAAGACTGGAAGAATATATGTATTATAAAGAGTTAAGGACCTGGATATAATGGTGAACAACAATCTCATATTGCTCCTTCAAATTGGCAAAAAATACCAACTCATCCACTCTCCCATAACTGCAAGAAAGCAGAATAAAATCCAGATAAGAGCGGAAAATGAAAATATTGAGAAAAGAAAAAAGTTGAAAATAAGTGTACATAAATAAAGTCAATCCTCAAACAAACGTTGTAGGCTGTAGAAGCAAAGAATGTGGAAAAGCACCATCAAATACTAGAATGATGGCTTAGTCTCGCTTATTAATTATAGGATTAGTAGATTGTGTAGAAGCGATACTTTTTTCCAATTTAGCACTTCCATGGACTGGATGCAGGTCTCATCCTGAAAAACTTTTATGCCAGCTTAAAAGCCAATTCATACCAATATGTCCTCTCAGTAGCAGGAACCACCAAATAAATGTCTCACATAAAGCAAAAGAAACTTCCTGAGAAAGTAATGTCTGGTGAATGAGGAGAAAGAGAAGGGAAGGGACAAGGAAGGATTAAGGAGAACATGAAGATGATACAATGATAAAATGTATAATTGCTTAACAAGCTGCAGCATGCTTAAGATTTCAACATTGACTAAGTAACTGGATGTCTCCAGACAACAGAGTTCCGGACAGTTGTTAATATTAGATTGATACTTGCCAAAGATTTACACAGCAATAGTAGTACTTCCAGCATAAACCCATTTTCGTTGACATAATGATGCTGATGCAGAACAGGGAAAAACACAGATACTAATCGAACAAAAACTCATCTTCTTAGTGAGACAAAAATCTACCTTTCTAAGAGCTTCATCGTTGTTGCCTCATCCAATACATCCTTGGAGTCGCTGAGAAAAGCGCGAAACTCCCTTATGATCAGATGGTACTCCGAGCTACGATTTTCAGCAGCAGTTTCGTCTTCCAAAAGTAGTCTATTGATCTGGAAAACCACACAAAAGAAAAATATGCCATCAACTGGAAATGTATGAGCTGGTCTTATGATAAGTTCTTAAGACATTGTGAGCATCACAGAAATTACAGGCATTTATAACAGAAGAAGCAACTCCAGGAATGAAGCAAATTTCTAAAAAAACGTTATCCATATACAACCATGATGGTGACTGGTGAGAAATAATTTGATGCGTAAGATCAAGAGTTGGAACAAGACAGAAAACCTTCATATAGCAATTGTAGATGAAAGATTTCTGAAATGAGGATACCAAGGATACCAAAAAATACGAAGCTAAGTTGGCTTCTAGGTAGAGATTTCGATTTCAGCTAGAATACAATAAATTCTAATTAAAGGTCCTTGAACATCTTGAATAGGGTGTAAACAAAGTAAGAAGTTATGAGGAATAGTGCCTATTTTTTAGTCTTAGGCAAGTACCCAAGTAGATAGTTTTAGATTAATTGGAGGAAAAATGACCAAGAACCCTAAAATTGGAAGTGTTGAGAAACAGCAAGTGGAGAAATTACTTACCCCCTATGTGAACCAAATTCTAAGAAATACAGCAAGACATCAAATTTATGCGCTGATAAGTAAAAAAGCTGTGCATATATCAACAACCTGGCAGCAAACATTTTTCATGCCACCTAAGGGAATTGTCCTCCATTCAACAACAATCTTGAGCTTAAATGATATAGAATACAGAATGGAATTACTTGAAAGTAACAAGATATATAAGAAACTAATACTGAAATATCAACTATCTATGACATAGAAGGAAGATACCATACATATACCACAGATACTCTTAGCACAAATTTTAAATGTATGAAGAACTAGAAAGTTGTTCTCGTAAAAAAACTCAATAACTTTACTTCATGTCTCATCTCCCACACTGCCCCATTATGGATGTCACATGTATATGTAAAAGAAACCCATCCATAAATGATGAGTAGACATGCAAAACAAATCAAGGTAAAAGGAAGCAAACGGATAAGTAAATAGCATACACAAAGGTACAGAAAATAAGAAACAAGACCTTATCCAGATACAGCTCTGTTGCCCATGTGGAAATCATAGTAATTTGGCATTTATCATCCTTTGTCAGATTATCAAGTTTCCTCAACAAGAAGGTTCTTAAAGCATCCTGCAAGAAACCAAAGTGTAGCATGAAAATATTACCGCGTAGACTTTCAGGAGTTAAAGATATGCTACGGATGATATGATATAAGAAAAAACATGTTGACTCTGAAAGGCGGGAATTCACTAATTTGAGTGAACATAGTGTTTAGGGTTTAATCAAGAAGCCACTATGTTGACTACTTCATTATTTCTACCAACCATTAATGTTTTCCAATACTTGTACCAATAATCGCTTTTCTTTTGTTTTTTTGAAGTGTTAAAAAACTTGTATAAAATGTACCAATAATCCCCTATTTTCCCCCTATGCCATGTTTGACTATTATAATTAGCATATTTATCCAAGGAATTCCACACATCGTCACATGTAAGTTTAAAGAGTTTACGCTTCCATACAAACCAATTCAACAATGTAGAATAATAAAGAGAAAATAGATTGATATTTTTTTGATGCTTAAATTGTTACAAGGGAGATCAATTTATAGGCAATACTAGCACAAGAAAAATAAATGACGAAACAACTTCCTATATAAACATTAATAAGTCATTTTTGAAAAGGCAAATCACCCTCCAACCACTTGGAATAAATGATTTATTGGGAAGACAAAGAGACTTTAGGAATATATGCCTAGTTTGATATTTCCACAATCCCCCAAACTAGGCTAAAACTTCAGCCTAGATGAGACAAAGCGAATAAAACATAAACCTCTAGAGACGAGGCAAGCTATAGAAGAATCAGTTTGCGCAACAAGCAGTAAAGCTAAAGACAAATTCTTACAAGCCATAAACAAAACCTAGAGAGCAAGAGATGAGGACTAAGAGCAGGGGAGAGAGCCACTACTACTATTGAAGCCTAATATTATGTTGCAAATCCAAGTTGATTGTAGAATTTATTAACTTGGATTTTAAAGGAGTTGGAATATGAGATATGAATATATCTGGATTATAATTTATAAGATTAGATTCATTAGAATAATATCTCAAAATATAATAAATTATGCTATGGATGGAGATAGATTTTTTGTGAAATGTTACTTTGTGACATCCCATAAATAGACTATCTATATTATGTATGCTAACACATTCCCAATAGTACAATTTCTCTTTGATTTTCTATAATGGAAGTATCTAAATGATCTTAGTTCCGCATTTGATGCAAATGAAGTGTCGATGTGATCAGATCTGAGAAAAATGAACAATTTCATGTACCCTAAAGCCCATCTACATATTTAAGGTACTTTAACGACAACTTTTGCAGTCTACAGATTATAAACCAAGCACATGCTGCATGGCATTGACAAATTACCCTGTATTCTTTTTTCTTATGACAAGTATGTAGATCCAAATTTCTTTTCCTTGTAAAGAACTCCACAAAATAGTGCTAACATGTTTCAAACAGATACAACACTTGTATTATATACCAATATATGAAACAAATAAATCTCTGCATTAAGCTAAGTTGAAGAATTCATTCTAGAAGATTATGAGAAAGCTCATAATGTATGACTGGCATGCAGAGTATCTAGACCAATCAGGACAGGCATGGAATATACCTTATCTACCATGAAAAAGAACAAATACTTGACATTTAAATGCATTTTGCATATAATCTCCATAAAATTCTTGCAAGTTAAAACACATGAGGCATCTGTGTTTCGCAGATCAAGACCACGTGTATGAATAAACATGTTTTGCAATATGACTATAAGCTTATATTTTAGGGAATTTTGGGAACAATGGATCTCGAGATGCTCGGGAGGGGTAATTAGTGGTGAATCGGAGTACATCCCGCTTATTATGTGGTGGATTTTATGGAAAGAATGAAATAGGAGAACTTTTCAAGGAAAGAGTTTCGGCCGGCAGGCTCTCTTCTTCAAACTTTCGCGTCAATTAAGAAGAGGATGTGCATCGGATGGGACTACTTCGAGCTTATCGGAATCTATCATTCTTGTATTTCATTTTATTTAATTTATTTGGCTTTCTTCGCTCCCTTATGTATTCTGCAATCTGTTCAGGAACGTTTCTTGCATTCTACTTTTGATTTTTAATGAAAAGTTGACCTTTTTTCAAACAAAAAAAAATACTATAAGCATATATTTAAACAGGTTATCTAACATGTCTAGAGAAACTAATGCAGTAAAAGATGAATTAGTTTTCATTAGCCAAGTAGATATAAGAAATTCCATATGTAACCTAGAAATTCCTGTCACTGCAAACTAGATGCTTTTATAACTGAAGAGATCTATAAATATCAGTGTAGCAGACAAAAGGTAGCAAGTACTGCTCCTTCATTATTAGCACAAGGTCAAACCAGAAGTAGCATGTACAATGAAGCGAAAAGAACAATATAATACCTGTTCATTCACACTAATGAACTTCAAGGTTATATCTTCAAATGATAACATGTAGTTAATCTGCAAAAACAAAGGATCTAGGATAAGACAAATACTTTTATGAATATTAGTACATATAAGTGCTTCTTGTAGAAACCATTACAAAAAAGAACAATCATTCATGTTAAATGTGTAATATGGTGGATATCTCCAAGAAATGAGAGAGAAGAGAAAAAAGGAAATATAACTAGCACATAAGAGAAGGGATTGAGTTGTCCTAAAGCTTGACAACTTGCACACATTGAATAAGATACCACTTCAGTAAATCAGATTATTAGATTGGGTGATCTTACTCAGACAGACTTTCCAAGTGACTTAAGAGACCTAACTGTAGACCTAGGCAAGCTATTCCTACCATTCTGCTCTTAGAAGCACATTGTTTAAGCATACGAGCAAACTATCAATACAGCATACATAGTAAATATATAGCCAAATTCTCTCTCCTATAATCAGTCCAACAAAGCCAAATTATTGCACTCAACTGTAACAGCAGCATAAAGCTAACAGCAATTGGGCCTTAGGCCTTGTTCGATCTTAGGTTATTTAAAAAACCGGTAGGCTATTTGAATAACCTTGTTTTGTGCACATTCAATGTACCGTGTCATTTGGGGTTCTGTTACCAAATTGACCTTTAAATATAGTCTCTAAGGGTAATTTGATGATGAAAATGATGTTATTGGTGATCGGATATTGGGTTATTTAGATCAGATCAAACAAGGCCTTGATTACTCACCTTCGCATAGAAAGACGCAGCTCTGTTAAACTCCTTGGCTAAAAATGCAGTTTCAGCCTGCGTCAAACGTTTATAAATGATAAGATTGAAATAATTAGAAATATATTACTGTCTCAAGGTAGTCATAACTGAAAGAGAACTAAAATACATCTGAACTAACATCTTAGTTGAAATGAAATCAATTAACCATCACCTGGGCGAGATAGACTTGGTCTCTCTGTAACGGATCACGACAATTTTCCAAAGCTCCTGCATATTCCTTCAAATCAAGATACACTTTCCACATATCTCGACCTTCATCATTTACGGACACCTGATTACATCTCAAGTTCAGCGCTACAGGATATTGTGAGAGGAAAAGATAGCCATTGATGGTATAAAGGAGATATGAATACAATGAGAATATGCAACAGAAATCTCCAGTGCCAAAAAATGACAATGAATCAATCTTATACCTGGAAGATGGAGTGCTGGTCATACGCATAGAACAATCCGGCAGAAGCATCACTGCATAGACCAATTATACCCTTTGAAAGTGATTCTGATGTTTGATCAAACTGAAGTTCCTCTATGATCTGTTCACTTATTCTATTTACAACCTGCGGAAACAATAACAATAAAGTAGGATGAATTATAACTGTAGCAGAAAATCATTATCGAGCTCTTATACATTGAATCAAGAAACAAGAGATAATATAATGCATTACAACAAGGATAGAAAGAGAATGACACACCTTAACCTTGCTTCCCATAAGGAGAAGAAAATGATATTCAGATAATGCCAGAGAATTAGGTTTAACAGTATCAGCTCCATCGGATAATTTTGAGAAGTCCAGAAGAGCCTTGCTTTCAACAAAGTTCTCATCACCAACTGAAGAGCTATAATAGAATCCAAAAATATATATAATAAGGCAAACAAGGAACTTCATAATAGAACTACTTTAAGTCCTCTCAACATATAAAACAAGTTGAGAAATATTTAGCGAGTTGCACAATTATAAATCCAATAGCATAGCACACTGCTAAGAATGATTTGTCCAACAGAAAGCAACACATTAGAATTTCCCACCTATGTGAAGCACCAAAATTAAGGCCTCCGTGATAGATACCAGCTCCTGATAGCCATGCAAAGTGTACAGCTCTTCTTTGCTTGATAAAGAAATGCAGCTCACTGCAAAATGGATAGCAGATTACGCCCACTACCCAGAACATGTCATCCACTAGTTAAACAAAAAAGTCAGTTCTGCTTGTTAACTAAGCAAAAGAAAATCTTGCAAGCCTCAGTATGAGATGTAGACCTATAAACAAACAAAACACTATGTGCTCCAAGTGTTTCAAGGGAAGAAAATATTTTGTTCCAGTCCCTTTAGTCTAAAATACTTGATGGTATATGATATGGTGATTACATAACAATATCTTTTTCTCTTTTTTCAGACGCTGCTTATCTTCCTTGATTTTGAACCTCAAACACAAGAAGTGGGAAAGTAAATAAAACCAAATGTAATTGCCACCAAAGGAATTTTAAGATTTGGCTGAAACATTGTTGTGCTTAGGGTTCACTCTCTTGACCCAATATGATAGAAACACAATACGAGGAAGGCACTTGCCTGTTGGGAATTTCACCAGGAAGTTCCATAAAACGCACAGGGCGATCAGCGTAGGTCATAAAAACAGTCTACAATAACATGTGGAGACCAATTAATACAAATCAACTGAAAGGAGATGTTGAATCCTACAACAGAATAGCACTAACAATAAAACAAAATCATGTGTGATTATGAAATATTGATATTAAAAATGGGACAACGGATTAAGCATGTAGGCCGTAAACACACTTAACCATTTAACCAGACGCAGAACTTGCCGCCTGACAGGCTCAAACCCAGGACCTTAGGGTGAGAAAATCCACCTCTTCTGCGGCAACAAGAGGTGGATATTCTCACCCTAAGGTCCTGGGTTTAAGCCCGTCAGGCGGCAAATTCTGCACCTGGTTAAATGGTTAAGTGTGTTTACGTGCTACATGCTTAATCCGTTGTCCCATTTTTATTTTTATTTGAAATATTGATATTAGTGGAAAAAGTGAACAAGAACTTTAGGCGTACAGATGCAACGTGATATCACCAGGTGGTGCATACAGGAGAATGAAAGAAAAATCATGAAGCTCGTCACACTTACCTCCAGTGATCCAATGCCAGTGAAAGAATAAAGGCGTGTAGCAGTAACTGCCATTACATAAAATCTAGTTCCATTGCTTACACTAGCTGTTTCCATCTGGAGAAAAGAAAAAGACGAGCAAAATTAGTTTAGCAGACAGCATCATATCCAAATAAAATGTGTACTTCTGCACACATTAGAATTAAACTATCATTATATAAATAATGTGCGACTCTAGACGAAGGTGCAAAAACATATTATTAAAAACTGTATCCCCATGAACCACTTTAAGATGTCTCAGTGATTTAGCATTTGTAAGATTTATTTTGCATGACCAGTTTCCATGCTTGATCACAAAAAGAGTTCTTGACAAAGTAAGTAGCACAAAAGAATAAATGATTAGATAGCATGACAAGGGAGTGCATTACCTGCAGGCCCATGAAACTGTCTGGAAGTTCTTTGAGCTCAAATAAAAAATTTGTGTACTTCTCTTTCTTATCCTTCTCATCAACACAAATTTCATGAAGCTGGCCATTGTCAGTACAAAGAATCACTTCACTTGTAGAAGCTGTAAGAAGACATTATTTATGGTACATGAAAGTTAGCAGTACTAAGAATTCTTTCATAAGTTATATAATTGTATCATGATGAAGTAGATGCAAGAAAAAATTCTAGGCTAACCTTCTGTTATCTGTTGTTTATTCCAAGCAACGGCATTAACAGTAAGACCTTTCAGTTTGGCCAAGACACGTGGTTTACTCCATTTTGCATGTGTATAGAATGTATCAGGTCCTCCATTGCCAATAATAGTAGCAATGCAGTGACTACCTCCTGGATCCACAAAAACTCTATGGATGGATTGCTCCCCCCCACGGCCAGCAGATAGGTCAATATCTACTCTTAGAACAAACAAAAATATGTAAATCTAGACAAATTATGCTATCCAGATAGGCAATACTTAGAGAAGGATATAGTTTAATAATGTTCTAAGATTAAAAGCACAAAGGAACGAAGCACTAACATATGTTCATACTTGAGAAGTTAATTTGATTTCATACCGCAATGCATATTGTATAATTTCTATTGACATTCCAGATAAAATAAATGTATGAAAGATCCACACAATATGGTGTCATCTGGTAAGTCATAGAACTCTGGTACTATATTTTAGAAAAAATCACTATCTTGCTATCTCTAAACAGGACATGGACTAAACATTGTTAAAGTTGATAATTGATTATCTAGTCTAAGAAAACTTGAAGAAACATGTAAAAGTTTAGAAACTCAAGCACAAATGACTCTAACTAAGAGTAATTAAGGGAACAAAAGAAAACGAGAATACATACCGTTAGAGTCTCCAGCTCCAAAATCATGTTTGATCACCCATCCCTTACTGGTTCCAAGTACAATAACATCATTCCCAGCAGCCATACATGTTATCACTCCCCGCCCCTTCGCTGCATATCTCTCCAAGAGATCTACAGAGAAAACTGGCTTCCCAACTTCCATAGATTACCGGAGCTATTAACCTTCACATGTAGAAACCATCATTTTTGCTTATCCTAATGAATAAGAAGTTGAGGGATGAAGAAAACAAGAGGAGAAGAATAAAGGAAAGCCTCTAAAACTAAAAGGACCATTCAGCAAAAGAACTGCCAACAAAATCTTCACATTTCTACATATAGCCAGCTGAGATTAACCAAATCTAGACTATGATTCAGCATAAGGACCAAATGATGGACCAAAGCTAGAACAAGGAAAAGAAAACAGAAAAGCACGCTCATCCACGTTCCAGCACGTTAAAATTTTATTGGCTCACACATAAAAAGGAGGAAAAGTAGCATGAACAGAGCAATGGCCATACCATTCTCTTACAATAATCTCTAATGAATGGTGCAAAATAGACCAATAATAAGAAGGTGAAGAAAATGGCAACAACAAAAAAACAATGTACCGTCATATCAACTCACACACCAAATCAAACAGTTGCGATCTAGCATACGCAAAAAGAAGAAGAAAAAAAATTGTTATTTGTAATTTCACTATTTCGTACTCAATGATTATGAGCCTTGCAGGAAATTCAGTATAGTATAGCCAGTTTGATCATCAATTTACTACAGATTTTAATTTGGAAAAGCACAAGTACTAAAACGAAGGAGATAAAGAGAATACTAAGGACCGTAAGCAGCCTACCTTGCTGCAGCGACTCTGTGAGACTGTGACTGTTAGACGACAGCTAGTTTGATCTGAGTTTGATTGTTAGCTGGATTGATCTCGAGCTAAAATGAGGTAATGATATTGTTAGCCATTTGCCTCACTCCACATCTGCTTCGTGACTTCGTCGTCGTTGTTTCTAGACCGACGACAACGGTTGAAGCCGGGTCGGAACGAGACTAAGTGGAGAATGAACGCGACTTCGACCCTTGCGGTGATGACTCATCATCTCTGGTGACTGATTGCATAATTCATTTGGACAAAAAAAATATCTTTTTTTACGAAAAGGGGCTCATACTCTTTTTTACCAGATTTTGTGGCTACTAACTAGTTTCACAGTTACAAATCAGCCCAAACGTGTTTTATCTATAAATCTACAAAAATTGTCATTAAATAGTATCCTTCATTTCAATAAGAGTCTATTTAAAAAAAAAATCATATGTATATACAGTAAGTTTTCTTAAATTAAAACTATAATTTAAAAAATATATATTCTTACTTATTATTTTTTAGTTTTTTCTATATACTTAAAATTTACAAATCAAGTTCGGTTAATTAAATCATTTAAATAATTTACTTGTAAAAATAAAATAGAAATGATAGAATGATCATCAATGGTATGTATTTTTTAAATTAATTCTCATTAAATTCTATAAATTATGTTTTAAAAAAATAATTAATAAATAATAATACAAAATAACATCCACAAAATTAAACAATTGATGATCTAAATATTATATTGTATAAATAATTTATAAAAATAAAATTCAATAAAAAATATCCAACGATAATAAAATTTGTTGAGAGACAATCAAAGACGAATTCGTTTAAATTCATAAATAACGAGGGTTCTACTCTAATTAAACGGTCTGAATAATCTTTATCGTTAGTGGCGGTTTATAAGCAACGTTGAAAATATCAATGTATATATCTAAAATATTGAGAAATTTGTTCAAAGTGAGAATATCTGTAAATGAATTATATGGAATTAATTATAATAACTTTTTATTGAAAAAACATTTTTAGAACTGATATATACTCAGAAGAAAATAATTATCAACATTAACTCAAGCAATTATAAACAAATTATAATATCAACTCGAATTTGAGCAACTCGAATTTGAGCAAGTCGAATTTGAGCAAGTCGAATTTGAGTGATAGAAGAGACAGACAGGTACTTCGTATTTCATCAAATATATATAATGAAAACAAAATTCTCATAAATTTAAAACAACTAAAAGTCATCATTAGTTACTGCATATCATTAGTACACAAAAATATACAAATATATTCAATATTAATACAATATAGAAAGGTTCCTATTTTATATACCAAACACATTAAAAAACTAATAACAAAATAAATCTATTTTTAGAGTTACATAATAGAAACACAATTTCTTCATAGTTTATTAGACTGACTTCACAGATATTTATAAAGGGAAAAATGATTATTTATTTAAAGATACACACACAAAAAGAAAGGAAGTTAGAAAAGATGAAAAGGAGATGGTATAAATATATAAGGATCAAGGAATCATAGATGTTTCATGTTTGTATGTATGTATGAAAACAAGAATAGAAGGAAAAACTAGTTAAATCTCCAAAACACACAATTTTCTGTCCTTAAAATCCATAATCATGAAAGGGATCATATCTTGAACTGAAATAGTTGGTCCTTTGATTTGGTCCGACCAAATCATATACGACTCGAATCTCTTCCAAAGATGAATCGTCTTGCCCAGTCCGACACCACCAGTGTCCTAGTTCGCCAACTGACTTGTTTGCTGGATTCAAATTGCTCATATTCATAAATTATACTAATGTATTTTACCAATGAGATTTAAAAAAAAAATCAAACTTATTTACCTTGCATATACCGAATACCAGAGCCATTGACTGCTATAGCCAATTGAAACCCAATCACCTGGAAGTTGTGCTGCAGTTTGTTCTCCACCCAAAGGAGCAAACTGTCCCAAATGCTTATACCTGTAAAAATCTTATTGTTAATCAACTTTTAGAAGATTTACTGTTAAAATCCAAACCCTTTTCCACTTGAGCTACTATGGATTGATTATTAGAAACAGTTAATTAACTTCTCAAAACAAAAAACAAATCTTAGAATCATGATTTATAAAGAACAGAACAATGTAACATCAACCCTTTTCCACTTGAGCTAGCATGGATTGACTATTATAACAGTTAATTAACTTCAATTTTTAATACCTGAAGGGATGGAACCGATGGCGCCCTGTTCCTCTGAACCTCAACGGACCCTCTGGATTCGCTTCACATTCTTCCATGCGATTGAAGCACTTGGAAAGATATACACCTTGCTGAGAAGCTACCTGGAAACCATAAAGGAAGTGTTTGATCAGCATATAACAAGATTGTTCACATAGAGGTTAATTAATTTGACCTGTGCTGTAGCTGGAAGATTTTTCATTTGTGTATCCACTTCTGAAAGAGCATTCTTGAACAATTCAATATCAATAACTTCATTTTTACTATTTGATTGAGAGTTCTGCAGAAGAGCAGTAAAGCCTTTCAGCTGCTTCTCTTTCATATGGATCTCCACTTGAGGATACCTCTCACAGATGTCTTTGATGACATCTTTGAAATCATTAAGTGCTAGCTTGCCAGTTTTGTTCTTGTCAGCCTTACTGAAAATGGCTGTAATATCTTCCTGATAACAAATGAAAATGATTGGTATAACAAATTAGAATTAAAAACTTCAGCAAATCATAGTTTATGGAGGGAAAATACAATCGAGGCATACCATTACGCTGCGTTGATTTATAGTGGCGCAATCACCTACTGCATATACATTTTCCATTCCTTCCACCCTCAACCATTCGTCAGTTGCTAAAACACGTCTGTTCCCCTTCAATAAAAGGAAAAGAAAGAAAATATTACTCACTGATCACTGTTGATGAAACAAGAGGTGAGAAGCAGAACCAAACCTGACCAATTTCCTTCATAAAGTTTGTAATGACAGGTCGGGTTCCAATACCAGTTGACCAAACAATCATTCCATACTTTGTAGAGTTAATTTCACCTGTTGCTCTTTCTTTTGTAGTGATTTCCTTGTTTGTTACTTTTGTAACCATTGAACCTGTTCTAAGATTAATGCCATCTCTGCGAAACTTCTGTTCAGCAAAAACTGTGATTCGTTTGTCAAACCTGCACAAGCCAAAAACACAAGTGAAAATCACATAATCAATTATCAATGGTTGTCCTCTAAAAGGTAATTGCATTATCCTTACATGTTGAGAATGTGATCAGCTGCCTCGAGAAGTGTTATCTTCACATGATCTTTAAGGGATGGATATAAACTGGCTAAATCATCAGTGACAAAGTCATGAAGTTCGGCTGCAAACTCTACTCCAGTTGGTCCCCCACCAACAATTACAAAATGCAGAAGTCTCTTCCTCTCTTCTTCACTAATACTTGGGATGCATGCCCTCTCGAAACAATCAATTACAGTCCTGCGGATTCTCTGAGCATCTTCAACCTCCTGCACTTAAGAACTCTTCTCTATTTCAGATTCATATAAACTCCATTAAAAATCTCCACCATAAGCATCAAAGTTACCTTTAAAAAGTGACAATTCTCTTCAACTCCCGGCGTGTTGAATGTATTTGAACGAGCACCCACAGCAATGATCAAGTAGTCATAATCTACCGAGAAATTCTCTTCTCCACCCAAATTAGTATCTTGACTGGATCGACAAAGAACCTTTTTGTTCGCAGCATCGATCCTCAAGCATTCAGCTTCTCTAAATTGTGTATCAAATCGTTTCTTCCAAAAAGACATGCAAAAAACTGTATCAATGACAAAAGAAAAACAAAAGACAGCGATTTTGATTCATATAATAACAACCATATATTACCTTTTTGGCAATGTTGCGAATAGGTTCAACAACGCTTCGAGCTTCTACAGTGCCATTAGTAACACTGGGTAACAAAGGAGTAAATGCAAAATAATTTCGAGGGGATATAACTTGAACCTCATAAGAAGGATGATTCAAATTTTTCAAGAAACTCGTTCCACCCCAACCAGTGCCAAGTATAACCACCTTCTTTTTCTTGGAATCGGCTTGACCCACATCAGCATGAGCCACTTGGAATGGTCTATGTTCTGATATAGCCAGCAGACTTCCCCCACTGTCACAGAAAACATAAACAGTAGAAAATGAAACAAATCCTTATTAAGTAATGCAATCTGATATCCAAACCTGGCTGTAGTGAGAAGTAGAGCAATGCATGCAGTTGGATGGTCTTGTATGACTTTAGAAGTCCGCCAGAAAAACTTAAATCCGTTCATTTCTGCAACCCTAGTTACGATCTTCCTTCGTCAATTGAAAGAGAAGTTGTAACTTCTACGAGCCAGTAGAGAGAGAAACTAGGGTTGTAAGAGATGCGAGTATTATGGGGGTGACGATGAAGAAATGAATGGCTCCGTTCCTTCCCATTTTATTTGCATGCTCATGTTTCAGAATTCATCACGTGTCCTGTTCGCGTTCTTTTGACATCAAATATATATCTTCCTATTTTAGTAAAAATTTAAATACTTTGATCAAATTAAAAAAAAAAAAAAAAAGTTCAACTTGTCATACTTTATAATTTATATTTTCTTTTTGCTATTATAAAAAATGAAAGCAATGAAAACATGCCATGATCTAAAAGATAAGAAACTTTTTTTAAAGTTATTTTATAATACTATCAGATTATCATCCAACCACTTTTAATAATGTAAAAAGTTGAAAAGTGGAATAATTTTATAAAAAATTATTATTATGTGAAAATTTTAAATATTATTATTATTTACAAAAAAAAAATAGTTAACAACAAAATGAATTTATTTTATTTTTCTAACATAAAGAAATTAGATTACCAAAATAGCTTGAATATGAATTAGAAATTCATTATAAGAAAACGTGGAAGGAAGATAGAATGTTAGATCCAACTTGATAGAAAAAATAAAAAAAATTAAGTATTAATTATTTATATAAATATAAATCTATACATTAAATTATTTTAATATTCTATGTATTTAATGATATTTTAAATAAAATAATATAAAGTATATTAAAGTATAATATATTTAATGACAAATTAAATAACTTTCGAAAATATAACTTATTATATTTAAAGATATTTGACTTCTTTCTTAAAAAAACAAAAATAAAATCATCTTGTCCAATAAAGTGTTTGAGGGAAGAAAATATTGAACAAATTAATAAGAATGTATGTATAACATTTTTATGCTACTTCATGTCATAGAAATTGAATATAATATATTGTTGAGAATTCAAAAGAGGAATTATATATAAGAAATAATATAATAATTTTAAATTATTATTAATTCAATATATATTGTTGTGCATTAAATTATTATATATATTTTATTATAAATAACATAATAATTTAAATTTATTAATTAAATATATATTACAATAATATTATTTATTAATGACATTCATGACTGTTATATATGTTTTTTCCTAATAATATTAACACATTAGAGAAATTATATATATATATAGCTCGTAAAAAATCGTAATGCTAAAAAATGTGCGATTTAAAACAATAACAGCCTAATTAACATGTAACATTATAATAACAATTCAAACCAGAAGGAAAGAATAAGAATGACGCATGCACTGTCCATTTCTTGAGGATCTGATCACAATCTATTGGCTAAAAAATATCAATTCTGAAAAGAGTTGTTCACATTTTTTGTTTTTGTACGTTAAAAATGATAAATATGTGCTTACCAATTTAGACACTAATTAAATTTTTTATCACTTTTATTTCAATAAAATAATTTCATGAATTAATATATATATATATATATATATATATATATATATATATATATAAAAGAAGAAAAATAATATATAAATGTGGTAAGAATAAATAAGTAATTTTGGAAATAAGTGAGGAGTAAGATCGGAGTGGAAAAGCACCTCCATATATATATATATGCAAAGTTTAGGCAATGTGAAAAGTGAAAACCCAAAAGTTTAGTTTTATCTCTAAATATTCACAATATCTTATAGTTCTTCTCAAATTAATAAGCCTTTTACATGACTAAACTAAATCAAATTATTCTTCAATGACTTTCATTGCTATAATGTACTAGAAGAGAACAGAGATTCTCAACTGACCCTAAGAATGCTTTGTATTTATTTTAAATGACGGAAGTTTAATATGACTATGAACCCATATAAGCATGTCCTATTTCAATTTATGACAATTTTAGTAAAAAAATCAACGATAATCTGGGAATAAAAGGAAACAAGAGGGAATGAATTGGTGCACAAATTTCATTACCCCACAAAAGTTAATTAATCATATATCAATAATAGTGAGTTGACACAAATGATTTTTACTTTGGAAAATCTAATATAGACTACAACATTTCACACTTTGAGAAGAATGCATGCCACTATTAATTATTCTATAAAAAAAATTATACATAACAAAAGTCAATATATATTATATATATTGCAATAATCATTAAAAACTCTCTCACCACCATTCCAATATTTATTGTGTTACTTTTTTCTTATCTCTATATTGATGGTCAGCATAATTGACACAATCATTAGAAATTTATTTTTGTACAATTCCAACTAATCTAAAATCACTCACTTTGTAAGACGGGACATAATGAAGTTTGATGTTGTTGATAACGGACTCATAATCAAGGACTTCACTATTTTCAACACTTCGATCATCTGTAAATGATGGTAGAGATTTCTCAACGAAACACAAGTCTTTGGAAAAAGTAATCATCGTCAAGTACGGATTTCGAGATAACGAATTAATGTTTTTTTATAAGAGAAAATTTAAGGGTAAAAGCCTATGGGGCCGTATCTCTAAAAAAGAGAGAAACTCTACCCCTTTTTATTTTTACGGTTGGTAATTGTAAGAATTATATATAATTTATGTAATGCTAGGAATGCCTGGTTATTGAGTTGTAATAGGTTAAATTAAAAAGTTTAGTATAATTTTATATATTCTTATACAGTTTAAAGATCATTGTATAAATTAGGGTTATATAAATAAGGAACATTATTCTAATTTTTCATTATCGTGAATACATTCTGATTTTCTCAACTCATCTCTTATTCTCAAAAACCTAACCGTTTCAATTGATCAGATTTTATGGTGTCAGAGCGGGATCTTCTTGAAGATCAAGAAAATATTCAAGCAGTAGATGCATCTAGTGTTTCATCCTCATTGTCGGATTCATCATCAACAAAATCCAACAAATACTTTTCGCCCGATTCACTAGATATAAAGATGTCCGGAAAGAAGAGACACGATAATGATCTATTTGCGATTCATAACTCGTACAACACATGAGCAATTATCTGCACAATAGTGTTCAACGGATCAAACTACATTGGATCGAAATTATATCTTTAACTATATCATCAGAGTCAACATCAACAAACAGTGACTTTATCATGCAAGACTAACCCTATAAAAGATCTACCAGATCAGATCGTATATTACAACTACACATACTTTACATATTCAAATACGATTTTATTTCAGGATCTAGATCTCATGTTCATATATATATGTCAAAACATATTCAAAACAATCCAAGACTTAACATTTTTAATCAGAATTCCCATATCTATAACGATTAATTATAAAAAACATATTTGCGTAATATTAACCATCGCAGACAAGGATTCGAGTGACAAACACATAATAGAATCCCAGATCTAGAACGATTCAAGTGAAAAACACATTCGATGAACACAAATCTATAACAAATAGGTCGAATCGATATATATATAACGATAAAGAAGAGAGAACATCTACGAAACGAATAAAGAAATACCAGATTCTTGAAAAAAAAACTTGTAGGTAATAGAGAAATGTACTGATCTAATAGAAAAAGAGCAAATAAAGATATATGAAGCGTTGTAAGCCGTTCCAAACAATAAAGAGGTCTTTGGACAAATCATTTCATATCGATTCTCTGAAACCCTCTTGAGTAGTTTATGAATAAAACCCTAAATGGAATGAAACACTAAAAGAGAGATAAAAATAATGATAAGAAAAACTTACCAGAGATTGTTAATTATATGGGGTGTCGATTGATATAAAAACCAATCGGTACTATGACTAAATAAAGCGGAAAAAACTTGGCGCCTTATATTCGCGTTTTTAGGCATTATATATGATATAATAACGATTGATTTAAAGACCAGTCGCTATTACCAGAAATTATCAAGGTAATAACTATTGGTTTTCAAATCAATCGCTGATAAAGCTAGCTATTATCCTCTTTTTTTATTAGTGAGTGGTCTTCGGTTAGCCCTTGAAGCCAAGTCAAAGCTAGGGTTTATTGACGATTCACTTGGCATGCCAAAAAAAGCAGACGACTACGATAGATGGAGAAATGTTGATTGCTTGGTAAGATCGTGGATCTTGAATACAATTTCAGAAGAAATCAAAACAAATTATTCTTCCACAACCACAGCAAGAGATTTATGGATTGATATCAAAGAAAGGTACCAAGAAAGTAATGGCCCACAAGCTTTATATCTTCAGAAAGTTACAAGCAATCTCCGACAAGGTACACTTTCTATTGAGAAGTACTATTCGAAAATTAAAAAACTGTGGGATGAACTTTTAGTATTGAAACCTTTACCATGCTGTGATTGCGATCCAAGAACACTATGTTGTTGTAGGATGACGAAATTTGTAATTCAGTTATATTCTACTAACAAGTTAACATGGTTTTTAATGGGATTGAATGAATACTATGATAATGTAAGACAACAAATCCTTTTGATGGATCTTAAACCTAGTCTAAACTGGGCTTATGTAATGATACAAAGTATTGAAAGACAAAAAGAGGTTCAATCATTGATGAATGATCAAACAAAAAGTTTTTCTATATCAGTAAAAGATTATTTTGAACGATAAAAGCGACAAAACAGTGATAGATATACAAAAAGAAAGGGAGGATACAACAAAGAGAAAAATGTCAAAGAAAAAGGGTCATCAACACTATATTGCACACACTGCAAAATTGAAGGCCACATTCAAGAAGGATGATTTAAACTAATAAGATACCCTAATTGGTGGAGAGGAAATCATGACTTACAAGCTAAAGCTTTTGTTAATGCAACCAATACTCTATTCTGTTTTGGTAAAAAACAACTAGAGAGCTCATCTTCTGATAAATTCAGTAGTTCTGAAATTGCTATAGTCGTTAAAGAAATCATGAAAGGACTTATTGAAGATGGAAAAAGAAAAGACAAAGGAAAGGAGAACTACTATGAAGGTATGTATCCCACTTGTAATTTCACTAATGCATGTAGTTTAAATGTACATAATATCTATAAAGATAAATATGTTTAGATTATAGATAGTGACGCTAGTTGCCACATTTGCACAAACTTAAACTGCATGACTGAAATTAAAAAAAAAATACTAGCATTCCTTTATTTTTACCTGATGGAACAACTAAAAATGTCAGATTTTTATGAAATGTTAGACTGTCAGATAAACTGAAATTGTATGATATTATGTTTGTAAAAGATTTTACATATAATCTGATTTCAGTGTCTAGATTTGCAAAAATAAATAATATTACTTGCCAATTTTCTTCGACTGGTTATTTATTGTAGGAAGTTAAAAATTCCACCATCATAAGCAAAGAATATTTTAGACATAACCTCTACATACTATATACAAATTTAGTCAATAATACATCTACTGATTTCATGTTATTACATAGAAGACCTTGACATATTTATGATGTTGCACTTAAGCATGCTTTTGGTTTGAATAAAGAAGAAAACTTTCATTGTGATATATATCCAGTTTCAAAACAGAAATGACTACCTTTTAATTTTAGTTCATCTAAAGCTAATAAATATTTTGATTTAATTCATATGGATATTTGGAAACCTTATAAAGAAGTATCACTTATTGATTGCCCATATATGCTTATTATTGTTGATGATTTTAGTAAATTTACTTGGACATGCATGATTAAATCAAAAGTTATATTTATCAAATATTCATTTATTTTCATGCTATGATTAAAACATAATTTCAGTCAACAATTAAAATGTTTAGAATATGGATCCTTGAGAATGAATGCGTCGTTAGACCTTCCAATAACGATGGTAGTGAATTTTAAAGTCATTAATGTCAAACAATTTTTAAAAACAATGATATTTTGCATCAAAGGTCTTACCATTATACCCACAATAAGATGGGGTTGTTGAGGGTAAATACCAACATTTATTACAAGTTGCACGATCTTTTATGTTTCAAACCAAAGCTCCTTTAATTTTTTGGTCTTTTTCAATTCTGATGGCAACACATATAATAAATAGAACACCTTCACATGTTTTAAACTGGGAAAGTTCATTTGATAAATTGTACAAAATAAAACCAGATTTAAATAATATGAGTTTTTGGTTGTTTATGTTTCGCCAAAAATAATATTCCTCAAAAATCAAAATTTGAACCGAGAGTAAGAAAATGCATTTTTATTGGGTATTCTTCAGGACAAAAAGAGTTTAGAGTTTTTGATATCGCAAATGAAGTCATTTTTGTTTCGAGAGAGATAGTTTTTCATGAAAATATTTTTCCATATAAAAAAAAGGGCTGAAAAATGAAACAAAATTTCTTTAAAAGAAGATTTTATTTTTTCTAATTCAGATTAAGAATCATAAATATTGGAGTCTAATGATACATCAATGGTAGACAATCATGATGATCATTTGACTAGCCCTAATGGTGATTCAAATATTTTTCATGATGAACTAGATGAAAACAATTTATAATCCAATACATTTCCTTACTTCACTAATTATAAGGACAATGAACATCTTGAATTTTTGGGTAATATTTTTACCATTAAATAACCTCAAACATACAAAGAGGCTTCTCAATTCAAACATTGGCAAAATGCAATGGATGAAGAATTGAAAGCATTTAAAAACAACTTAACTTGGGATTTAGAGTTCAAAGCTTTTTTCAATCTTAGAAGCAAGATGAATCTTAAAGATATTCATCTTGAGAAGGGAATGTAAGAATTATATATAATTTATGTAATGCCTAGTCATTGAGTTGTAATAGGTTAAATTAAAAAGTTTAGTATAATTTCATATATTCTTGTACAATTGAATGATCATTGTATAAATTATGATTATATAAATAGGGAACATTATTCTAATTTTCCATTATCGTGTATACATTCTGATTCTCTAAATTCATCTCTTGTTCTCAGAAAACCTAACAGTTTCAATTGATCATATTAATTTCAGTAATGGTAAAAAATCGATTTATGGAATGATCCGTAGCAACCCAACGGAAAATTGTCAGACGCTTGTCGGTATTTTTTGATATCTTTAGTAAAAAAGAGGTTAAAGTGACAGACTGTTTTTGTCTCACATCTAATCAAATTGTTTGGAGAATTCCTTTAAATAGACGACTTTTCATCGAAGAGGAGGGGAGACATGATCTCCTCATAGATGCTCTTACTAATGTTTCGATTGATCAAGAGACTAACGATAAGTTTCTCTATCCGGCTCTTCCGATTTTAAAACTAGTTATATTTATCATGCGTCTCTCTAAATAACACCATCCATGTTTCCTTGGAAAGAGGTGTGGAAATAATTAAATAAAAAATCTCGTTATTTAGTTGAAAAGTTATCAATGAAGGAGTTTGACATCTAACAAACTGGAAAATAAAATGATTTCATCTTGCTAGCAGATGTAACATTTGTTTAAAGAGTAAAAATTTCATTGATCATATTTTTCTTCATCGTGACATTGTCAAAAACATGTGGACTTTTTTGCAGAACCTTCGTCAATTTAAATGGGATACACAACACAAGTCGCC
The DNA here is from genome assembly GCF_907164915.1 of Impatiens glandulifera. Lineage (NCBI taxonomy): Eukaryota > Viridiplantae > Streptophyta > Magnoliopsida > Ericales > Balsaminaceae > Impatiens > Impatiens glandulifera. The sequence goes on along the minus strand of NC_061866.1, from coordinate 46,382,102 downwards.
GACTTCTGAGTCATTAATTTAATGGAGTTCTTGCAACAAAATCGCGGACGATTGGAAAACTATTCCCCTCATCATGTGGTGGACAATCTGAAAAAAAGAAATATAAAAATTTCGAAAAAAAAAATTATGGATACGAGCGTCTCAAAGAATTTATGTTACACGCGTTCGCTTCAATCCGGAAGAAAAAAAAAGCCTATACGGGATGAGAATTTTTCGATTTTATCGGCATTTAAAAATTTTACGTTGCTTTTTTATTTATTGTTTTGTTTTTTCTTTCTATTTTGTAACGTTTAAACGTATATTACGCTCTTTTTAATAAAAGTTACATTTTTCAAATATATATATTGCAATAATCAAACCATCTTGGTGGCATAATTTTTTTTTTTTTTTTTAAATGAGAGTTGTCCCTATTAACCTATTATAAGAATACATAACTAATTAGATGTAGTAAAGTCAAAAGACAGCCATTATCTGAAGAAACCTAAATCGTTTCTCCCAAAAATAGTACTCAAATACTATTTTGGGGTTTCTTCGGATATAGAGAGACCAACTTGTTTAGAATATCCCATAAAATAAAACAAGTGTTGAACATGTTCTTAATCTGACAGACATGATCATGAACTTGATTGGAACCACGTCTCCTGAAAGAATAAGAGATCCCGCAAGTTACTGAATAACTCAAATCTTATTCTCTTTCTTTATCATCAGAAAATCTCTCTCCTCCAAGCTAGCAAGATCTAATTTATTCATGGAATGTCTAAATCTTCTAATTCTCCCCTGCTTTAGCGAGTTGCCTCAAATTGATTAATCTGATTATGATTGGCTATAATCAAATAATAATAACCACAAACCCTCTAAAATTTAAAAACATGACATCCCACTAAGTAATATCTTTTTCATCAATCCTTCAATTTCTCCATTTTCTCTCCTTCTCCTTCTCCCATACCAAATCCCTGCAAGTAAAGCAAAACCTCTCCTAAACAGCCAAAACCCGGCTGAGATCAAACAAAGCAAAGATGAACGATCTCTTCTCGGGTTCCTTCAAGAAATACCAGGACCTCAAGAAACAGGTCCATGTCGATGATATCGAGGCAGGTGGTGCGGGTACCGAAAACGAAACAATCAACCTCGACAAATTCTTTGAAGATGTAGACAAAGTCCAAGATGACATGAAAGAGGTCGAGACTCTCTACAAGAAACTTCAAGAATCAAACGAAGAAACAAAAACAGCCCACAATGCCAAAACCGTCAAACAGCTCCGGTCCCAAATGGACGCCAACGTTTCCCAAGTCCTTAAACGAGTCAAACTCATTAAAGGCAAACTTGAGGCCCTGGAGAAATCCAACGTCGCACATCGCAGCCTACCAGGGTGCGGACCAGGTTCGTCGGCGGACCGTACCAGGATATCGGTTGTGAGTGGGCTAGGAAAAAAGCTGAAGGTAATGATGGACGAGTTTCAGGCCCTGAGAAGCAAAATGCAGGCAGAGTACAAGGAAACGATAGAGAGGAGATATTTTACCATAACGGGTGAAAAGCCGAGCGATGATCTAGTGGATGACTTGATATCGAATGGTGAGAGCGAGAGTTTTCTTCAGAAGGCGATTCAGGAACAAGGGAGAGGGCAGATTTTGGATACAATTTCTGAGATTCAGGAAAGGCATGATGCGGTTAAGGATATAGAGAAGAATTTGATTGAGTTACATCAGGTTTTTCTTGATATGGCGGCTCTTGTGGAGGCACAAGGCCAACAGCTTAACGATATCGAGAGCCATGTGCAACACGCAAGCTCGTTCGTTAGAAGAGGGACAGAGCAGCTGGTTGAGGCCAGGGAGTATCAGAAAAGCTCGAGGAAATGGACTTGTATTGCGGTTATTCTGGGAATTTGTTTGATTTTACTAATCCTTTTCCCTATTTTGGTTAATCTTATGATCATCAAACTGTAGTGAGTACTCCCATTGATCTGTCTATTTCCCCAAGAAGAATGTCCAAGCTTTCGACAAGTGCTTTTGTTTAGAGCCACTAGTTTTTATATCTTCTTCAAGAGAATCTTGAAGATGCATGTTGCTTGTTGTTCTTGTTGTGGGTTTTTTTTCTTTATATTTAATGGACAAATCTGATATCTTCATCAAATGTAATTACCATAGAAGAATTGTTTTATTATTCACGATATCTTATTTGAAAACGGTGTTAATTATGTATTATTAAGAGAACGGGTAATAAACTTGATTTGCATCTTGCTAGTTAAGCACGTCCCACATTGGAAGTTTAGACTGGAGATGAGAAGGAGAATGATTATAAATTGGAGCAGCCTCTAATGTTAAACTCATACCTTTCTCGGCCTTTTGGCTAAGATCAAGTGTAGTATCTGTTCTTATCAGTTTAATATCTGATACGTGGGCCTCTAATATTAAATTAATTTTTTTAGGGGGAGTGGCCCATTACAGTAGCTTGCTACTGGGGTTATTCATGTGTCGTCCAAGTGTTACACTGCTGCTTGGGCCTGGCGCACCCCACCAATTTGAGTCCAATGTTTATTAACCTTTGTACATTGTATAATTTGAAATAGCAATTAAATATTTTATATAATCTTTATCTTTTACTTTTAATTGATTATTAATAAATCTGTTTACGAGAATCCTGTCCTTTGCTTTCATTTGTTCAAGCCCGATACATAATATGTGCACTATTGAAATTCAATACAATAGCAAGATTAAGCACCACCAAAAAATTATAATAAATATCATCTCCACGTGCAAAATTGAAACTGTTGGGGAATGATCTTGATTACAAACAATTCACCTGAAAATTACTTGAGCTGACATATATTACATCCAAATGTCTATATGCAAAACTCAAATTGGGATTCAATTATAGATTGTATGCAGGTTTTAGTTCTTGAATTTTGAATCCAAATTAAAAAGAAATACCAAATTCACAACGTGAGAATCGCCAAAAAGTTGTGAAAATAAATCAGAGAAGGTACAAAGAGAATAATTGCTCATTTTTTATTTTATTTTTCAAATTCAAAGAGAGGTTAATAAAAAAAACACAAATGATCTATGAAATTTAAAAAAAATTGAAGAGGCTGTGAGATGATTTGAAATCCCGGGCCAGTGTAGTGAATCTATCCCATTATGACAGTGAAACGAGCTAAAGATGCCGATTAGAAAGGCAAGGGAGCTGAAAAAGGTGAGTACGTGCGAAAAGCGAGCCCTTACTATAACCAACCTCACAGATGAAACTCAATCTTTGACTTTTACACCGATGTATCGTACTCTCTCGACCAAGTCATCATAAGAAAATACTGACTAATCTTTCCGAACCGAAGCGGGAAATCAATCAATGGAAGTGGTCTGGTTTGGTTGAAGAAATAGAACCTGTAAGGAAGTGGAAAGTCCCTTTCGCTTGCGTTGAAGGATAGCTGCCCAGCACTCTATTTTGGTAGGTAGCTCCTGCTCTGGTCTGGCAGCGAGCGGGAGCTCTGGCTTAGTCATACTAGGCAGCCCTATCCGATCCGACCTTGTCCTTTTTTTGCAAAAATAAAGAGAGAAGTTTTTTTTCGTCGAAGAAGCCCTGAAAAACGGGGTATTCTCTTCCTTGACTACCGGCTCCCGCTAAAGGCAGCTTACACTACCTAGGCGAACGAAATGACGTATATAGAAAGAAATAGCTACCGAACTTGAAGATGGTGAGATTTCCTCACTTCTGTCTGAAAGAAAGTATTCTTTTTTCTGAGGCAAGGAGATTTTAGAGCTAAAGCAAAAGCACATCCCTGGTATCAGAAGAACTTATTTTCTTCCTACACCTTCGTAATCAAGCTTATGCGTCTGTTGATGCGGATTTGTTTTATCTAGGACCTCTTGCCTGCGACTTCAGAGTCTTTTGGTTCGAAAGAAACCAGAGCTCCTAGCTCGGGATAAACGAGAAAGCATTGAGTGATTTAATCCGAAATCCAATCCAATCCGAATCCTAAATACTAAATCGGATTGATATTTCGGATTGGACTTAGATCGAATCGGATTGAGATCGGATTGAATTAAATCGGATTGGATTAGGATTATCCAAATTATCCAAACTATCTAAATAAAAATATTTTTTTTAATTAATTTTCTTTAAATTAAATTTTATCTCAATATAATATATATTTTAATTATTATCACTTGACAACTATATTTATTTTTATTTTTATTTTATTTTTTATTATTATTTTTATTATTTTTTTCAGATTCAAATTTAATAATAATAAAAAAAATTGATTTTTTTTTTAAAAAATTAAAAAAAAAATTGTTGACTAATTTCAAGCTGATATATATAAATATTTTTTAGTTTGGATTATCCAAACCATTTTCAATCCAATCCGTATCCGATCCGTATTAATTAGTAAAATGGTTTGGATTACAGATTGGATAAACTTAGTTTGGATTTAATACGGATCGGACAAAACGGATTGATTTTACTAATTTGCTCACCTCTAGACATGTGTATAACATTGTTGATGCTTGTACTTGTTACTTGCATTCTATAATGTATATTCATTACTAGACAAAGTGTACACATTTTATACTAAAGCATACTTCATGCTTAGTATCGTGATAAATAAATAAAATTAAATATTGTAAAATATGTTGAGAAACAAAAATTAAATTGCAAAAATACATCTCTTATCACACATTATACAAAATGTAACTTGTCGAGTAAATATTGCATTATCAGAGTTAGAGTGCCACTGAAAATGTGTTTAGAGCATTAAAACATTGTTGTTAGTTGAAAATATCATTTCTTTTTGTATGTGACATGATTCAAGAAAGGCAAATCTAGTGAAGTATGAGAGCAAATAGCAAAATGAATCAAAGTCTATTTAATTCACATTACAAAATGAAAGAACACACTCAAATAATGTTTTCAATTAATATGATAACATTTTGTACAAAGTGTCGAAGAAATAACAATGTAACTACCCTGTTAATAATGGATATGACAATTTGTCACTCAAAATGAATTGAAGATTTGACAAAGGAAGAAAAAACTATACAAATCATGTAGACATCACATTACATGTTATATTATTAATTATATTTGTTATATTATTTTGATTTGACAAACCTTAGTTAATATTTTATTTGTTATATTATTTTTCAAAGAATTGATCAACAAAATTTGGTTGCATACTGGAGATAGAAGAAGAAAAAAAAACAAGCATTTGGTTAGAGATGTTAGTTCACTGAGTTGTATCTGGCTAGTTAAAATTGTCCCACATCGAAAGATGAGACTGGAAATGGAAAGGAATGTACTTATAAAATGGAGCAGCCCTCTGACAATAAACTCATACCTTTCTCGGCCTTTTGGCTAAGATCAAGTGTAGTATCTGTTCTTATCAGTTTAATATCTGATACGTGGGTCATCGGTCCACATGATATTAAATTATTTTTTTTAGGGGGAGAGCCCACTACAGTAGCTTGCTATTGGGGTTTCTCAAGTGTCGCTCAAGCGCTGCACTACTGCTTGGGCCTGGCGCACCCCACCCAATAAAAGTTAAATATTTTAGTGAAGGCACTTTTTAAATATTAATTATTTTGGCTTTCATGTAATTTATTTACTTAATACAACCATCTTTCATAAATTCTTTGTTTGTAGAACAAATTTTTACTTTAATCCATTAAAATATTGCAAATTTATATTGATTTAAAAATGTATTTTCTTTTAACTGAAAATATAAAATAAATCAAGAAGCACTTTTAATTGAAGGTTTCATGCTGAGAGGTGAGTACCCTTTAATTTCTCATGAATTAAATAAAAGGTTACATGTATATCAATAAAATAACTGTTATATGAAGTATATTCAAATCAAGAAATTTGAATATTTTTTATAAAATATGTCAGAGAAAAAATTAAGATGTTATAATAGAAAATTAATAAAAACTAATAAAAATATTTATAAAAAATAAAGATCAAAGGAGCTTCTTCTATTAGAAACAAAATAAAAGAAAACAATTATTTTTAGAAAACGATTTAACATCTTATTAAAAACTCAAAAAAGTGAATTAAAACTAGAGGAACTATTACTTTAATTATAAAATAAAAAACAAACAACCATAAATTTTATAAACGGTAACAATCAAACAACATTACAATAAAATATTATAATTAACGCTCTTAATATTTATTGTTATTTTCATGTTTGTTCGCCCAGGCCAAATTGCTTTCTTTCACATCCTTCTTCTCCGTCATACTTCAAAAAATGATTGAAGTGTAGTATAAAAGAAAATATTTATTTTCACCTCAAGGTATTTTTCCATTTAAATTAGATAATAATAACTTTTTACATAGCTATTATTTTAATTCATTCTCCAATATTAACCAAACCATAACTTGTAATTTCTGAGATTGTTAACCAATATTTTAAATATTTTCCTAGCTCAGATTTAAAAACTAAAAAGTAATCTCTAGCTTTTGAACCGTGATACTTTTGAAACATTCTAATAGATTGTATGTATTATTAGGTCTAATTAGACAGATGGCATACAGGAACAAGGGTGATGATATATTGGGTTGAGAACAGTAGGTAGATATGAAAGAATGGATATTAAATGACAATGCATTGATGGTTTCATTGTTATGGCTATTTCAGAAAGACGCCCATTGAATGAATCATGCGGTCCCATTTTTTTTATTTCTTTGCAGTTGGGTCTCATTTTCATCTCATCTGATTGTTCATCATATTACTGATTTATGTAGATTTTGTTGAATTTGAATCATGAAAACCAAATTTGGATCTCTCTTATTGTCTTGTGTATTGTATAAGTAAAAAAGAAAATGAATTTAAGTAATGATGAGTGATAGAGAGAGGGAATTTAGTGAGGGAACCCTCACCAAATTCGCTTAACAAATTCCTTCACCTAATCATTTCTCTTAAGTAATTTGGTGGATACTGATAAACTCATAATCACTACCAAACCAAAGAAACTGTCATTAAATAAATTGTAAGCCTTTCAAAAACACATCTACTAGTAGTGAGCCAATTAAGCATCCAAGGTACTTAAACAACAAATTATTGGATGGTACTGATTTGGGAGACTTGTGGGTTCCATCCCATGAGAATTTTTCTTAAAGTTTGGAACAACTATCCTCTGTTGCAAAATCTTTAATACAAGACAAATGAAACAACAACAAGATCTAGGTGTTGTTTTAGAGTTGCAAATAACATGCTGGGGTTTTGACATTAATGGGACATTACATTCCATCCTTGATGATAGATATTGATCTTATAATAAATTAAAGATCTATAATTATTTAATTAGTAGATTAGCTAAATAAATAATTAACAACAAAAGTATATCCAAATGGGTTTAGGGTTAGTAGATTTGGATGGATTTAGGGTTCTTCTTCTTCTTGTTGTTGTTCTATCTGTAAGATTTGAGAATGGAACCACAGAAGGTGCAGATGATGGCTCTCCATGACTTCCAGTAGAGAGGGACGTAGCAGAACCTAGTTGCCGACTTGATATCGGCCACGTGTGCACCTCCGCCGCACCTTGAACACAGTCCCGCCGCCGGCTTGCTCTTCCTCACCTTCCTCTTCTCGTCCACCAAAAAGCACATCACAACCATCTTTCTCTTTCTTCTACTAATAAATTAATTGTTCATAGAATGAATTTTAACCTCATGGGAACCTCTCTATAAATAGAAGAAGCACACATGCAATGGAAAGAAAAATAATATTTTTTAATATAGCTCTGTTCAGTCTTACCAAGGTCTTGTTTGATTCAGCGAATATACGCGCTGCGATAAATTGCGTTATAAACGGCTACAGTGATTATACAGTTCACTCAACATTTTTTTAATCAAATACATCTTTCATTTAAACTCAATTTTCTCGTATCTCCACTCTCATTTAAGCTTATAATTATAATTTCAGCCATTTTTTTTTTTCAATCTACCACTTTTAAGTTCCAACATTTTATAAAATATAATTTAATTATTTCTATAATATTATACATAACATATTGTCCGTCCACAAAGTAAACAAATTATTTATAATAATATTTGATAATATATAACTTTTATAAAGTAATTAGGCGCAAGAAATTCGTGTTTTATTTCTCATTTTAATAATTTATTATTATTTAATTATTTTATCTTAATTTTTTATTTTAAAATATTATTAAACATTTATATATATATATATATATATTTTATATCATATTATATATTTATAAAATTAATATATTCATATCATTATTTTAAAATATATTATTTTTTAATTTAAATCATTTATTAATATTTAAAATTATATATTAATCAAATTTTACAAAAATTAATATAATTTATTTTCAAATATATTCTTTTTAATTTAAATATTTATTAATATTTAAAATAAAATCAATATATATATAATATTAATTATTAAATAATATATAAATATAAAAAATAAATAAACTAAACGTACTGGATGTAACATATCCAAACGTACCTGGAATAAACGGTCAAACTAGTCTCAAATCTCTTAAGATATCATTTTACTCTATTTTCACAGTATCAAATCACTATATATTAATACATTTTATAACTCTTTTTTATAAAAAATAAAAAATAAAAAACAATAAAAGTAATAAAAAAAAATCATTCCTATTATTAATTTTTTCTCTTGTCCATGTTATATCTCAATCTGAAGAAACCATATATATATATATATATATATAGTTTGTAAAAAATAATGTGATATTAGGGTTGATTAATTAAAAATATTTTAATGATTTAAAAGGTTCGAAATAACATATATAAAATCAAACAAGCTCCAAGTTTTGACCATCTTTCTTCTCTTCTCTGTTATGTTAATTAATTGTTTATGGAAGGAATGACAGACATAACTACAGGGGAAGCTCAGATCTATACACATGCGATTGCTAATGCTTATTGGGAAAGACAAATTATTATATATATTGTATTTCTTTATTTATTTGATGAAATGAATTATTTCATATTTAAATCTAAAATAACTTCACTTTATAAAAAAAGTATTTATTTATTTATAATTTAAATTTTGTAAAAAATAAAGTAATATTATGGTGAATTAATTTAATATTTTAATTATTTAAAAATTTATTATTTATAAGTAACCTAAAACCCAAATAACTCATTCATCAAACAAGTTATTGAGCATAATTTTTAATAATAAATTATTTATTTATTACAATTAAAAAAATCAAAATATGAAGACCATTTGTTTGGTAAAGATTTATTTAAATAAATTTAATTAAAAAATGTTGAGGATGTTATTTTTTTTAGTAAAATATTGATAAAATAATTTAATAAAATATAAAAAAATATTGATAAAAAAACAAATTTAATTATGACACTGACATACATTTGATTTTACTTTGACTTTCAAGATTTTTACACTTGAGTGGTACGAAAAATATTTTTATATTAAATATTATAAATAATGATAAGACTTGATATGAATCACCTAAATAGTAACAAGTTGAGTATTCTTTTTTCACTTTTTAATTTAAAAGACATCACATCTTTGATTTTTTTTTTATACTAGAAACGGTTGTCTGTCATTCGTTGCAACATTTATTTAGCGCAGCCAAACACGAAACCTTATTATTTTTAATTTTTTAAAATAAAAAAATGATAAAATTAATATAGTCAACTATTGAGACAAAATGACATGATTGCAAGTGAAGTGAAGTGAAGAATCACAAGACTTGTGTGTTTGACTTTTTAAAACAAAGTCCATTATATATAATTATAATTCAACAACCGTTGTTTGCATTCATTAGTGAGCGGCCGGCGGCGGCTAGCATAACATTTATGGAGTGTGGTCCGTCCCGTCCGTCCGTCCGACACACATCATTTTAAATAAAACATTCAACAAAAATAAATGTGAACCCATACAAACACTCCACCTCAACCCACGTGTTCTTATTCAATTCAACCTACATTACTATTTCAGAGTTGACTTCTTCTTCTTTTACCGACATCATTCATTTTCATCCACTACCAATTTAATATCACACCATTTTTAGCACACCATTCTTTAGGGCTTTTCTTATAAATTCGAGTTGATGGTTATAAACTTTGTTTTTCCTTAAAAAACAAGTATGATAACTCATCGCAAGGACTTTTGTTTCAACTCAAAGTGCTTCCAATTGGATTCAAACCCATGACATTTGGGTCTTTTAAACTTATTTTTACCAACTATCTTATTGGAATGGTTATAAGTTAAGACAAGTAAACGGTTCGGTTCAGTCGGTTTATAGATCAAAATGTATAACCAAATCGTTGGGGTTGGTTTGCCTAAATCATAAACCGTCGGTTTCGGTTTATTGATCGGTTCGGTCGGTTTATTCAGTTTGCTCGGTTTAAAAAAATAAACTATTAGTTAGAATTTTTTATAATTTGTAAATTTTTTAAAGAAGTTATCTTAGATATACGGTATAAAACAATGTTACTTGGGCATTAATTCTAAATCTCAAAACTATTTTTTATAATGTAAAATTTTGAAACGTAAAACCTCTCTACCAAACTAGAAAAGAAAGATAACAAAATAAAAAATTATTAGCTATTATTAACTTAACTTTTTCTCTCTTGTTCACACAAAAATTTACCCCAAATTCAGAAATATAACTTATCGGTTCGGTGGTTTAGTTTGACAAATAATAAACCGACAAACCGACAAACCGAAAGACTTCGGTTTAAGCTATTTCAGACCGTCGTTTTTTAGTTGATCAGTTCGGCTTGTTTTCACTTCGGTTTCAGGCGATTTGTTCGGTTTACTTACATGCCTGACTTATATAAGTTATATAAAACTAAGGATGATTTAAAATATTTTAATATGTAATAATAACAATTTAAATAAAAGATATTTGATTAAGCGAGTTATTTAAATAATCAAACCAAATAAAATATTTTGAAAGGAAGAATTTAGTATAAATTAAACAAATGGACATTAATTGTTTACATTTCCATTAGTATAAATCAAATAAATGGACATTAACTGTTTTACATGGTCACATCTCAAGGCTATATTATATGTATGTATGTATTATAGTGGAGCAAATCTCCAAATTGATTAGTGACCCTAATTTGTTTTGTTTGTTCTTAATCAATTAAGAAGAAATTTAATTACATGTCTCTGTTTCTGTATGTCTGTCTCTAGCTCTATAATGTCCTAACACCTTAAACCTAAACTTCCTCCCCTACAACATATTCCACAAAATCATTGGACAAATTTGAACATGATTGAAAAAAAACTCATTTTTTGTAGTACAAGTTTCTCTTAAATCTTCCTCTAACAATTCTCAGGAGGAGGAGGGTACATACAATTCTCATTCTGCATAGGATATTCAGAGTGCCGACATCATGGTTCTTCTTGCAGCTTCTCGCTTCATCTCTGCTTCTTTCCCGCTGCCTCTGAAATACATGTAAACTTGCTGCAACAACAACAACAGAAAACTGTGCATTATTATGATGTATGCAAACCGTGATTTATATATAAGATAACACTTCAAATCATCAAAATGTTGAACCTGAAACAACCAGATGCTAATGAGAGATTCCACTGCAAATAATCCGAATCCAATGAAGTAGAATATCTGCACAGGATTATTAACCAAATGAAATATACTGTAAAGAGACCGACCCAACATTATACTACTAACTTACCCCAACAATACCACTATCACCAAGAACATCTATTGCAGGCAGGATTCCTCTGTTAACAAATTATATATTGTAAGCAACAAAATCACTCATCAATGTTGTAACAGGAAGAAAAAAAACATACGTTAGAGATTTCCCCTTGAATATGATTGGAGGAGCAACTGAGGCAAAGACACAAAATGAGATGTGTATCTGCATAAATCAATCAGCGACAATTGAGGCGCCCACCACATCTTCAAGACAAGACTCTAATAATATCACATATAGATAGACACTTACCGAGTAGACAATGAAAAACCATCCAAACTTTAGAGCACTATCTGTCCTGTGAGAACAATTCAGAGAAATAGATAATATCAAATTCTAAAACATAGCAACAACCATCAAACAAGAACACGCAACCCAATCTTCATTTGACCAAGAGGCCTAAACAGTATCAAAGTTGTAAGACAACTCATTCATTTGACCAATGAAACAGTTATTGTTTTTACATAAGCAAATTTTTGGTTTTAATGGATCAGATATTCTCAGGGCAGGAATTTCCTGGCTCTAAAATGTGTGGAAACCTCAGCTCAGTACGTCCTTAACCATACAAATCACACCCAACCCAAAGGATAAAGAACCAAGTAATACCTCATTGCACGGTAAAGAGGACGATACCACAGGACATATGCCCCTGGAACTCCTGATATAAAGTAGATAACAGCGAGAAACCAAATAGTTGGACCTACAAAACAAGAAAATGGGTAACCACTTAGAACAAGTACACCCACACAAGATTTAGATTTTTTAGGGAATTTCAGACTAACCTTCCCCCTTAATCCAGGCTAATGTAACTGCAATGAAATTCCACAGTAGGCAACCAACCAAGCCTGTCGCATGAATTGCAGTTTCAATAAACAAAAAACATACTTCAGGAACAAAGTAGCTTATCGCAAACACCTTATATGTTCGTGTTAAACGTAGTATATCTTGCTCAGTATATCACTCAATCATAGCCAAATCAAAGTTGGTTCATTTCTTAAAAATAATATATTAAACTACTAATCAACGTCATTTAAATGATTGAATTAAACTCATCTGATCCTTGAAAAGTGGATGTATTTGGTAATTGGAAAACCATATACTAGAATACTTAAACAAACAACCGTGTGTATAAGAGAAAATTTGTACACTAAATTTTTTAAGAGCACTGAGACTAATGCTATTAAAAATCATGATGTAACGATAAATAGTAAGAGTGTATTATTTGGGAGAATGAATATGTAGGCTGATACGCAACAAAAAACTTCAAAATGGGAAAAGTCCTGGAGACTTACCCAACAATGTTGTGAATGCAACGTATTGTAATCTCTGCAAATGAACGGGAATTTCATTGGCAATATCTTGGTGAATTATTGGGAAAAAAGGTGGCCAATTTTTCTCTTCTAAAAGAATTCCAGCTGTCAAACAAACATAATGATTATGTTATGTTTAGAATAGCAAATTCATCAATCTATATGACTAATGGAATTTTAAACGATGTACAAGAGAGGAACCTCGTGCAGCTGCATCTTCCCTCCTTTTTAGTTCCTGCATATATCATCAAAGTTCTTAGAACAGACTATAAACATGATCAAATTCACCAGAATCATCAAAACCAACAGTATGATCCATATCCTTTACAGAATGATATCAATAAAGACGCTCAACATGCAAAGTAACAGCAAAAGCGCCACGAACTAGATAGCTAGTTTAGTATCAATACATGAACTATGATCATTCACAAACTACTTATTATTATTGAAGCATATTTAGGGATTGTTTAGTTGATCATTTGATGAAATGGAAGAAGTGATTGTTGATGTGATACCACACCAAACAAGCCTTTGATTATTTGGAGATGTTGTAAGCATTATGTGGGATGTAAGTAAATATGTAGAATTAATTACCTGTTCTCTTTTTTTCAGCTCAGCCTCCTTAGCTTGGAGTTCCTTCTCTTTCTTCCGCAAATCCTAGACTTAAAGAAAGCACATCAAATATACATATATATATGTATGGGAACATATAGCGAATCAATCTGTACAAAAGTTTCTTGTGTTTACATTTGCAGTGTCAAGCGGGATATCAACCGTGGCACCACGATCATAATCAGCAGGTTCAGGTGGAAGAGGTGAAAGCTTTGAGGATGCAGAAGGAGCACTAGTAGGATTCTGAGTACCTCATCATGTATGTAACAAGTAAATAACTATTAAAAAGTAAATAAACACTGGAAAGAAAACAGATGCACTTTGCAATTCAAACATGCAAAAGTGAACCTTTGTTCTTAATAATTAGTTTTTGTGTAGGTTTTGTCTATTTTTTGTTTGTTCTTTTGGTTCATGATGATTTCTGTTTATCTTTTATTTCACATTGATGTATCTTTTATTTCACATTTTCTTTTCTTTCTCTTATCCTACATGTTGGCAAGTTTAGCATGCATATGATATGCCAATAAAAAACTAAAAGTTTGAGGTGAAAGCAAACCACCATATAAAATGCACCATTTCCATAGCTTGGTTGACGTGACGTTTTCCCACCACCAGATTGGTCCTAAAATCAAAATATATCATGAAACAAAATGGTAACATAAAGAATTGATTTCTCGTAAGAAGAAGCATGAACTACATTAACACATATTTAGAATTCTGAAAGTAATACTGAAAATGACATCCCATTTACATATAATAACTATCTAGACTTCTAATGGGAGCCTCATATCGTACTTAGATACTATTTCTACAAGAATCCCCTTTGTTACATGATTTTCTTTACTTAGATACATGGACTGAAGATATATTTACATGATGAGTTTGTATGAACACTACTACCCCAATGTCATTCTAACACAATTCTAATAACCTGTAAGAAATCAAACTTAGGGGGACATCAGATCATCTTAATCATCATCATCATCAATAGCATGCAAACATTTTTATACCTAGCAAGAGAAAATACAAAAAAAAATAATGGATGTTGTTTGTAAAAGGAAACTATTAGATTCGAACATGTAAAAGCATGAATCTAGGATTAGAGATTCCAATTGATAAACAAAAAATAAATAAAAATAAGAGGATCCGGGATTGAATCATGCAAGATATGAAGGCATTGTTGTTAGTAATTATGAGAAAAATTAGGAACTTACAACAGCAAATGGATTGACTTCTTCTTCATCAAAAGGATTGGAATCGTAACGACCGGCCATGAATCGGAATTAAACGAAAGAAAATCTCAGAGATCTGAAGAATCGGGAAAAAGAAAGAAAAGAAAAGAAAACGAAATGTGGGAGAATTGAAAACTAATTCATATTACTATTATTAGTTAGGGGATTCAAAACAATGTCCGTGTGTGTTTGTGTGTGAAAGAGAAAGAGCGCGCGCGAATGAAGACAATCAAATAATTAATTAAATATTTCCATTTCAAAAAAATAGTTAATTAATTAAATATTTTAGAAGTGTATGCATACTAATAATAATATTAATAATATTTCAAATTTCAGTAATTAGATTACTAAATAAAAATTAATACTTGTTTTAAATATGAAATCAAAACAAACAATGTACCAAGGGTTTAAGGAATCCAATAGTCAATTCCAACCAAATTTGACCGCACTCATCCAACCGTTAAACACTTAAACCTACCCAAACCATAAATATTTTAAAAGGTAAAGAATAAATATTTTAAGCTTAAACCAATTTATATGTTTGATGTTATTTTTCTTTTAACTGATCAAAATTTCCTCAAAATCATTAATTAAACTAAAATAACCAAATTATATTAACATTAACATCATTAATTAAACTAAAATATATAATTAATTATAGTCATCGCATATGTAGAAAGAAAGTTTGTACAAAAAAAAAAAAGACTTTTCAACCAATTGGGGGTGACTCAGACTCCATTTCCTTTTTTACTCCAATATTAATTTGTAACAACATTTTATTCAAAAGACTTTCTTCTAGTAGGCGTGAACATTACAAAATTAAATAAATAAATAAAAGATAAAACAAACACATAGGGAGATAAATTTACCATTAAATAATAAAAATGAAATCTTAAAGAACAGAACTATTGGGATTTCTGTTTTGCAGCCATGAATTAAACACAAGTAAAATAATAACAATGCTATGAACCAGAAGAATCGGGGAGGACTAACTACCCTAAAGACCATCCCGCAGTTGATACCTTTCAACAGGACAATCTTTTTTTTTCTTTTTTAAAAATCTCTTTGCACATAAACAAATTTTGCATCTTTATTATTACTTTCACTTATAAAAAGCTCAGTTTGTCCCGTCTGAATTCCCTTTCTTCTTCGGTTACTTACTCTTCGCCGCCAACACGATTGGGAGACTCCCTCCTTATCATTTGAATGATGTCCTGAACAACTTCCGACATCAACGGTCGAAACTCAGGCTCCCTCTGCCAAAAAAAAAAAATATCATTCTTACTAGTAAAAACTAGCAGCATTGCTGTTACAACATTTTATTTTATGTTAGAGAAAGAAAAACTTACTTGGATACATCTAGAAATAATATCAGCAAATCGAGAAAGTGATTTAGCAGGATAGACTCCATTTAAAGCAGGATCAACCATTCTGGACAATGCGTCGATATCATGAAGCTGATGGGATGCCCATCTCACCAAGAATTGTTCCCCTCTATTTCTAGTCCTAAAGATGAAACACCAAAGAGAATAATTTTTTAGCTGTAGTGTATATGTGTAGTAAATTGTATAAAGCATTATTTCATGTTTACCTGTCATATGACTTTCTGCCAGTTAGAAGCTCTAACATCACAACACCAAAACTATAGACATCACTCTTCATTGTATACACCCCTGTCTCAAATTCCGGGGCACCGTAGCCATAAGCTGAAAGAAGTTGTCCTGACAACTGATATACAACAGCATAAGACACCCATTATTATTCATTGATTTTGTTAGAAGGGATTATAAAGCAAATGTGTCGTTGTGTGATTGTCCCTTCAAAACCCTAATCTCCATTTCTCCATTTTTAGACTCTATAATGTCTTGGTTTAGAAATAAACTGCAAATCATGAACATAGATTGGAAAATAGAAAATCGTAGTTGCTTACCTGTCTCACAGCACCTGCAGTTATCAGAGGAGCTAAACCACAATCAGAGACATGAACGGCAAACTCATCATCAAGAAGAATATTGGAAGACTTGAAGTTCCTGTGAATAATAGGAGGCTCGCAGACCTCATGCAGATACCTTCATTGCATAGAATAGTGTCTCATAAAAAAATCTATATAACCAACAGTTCAATATATTTTATATTTTTACTAGACCAGATTTTCATAAATTTCATTAGTCCTGCTAATATTAATCTGAAAAAATTGAAAAGGAATTTAGATTTTAAGTCTTCACTTACTCTAATGCTCTTGCAGCACCCAAAGCCATCCTGATTCGGGCATTCCATGATAGTTCCTTCTTTAATTCATCATCGTCAGAGTGTAAAACATCTTGTAGGGCCCCACTCTCACAATATTCATAGATGAGTAACCTCTCTCCATGCTCCGCACAGTACCCCATGAGCTCAACAACATTGGCGTGACGGATTTTATCAATATTGTTGACCAAATCAAGAAATTCATAATCCTTCTGTAGACTGAATGCCCTTTTATCCAGCTTCTTGATAGCAAGCAACTATATAAAAGATGTTAGATGTGAGTGTGACCTTAATATTATTTTTTAATGAAAACCAATTAAAGTTTTTTAAGTTTGGCAGAAATCAACCTTTCCACTTGGAAGCTCACCCCTGTAAACACTTCCTAGCATACCACTTCCAATAAGATTGTCCTGAGAAAAGCTGCTTGTGTATAGCTGAAGAGATGCAATACTATAGGACTTCACACTAAACATGGGGGGTTTCAGAGATTTGGCAAGCCTTCCCTTTTCATCAACCTTCTCAATTGGAGGTGGCACCGGCGGGGGTGGAGGAACCAATAAATCAATATCAAATCTGCTCATGTCATTTTCGTGATGATTAGACTTTTGCACTGCACTCATTCTTTGTGTATTTGTTTCTGCCTCATTCCTCGTTTTTGAGATCCAATTCATTCTTCTTGTGCCCGTTTGGTCTTCCTCTTTTGGCTTTATCGCTTCAACTTTTGGAGTTGGAACTGATCAGGAAATTTAACAGAGTGATTGATTGTTGGAGGGAAACAACATAAGCTTAAAAGAAACAAGATGGGGTTTTACCTTTCTCTGAATGCTGGATTTCTTGGACGGCAGTTCCGTTATCTCTAGGATTGTCTCTTCTTCCTACACAAGGAGCAATTTCGTGTTGCTTGAATCTCTCATCGTTGCGTCTTCTCTTTCGACACCTTGGTGCAAAAAGTAAAATTGCCATTACCAAAATTACAAATGACAACGCACTACCAATTGCTATCCAAACTATCCTTTTGGTAGTTACGCTTTTCTTGGTGCTATTGGAATTTGATCCCTTTGATGTAGTTGGACCCTCAGCCTGTTTTGGAGGGGGTTGTTTTGCTGGGACTTGTTTTCCAGGGGGGGATTGTTTACCAGGAGTCCGATCAGATGGTGACCCCCAGAATGGTGGTGAAGGTCCTACTGTTGGAGGTTTTGTCGAGGATGTTGGTGAAGATGATGGTACAGTGGTATTGAATAGATTACCATCTTTTCTACATGAGAAGAGACCAAGAATAGGAACACGTCAAACGATTAATAGTATTATACATTTTCTTCACAAGCTAAAACCCCAAGAAATGTTGTAGCACATACATGTTTGACAATTACATTTCATGCGACTAGTTAAAACTTGGAAAACTTTTTTATTTAAGGTTCCCGAGAAAAAAATATGGTATGTTTGTATATGGTGGAATTGGAATTGGGGTCCAATTCCAAATCCAATGTTTGTTTGATGATTTATTATAAGAATTTCTAATTCCAATGGAATTGAAGTGTATATAAGATTTTTGAAGTTTAATTTCACCCAACCTACTTCCGAATTTCAATTCAATTATTTCTCCAAACATATAATTTTATTTGTAATTTAATCCACAAAATGATTTAGAATGGAGCCGGGTCGAAATGCATTTGGGTCTTTGTATTCAATAAGTGTTTTTTCAACCCAAACACTTATGTGAGTGATTTTTCTCTTTAAAAGGTGCGTGCCGCACTCACGATAGACTACCAGTGATATACTGCAATTTTAAGATTCAATTTCAATCTTCCTACATAGTCATTGCATTGACATGATTTTCCAAACATGTTAATTGAATTGTAATTCAATTCCAATTCCAATTATGTCCATCCAAACAGTCTTAGAGTGAGTAATCATTCAATTATCATAACACATATAATATGGAGAGGATCCCTTAATTTAGAGATGATTACAAGTTCAATCAC
Source organism: Impatiens glandulifera (assembly GCF_907164915.1). Lineage (NCBI taxonomy): Eukaryota > Viridiplantae > Streptophyta > Magnoliopsida > Ericales > Balsaminaceae > Impatiens > Impatiens glandulifera. The sequence continues at coordinate 46,363,026 of NC_061866.1, read as the reverse complement.
ATATAATTAGCCTATCCAATTATGGTAATCAACATAATTAATAATAGATAACATCTAATCAATCCTGCCTAGATTGATTCTCAATATGTTCGTTCCAATAAAATTACTTTTAATGATAAGATCTTCCAACCGAATCTAAGCAAGATTACCATAATTCAATTGACTTTTGGCAAGATAGCCACCGAACATCAATTAAAAGGTATTACTCGATCTTCATAACTTTAGTCAATCTTATTCTAAGATATGGCCATGGAAGATGATTTTTAAGTCTCCCAATGCATTTTATTTCTGTGGAAGACTCAATGCTGCATGTAAGAACTTTTTCTTTAGGTTATCATTTCAGTTAACAAGCCATAGTCTTACAACTTCTAAAATGGGATGCACTTAATGTCAACAAGTAACACAAAGTAAACCAGATGGTCTAGATATTGTTGCCCTTACTTGAAATTGGGAATACTGGACAATTTGTCAGGTATTGGTCCACTGAATAGGTTATTCTCTACATTCCTGTTTAAAATAAGAACAACTCAAGTGTTAGACAATATAGAGTAAGAAGGAGTATCTTATTTGCAACCATAAAAGTATCTACATTATCCCTTAATACCATAAGCTATTCAAACATCTAACACCATCTCCAAATGAGAGATCCTAGAGACAAGACATACAGTGTAAGGAGAGGAAGATCTTGTAGAACATCCAGAGGTCCAGAAAGCTGGTTGTTCTGTAAATTACTGTAGATATCAAAGTTAGCTTCATATAACATATGGTAATCCATCCATTTTTTCAATACACTCACAGTTTCGTTAAAGATGATAAGCTCTGCATTGATGGTGGCAGAGGACCACTCAAATTATTGCTGGAGAAATCTCTAATAACATAATTCATGGTCAGTTCCATTGTTCAAAATTTTATGGTTTAATTAACACCTTACTGTAAACAAGTCTTACAGATTGGCTAGTACTGCAAGTCCTTCAAAAGCATCAGGTAACTCCCCACTTAGTTGGTTGTCATTTAGAGACCTGAAACGAAAGAACAACTGCTCGCTAGAGAAATTAAATTCTTTCACACAAGAATTGTGGAATACTGAAACAAGAGAGAATTAGTAGTTTACAATGCTGACAGCTGAACGAGAGAGGATAATGAACTCGGAATACTGCCATTGAGCTGATTGGATGAAAGAGAACTGCCAAGTGTAAGAGAGTCTTAGGTGAAATTCATTTATAAAATCAATAAAACTACAACGGAAAATGCTGACAAAACATACAAGCTCTCCAAGGTAATTGGAAGAGTGGTTGGAATGCTTCCCCCGATGTGGTTGTTGCCCAAATCACTGGAAAGAACAGCAACAGTACAACATCCATATTAGTTGAAACTGCAGTTACTCTAAAGAAGAGTATCTGCCTCTTTGCAATACCAGAAAACTAGAAGAAACTGAAACTCTGCATAAATCTATAACCGTAGTGGACCCAAATAGTAGGATATAAGAACAATATATCTCTATTACTTCTCACTCACAAAAAAAAACCTCTGTTACAAAGGCAGGATAGCAGAAAACCTATTTATCAAGACTAGAATGAAGAGACACTATAAAAACAAAAAGTATCAGCAGATGAGGAAGATCACGCATGTTATAATGGGATTGTGTATTATCACATACATTGATTTGATAGAAGAAAAAGAACCCAAGCTATCACTCAGCACTCCACCTATATTGGCACCATTAAGATTTCTGCAAAAAAGGTAAGACCTTAAGTAGCTGGACTTCTGCAATTTCTAAACATATCATGACTGAGAAGAGTGTATGATAAAAGGGAAAAACTACATACATTGAAATTACAAAACTATTGTTGCATTGAACTCCTTGCCAAGCCTCATCACACGGGTCTCCAGCAGTAGTAACCCACCCAGGAAGCACAGGTGATCCAAATGCAGCATATAACTTGTTCATAGCAGAAACTGATCAAAAAACTAAAAAGGTTAGCCAATAACTCAATGAATGGGCAATTCTGAAAGCCTAAAGAACATAAATGCAACCTACAGTTAGATTCTTATGAACCAAAAATCATTTAAAAGTTCACCTTAGAGATCTGAAGGTTGTTCATGTTAATTTTTTTTTTTTAAATTCAAAGTTTTCCAACAACAAGCTAACCAATCGGAAATTCAGTCTCACCATCTGTTGGAGTTGTCAATCCGAGAGTGTTCTGCAGAGTGCAGATCAGAACGAACACAAGAAACACCATTGATTGGATCTCCATATTGAGGCGATTAACAGTAGATTTATTCACCCTCATTGGTCCTGCTCCAACGCACAGCTCAATCTGGAATCGAAAACATACTGTACAAGCAAATGTCAGTAGCCTTGCGGAAGAGAAAATAAATCATCAAATCCTAACAAGTAACATGTTCATATAAACACGACTCTTACGAATTAGGAAAGAAAATTGAAATGAGCACGGAATTATACCAAATCTAGAGCAAATCCTTCTTTACAGTGATGAACTATTGAAGTAAAACCGCTCCGTTCCGTACAAAAATATGCTTAGACGCTAAGATTCAGCAGAATTTACGAACTAGACGAGATATATAGAGAGAGAAAGCTAAGGTGATACCACCATAGTTATTCAGATGCTTCACCACCAGCTGCTGGTATGTAAAGAGAAAACGGAAAGCAATGAGCTGGAGAAAGAGAAGATTGCCAAAAAGCGAGAGACGTAGAAGTCGCAGAGCCAATCAGAAGATGAAAGCGAATCAGTTCCATGTTCTTACCGTATCTCTCTCCAGTTTTTATCCCTCCATTGATGCTAAATTTCCAAAAGTAAAAACGAAAAGAAACGACTTACAGTGGTTGAGTTGAAATTGGAAATGAAGAAGATGATGATGAAGATGAACATGTGATTCCGCAAACCACGCTCGTAGGACCTGCGTGGAAACCAAACGGTTTGTCACGTTGAGGTTAATTAAATTATTAAAACATTTAAAACAAATAATTTAATTACTTTTATAATGAAAAATAAAATAAAATAATTCAACAAGTTTTGTTTGAAAGTGCTTTGCGTTGAATTTGTGTTGAGGCATGATAAATAATAATAATAATAATATATTCAAATTTAAATATTATACAGTTATAATAAATTAAAATTAATAATCATACATACATACATACCTAACAAACAATACCACACACTACACAATATAGAAGCCAACAGATTGTCAATTCTGGTGTTGAAATTAATGTGTGCTTTTGAAAATTGGATTTTAATATAAATATAATATAATATTTATATAGACTAGCATTATTGGTAGAATATTTATTTGAAGAACCTAACACATTGACACAATTTTTTTTATGGTTATAATCCTTAGTCAAAATTAAATTAGAATATTTATATGATTGAGTTCCTCTTACAGAGTAATTAATTTTTGTTTTTGCAAGTATTTACTTTTGTAAGAAGTTCATTTATTTATTTATTTATTTATGTATTTATATGGAAATGGGTAATGGTAAATTTCAAAGGTAACAATAAAGAGTCAACTAATATGGGTAAATTAATTAAAAAGGTAATTGAGATATAGTCCCTTATTGTAATGGTTCCTTTTTGCATAAAAAAGTTACTTTTGTGAAAGCTTAAGGTGTAAGGAGGATGAAAAAGAGGTGCATTTACATTACTTTTTTAGTTGGATAATATTAAATTAAACAAAACATATAATTTTATTTTGATTAAAATTAAAAGGTCTATTTAGTTTGATTATTATTGGACTAAAATAACCTTCACTTTTAGTAGCAGGAGCCAGCGGGGAATCTAATTGATTAAGAGAGATAGATAAGGACAGATCACACCATGGACCATTTTATCCTCTGGCCATTTAACGAACATATTTTATTAAAAAATAATATTATTCTAATCCTAAATATTTGACTAAACTCAAAACTATTTTTCGCTTTAATTTGATTCTAATCTTAAATATTTGACTAAACTCAAAACTAATTTTCGCTTTGACTCTTAACTCTTAAGTAGTGTTAACAACTAATGAAGAAATAAAAAATACTATTTATAGGAATCAAATTGAAATTCTATATACTACTATTTCGATACAAGTCTTAAGATATTTTTTATTGACATGTATTAATATTAAGGAGAATAAAATACAAAGACAATTATATAAAATTAAAAATTACAATTCTATTGTCTTTTTTTAATATATGTTTGAATTATAACTCGATACTATATTTTAGTTTCATTCTCTAATCTAAATGTTATAAATAACTCAGCTTATTTGATAAGGGGTAATTTTATGAATTACTATCAAAATATCAAATTTATCTTTATTTTAATATTTAAATATTAAAGATAAACAAATACTTTAATAAACTCAAATAATATATATGTATATAGAGAGAGAGAATCATACTTTTAAATTATAAGTGAATTTTATGCATACAATGAGATCTTGACAAATAAAAAATCAAACTAGTTTAGAATTTTAAAAAATGTTTTAATAGAACAATTTCGATCTACCTTATAAATATTGAAAAGAATCTTTAAAGAATTTCATTACGATAAGATTGTAGAATTTCTCTTGGATTAGTTGGTAATTGACATTCTTAAAAGCTAAATCTTTGTTAAATTTGTTTGGAATATTTTTTTTTTCTTTTTTATGTCCTTTTGTATGTTATTATGATTCTACTTTTTTTTTCTACTTGACTTATTAGACTAGCAACTTACTACTTCATTAAATGACAATTTAAAAATAAAAGATAATATTGTGCTTAATTGTCTTTATAAATAGAAACTTGATATAGTTGGACTGAGTCAATTGTCATTTTGAAGATTTGTTTTTTTGGGTCAAATTTGAAAACGAACTGGATTTGAGGTTAGGTAAAAACATTATTTTAAATTATTTTAAATTATTTTTTAAAATATGTTATTTTAATATTAATTTAAATTAAACAATTATATTTAATATATTTAATTAGATATATATTTACAAATTAAGTAACATTTATCCTTCAAACTTAATATGTTTTTTTTAAGGATAACAATTTAAAACCGTAACCAATTTGAATTGCTTAGAGTTTTTTTTTCTTTCAGTTTGACCTATAATTAACTAAAGATGATATTTGTGTCCTCTGACTCCACCCGATCTCACCATAAACATTATAAACACAATTAAATATATAAAATTATTAATATATATTTATTTATTAATTATATTTTATAAAAGTTTTTTTTTAATAATGTAAATTTTAATATATTACATAGATAGTGCATGTGGGAATTTCCCAAATTGAATGGAACTGATATTGTAGTAAAAAAATTCAAAAATTTTAAATGGCTCCATTCCATTGTCATCCTCTTTCCTAGTTTCTAGACACATTATATATTCAAGAATATTAGATGATAGCATTTATGCATGATACTTATAGGGTTAATTTTATTAAAAAGATAATTAAACGATTAAATATTTTATTTTTATTTTTTAATTATAAACATGTTATATATTTGTAAATTTTTATTTTTAAAAGTACTAAAATAAACTTTAAAAAAATTAATTTTTTTCAAGAATCCAACACTGTCCAAACTTAAAAGTAGCCTAGATTTACACAATGCATATTAATGAGGAATCATGATTCATTGGTTGAAATTATGATCGATCTCTTCCAAAGAATTGACTTTTTTTTTTTTACTTCATGTTCAGCTCGTTTGATTTTTTTTTACTGGGTTTTCACTAGTAAAATCCTAATTTGATTAAATTAAAAAGAAACATTTTTTTAATTGATGAAGGATAATATATTCCTAATTTTCTCTATATATATCTTGAATTAATAAGAAAATAATTAAATAAATAATAGTTTTGAAATTTTATAAACAAGAAGAATGAAAAGATATATATGAAATGATGGTTAGGTTTTTGAGTAAAATCTTTCAAAATAAAATAAAGATCAACATAGTTATTTAAATGAAATAAAATATTATTAAAAATTACAATAAAACAATAAGAAGAAGAAGGATTAGAGTCATCCAATGTAATCATTAATGGAGACCAGCGAAAAACTAAATTTGTAACTTAAGATAAAAGTTTGACTTTGATATCATGTTAGAATATACTAATTACATAAATTATAGACATTCCATTAAACTTATAAAAAAACTAATAATATAAAACTAATAATATAATATTAATATAATATAATATATTAATGATATTATCATAATATATATAATATTATGATAATATCTTATTTATATTTTAACCGAGAGTAATAATTAATTAAAAAATATAAATTACATCAAAGAAAAAGAATAACAACTATGGGAAAGTAATAGAGTTTAATCAAATATGATTTTTTCATTTAAATTTGACTGTTAATTTTATAAGTTTGGTATTTCTTTTTGTTTTTTATTCATGGTTGAATCAAAGTTAGGGTTCAATTTTAATTATGACTTATTTTGAATTTTACCTCACTTTTGGGTTTATTTAATTAGATGACATTAAACCGTTTAAAAAAAAAATTAATTGTAATTTTATTTTAAAATAAAATCATATTCATAGATAAAAAAAAATCTAAAAACAAATGAAGATTTTTTAATTAAGAAAGTAACTAACTTATATATTTATTATTGATTAAACATATTATAAAGGTTCAAAAGATCATCAGCGAAATAATAAATAAACTAAAGCGGTCTCTTGTTTAATTAAACAAGAGTAGAAAGAAGATTCCGTTTCTAAATCTTAGAAGGTCATAATTTATCAAATTACCTTTAATTTTTTCATTTAAGATGATCCAATAAACAATGAAGTGGGTTAAAAGTGCATAATTTATCACAATCGAATCCATGATACCTAACTTTAGTAAGGTTGATTATTTATCATTTGTCAAACCGCATGAGAAATAAAGTTTAAGTCCATACAAATCATCACATCACATTATCTTGATTTCTCTATCTTGTATTTTTAAAATTGTTTTTTTCTTAAGCACCACCAAAAAACAAGGTCTAAACCAAGTTTCCGTCAAAATTCATCATCTTCGTTGTCAAATATTTAATACACCTATCTCACAACTCACAAGCATTCTTGCAGCTTCCTTGAGCCCGAATATAAAGAATAGAGGTTAGACCAGTTGTAGCGGTAACACGTGACATTCTAAAAGCTAATAAAATTTCTTAAATTCAACTCCATTGTCATGAAAATCATCGTCAAACTCCATTTAGTGAACCTCGCAAAAAAAAAAAAAAGCTTTGTAATTATATATATATTTTTTCATATTTACTGGAACTCACAAATTGTGCTTGATGTTCTAGATTAAAGCAACCAGTGAGCTTAGGATCCAAAGGATGGACAACCCATAAGTTTTCATTATGAGTAATCCAATTATAATTAAATGGATTTATATTTATTTATTTGCAAGAGGATGAGATTCGAATCCCTAATGGACATGTTAAAATAACTTTTTCAATGTGATATTATAAATTCTCCAAAATTAAATATCAACAAATTTATATGAACTAAAGATCAAAATTAAATATAAAATTCCTTAAATATTGCTTAATTTGGAAGCTATATATATATATATATATATATGTAGTTTTCATTCTACCCTAATAACATATATCATCATCTAGAATGACCTGATTTTCAATAAAAGTGATTATTAATTTAAAAAAATAACTCACACGTACGAGCATCATATCATCAATAATCAATAATGCTAATAAAATGTTATAACTATTAAATATATATATGTATGATTAAAATCAAAATAAAATATTAGAAATATATATTTACGATAGTAATGATGATAACATTTTTGTTTTTGTGTAACAACAATAATGATTAATAATAATTCTGAATTGAGTGCAATTAAGTTACATTAATTAAGAAAAACTGATATTTGAATGAATTAATTAAGTATGTGAGTTTGAGTTTGAGTTTGGAATTGAACAGGATGAGCAATGAAGGTCGGAACTTCTTCTCCGGGCATCAACACCGACAAGTCACCGCCATAAGATGGATTCTGCCAGAAAATGTTTTATAGAATGTCCAAGTTAAATTAACCACTACTAGTACTTACTTAGTTATAAATAAATATGGTTTGACCTAGTTTTTACCACCTTAAATAATCCACAAAGAAAGAAAAATGGTCTTAGAATCCACAACATTTTCCATCAATTAAGGGATTCGGTTTATTTATTTTTCCAATACCTAATAGGTAATAACAATCTAGTTTCTTTTTTTCTTCTAAATAAGAACATTTTTTTTTATAACACGCGTTTCACCTTTGAACTGCGACCAATACGAGCGGGTTAAAACACATAGTTCAAACTTGACGACGGACAAACTTGAACCCATGACCTCAGGGAGACTAGAAATATCCCGCTCTTATTCACGTTAGGCTAAAGATGGTACTCAACTAGAATAAATTAGTAAATGATGTTAGGGTTAATGATAGAGTGCATAAGATGAGATAAGAGGTTGGTAATTAGAAAGAAAGGTGATATGAAGGTCATGTTGGTTTAATTATATCTAACACTACATCACATGCTGCTACTGACAAACCCTTGGACCATTTTAGCCTCCCTCAAAGCCGACATATCATAATTATCCTACACTTCTTATAATAATATACATAATTTAGACTATATATATATATACAAAAATGTTAATCAAGACCTCATTTGATATTGGGTTTTTTATTTTAATTTTTAATTTTTAATTTATATTTTTATCAAACATCAAACAAGCTGTAATGTTACGTTTGAATGTTACGTTTGAGTGCATTAATTAATAAATTATATGATTAATTAATATAATAATAATAATATTATAACTAGGTTTTCTCCCACTATATTATTATAATTATTGCAACTCGAAAAGCAACCCACCCACCCATCCACTTGTGACTAATTACTTCTTCTTCTCTTGGAACAACAAATTTAATTTTATAAATATCACTAAAAGCCAAATTATTTGAGGGCATCCGCATCTCATTTCATTTTTATCACCACTAAATATTTATTTATATTATTATTAAGTGGTTTCATCGTATTAAGTGGAATATAGAATATTAACCTCTCTAATTATATATATATATATAGTTGGAAATACATAATAATAAAATATATATATCTTTTTAATTAATTAATTTATTTATTGTCAGACTGATTATGGGCATGCTAAATGCCAACTAAGTGTTGGCCCCCATGCTCACATATTGCAGCAGCCCTTTCGTTTATTCAAACAAAATTTATTTATTTATTTATTTTTGTTTTGCTCTACTAATTAATTAGGCCATGTTTGGTTTTAGATTATTATTACCCAACCTACTCATTACATTTGTAGACTAATCCAAAATTCTTGATGTAACCAAAAGTAAGAAATAATAATAATAATATTTTGTTAAGGTGTAATTATTTAGTTATTATGAAATTCCTTAAATACCCCTCTCCTTGAATGGTGGAAATCATAAAAAAAAAAAAGAGATACTATGTGTGATTGTGAGAGTGAGAGAGAAAACTGACTTTGGGAAAAGGGTAATTGAGCTTTCCATTGAACGACGTCGTTTGGGCCTCGATATCTCCATGATTCAGACCACCACCGTCGGCGGCGGCGGTTGTTGGCCGGAGGAATCTCTCGAAGATAGCCATTGCAAGGAACATAGAGACTAGGATGGCGGTTGCGACGAACCCAAATGAAACTGCATTAACAGTATTATCGAAATTTCTCCAGTGCTCGCCGGCGCCGGCGCCTCTATCCGAAACGGTACTCGCCGGAGCCATGGTCGGAGAGAGCAGCATTGTTCACTTTTGTGTCCGTTCCTCTGTCTCTCATCAGTTCACCGAACTTATATAGAGCTGAAGAAGAAAGTGAAAGAGGATGGGTGGAGATTGGTCTTCGTTTTCACAGCATTGCGAGAGCTTATTTGGTTCTAATAGCGTACCAATGAATTAAAGGAAAGGAATTTGACGAGAAATGGAGAGAGAATCAAGAAATTGAATCTGTATATCGTTCTTAATTATCTTCCTTCCTTTTACGTATTACCAGAAATGGTGATTATTGCCCATTTAAACAGCCGGTCTTCACTCCTCAAACTCAGATATATAGAAAATAGAGAGAGAGAAAAGAAAAAAAAAAGAAAGAGAAAGAGAAAGAGATTGCCTGAGGTTAGAGTGTTAGACAATGGAGATTTCATATAAACTAGCATTTAGCACGTGTATTTGCACGAGTAATAATATAAAAAACTATGAAAAATTTACGTATAACATTTTTTATTTTATTTTTAATCGTTTTAAATTTATGGGTGGGTCAACTCATAATCCGACCCAAATATCTATTTACTTAACATCATTATATATTAATTAGTTAAAAAGTTGAACTTATATTAATATTAAAACATCCCGCGTTTATCAAATTTGGTGTTGAATTTAAAATATAAAGTCTTTGTAGCCTAGTTGGTTAAAGAGTTGTATTTGTTTGGTTAGGTTGCAAGTTCGAAACATACCTCTAATATTTTTTATTTTATTTTTAACCGTTTTAAATTTAAAAACGGGTCAACCCACAATCCTACCCAAGTATCCAAATTAACCACAGCTCTCGACCCGACAATCCGGATACTTTAAAAATTAAGCATCATTATATATATAGATATTGGCTTTCATTTTTATAACTTTTTTTTTATTTGAAAAATCTAAATGAGACAGTAGCTAAAATAAAAAAATAAAAATAAAAAATTAGAACTTTGGGTTTCGCTTGTTGTTTATTTATAACTTTGGATTTCGCTTCTAATTCAAAGTTAGATTAATTTTTGCTGACTAAACACATTAAACGGAACCTAGAACCTCAGGGAGAGGACGGGCATATTACTATCTTTTTACCGTGCCGCTAAAATATAGAAGGAACGCATTAAGAACTCTTTTTTATCTTAATTTATTTGGAGATTACTAAAAATAATTTTAAATAAAAAAATACATTATGTATTTGGTAACTTTAGAATTCATAATAAAATTAGAATTGAAAGGTGTAATTTTAATTCTTAAGTTGGGTAAACACTCTAATATTAAATTAGATTTGAAATTAAAATTTTAATAAAATTCAATATATTGTAATTTTATAGTTCTTAATTTCACTCATTTTATGTCGAAATTATAATTTTAAAATTTATTTTTTTTATGTTTTTTTAAATAAAATAACTTATTATTTTATCATTTAAAATACGATTAAAATTTTAAATTCATAATTTTTTTTAATTTAATTTATGATTTTAAAATATTAAACCGATGATTTTTTTTTTAATTTAATAAATTAACATTTTGAACTAATATATATTTTTAATTTAAGAAGTTAATATTTTGAACCGATATCTAATTTTTGAATTTAGGAAATTAGTGTGGAACAAATATTATTTAAAAGAAAAATAAATTATACAAATATTTTAATAAAATAGATAATATATATTAAAATTGTTTTTATTATATTATTTTTTTTCAACCATAGAAATTGAGATTGAATTATAATTTTATAATTTTCCTAAATATAGAAATTGAATTCTCAATTCCAATAAATTAGAATTAAAATTCTAATATCAATGTCAATATTAATTTCACTCATCCAAACATATCCTTATAATATTTCAACAAATACAAAATTCAAATAACCTCTACTAAAAAGTTTTAGATGAAGTTTTAATTTTTGTTAGGAAAACCCAAACAAACTTAAAGATTTTTCATCTTAATTAAAATAAAGAAAGATAAACAGTACAGCATTATATATTTATAGACAAGTTGTCTTTCTTTGACATTTTAGCATCCATATTTTGTCTCATTGTATGAAAAGTGAAGTTTCTTCTTATTATTTATTATCCATACTCCAAGTTAAAACAAAAAAAAAGTAATGATTTAAAACTATAACATAACTTGTTTGAGAGAATAAATTATTGTTTTACAAAAATGATAGACTATAACATTTTAAAATAAACTATTTAGAACTCCATTTATTTTGATATAACCTAAGATGAGAAGGGAGGTTATTTCCTAAATTGAAAGGAGGAAATGTTAGTAGAGGAGCAATAAAAGAAAAGTGTAATAAATAATAATAATATATACAAAAAAACAAGGAATGGAAGAAGCACTTGATATAATTTCATCAGTTTTTGTCTCTTCCCAAAATATGAAATATTGGGCTTGTCCCTTTTCCTAAACCCCCCATTCACCCCTTCTGTCCTTGACAATTGCATGCCTTTGTTTGTTTGTTTGTTTGTCCCCATCCCAGAAACGACGTCGTTACCTATTATTATTAAATAAATGTTAGTAAGCTCATGCTTATTATTATTATGTGGACTTTGGGCCTTCTTGGACCTTTATATAACAAGCATACTATAAAGGCCCACAAAGGCAACCCATATCATAACAAGTGGAGGTATGCTCACCCGGTCCAAATGGGTCCAAAATATCAAATTCAATCAAAACACTTCAAACCAAATTTGAATTGTGAATATCAAATTATTACCAATTTTCTTAGTATTCAACATTTCTTTCATTTTTTTTAATCAAAAGAAAATATTAAAGGTAAGTAAAATATTTGGGAGGAAATTTGAAAAAGAGAATGAGAGAAGAAACAAATTGAAAAAATAAAATAATTTATCTCTTTTCTCTTAATTTTTGTCAAACTAATCAAAATCATGACATGTCATTCCCTTTCCCAAATTCACTCATTCTCTTTCCCAAATTCACTCATTTATCGCTGGATAATTCAATATTACCAGTATTGCACTACTTGTATCTCAAGTATGAATGAAGTGACACATACTCACAAAAATGAAGCATCACTTTTTCTTAATTATACATGCACTGCATGTAGTGTTAGTATGAAAATAACCCTTCATCGAGCTCATCTAAATTAAATCAAGATGCACACCCTTTTGCTTAGGGAGAAATGAGTTTTTTTTATTAAATTTAAGAAGGAAGTGAGAAGGAGGTTCAAATAGGACCCCACAAAAGCATATAAAACCTTCATTGCCACTTATAATTGGAGTAGCAAACCCTATTTGGGGCCTCTCCTTATCCATAAGAATCAAAGGATATTATGATAAGATGATAAGTCCACGTGTCAAAAACCCAATAGCCTAGATCCCTCCCAAGATCATTCTTCACTTCTCTCATCCCTACTCTACCCAATCCCAATCCATTTCTCTTCATCTCTCTCAACAATGGCTTCTCCAACGACTCTAATCTCTCCCCCGGCAACAAAAACCCTAACCCCAATCAAAATTTCCAAACCCATTCTTCCAATCGCCTCCACACAAAACCACAATCCCATTTCCACCCCACAAAAACCCTTCAACCGCCGTGATTTCCTTTCCTTTACCCTCATAGCAGCTGCCGGAGTTATCTCTCTTCCCGCCGCCCCTGCCCGAGCTGCCTCAGACGAAGATTACGTGAAGGAAACTAAGGAAGTGATCGAGAAGGTTCGATCAACCATCAGTATGGAGAAGACTGACCCTAATGTGGCCTCTGCCGTCTTAGGATTAAGGGAGGCTTCTAATTTTTGGGTGGCGAAATACAGAAAAGAGAAGTCTTTGCTTGGGAAACCGTCTTTTAGAGATATGTATTCTGCCCTTAATGCCATTTCTGGACATTACATAAGTTTTGGACCCACTGCACCAATTCCTGCGAAGAGGAAAGTTAGGATATTGGAAGAGATGGATACTGCTGAGAAATCTCTGCTCAGGGGAAGATAAAGAAAGAAATAAAGAATTTGTTTTTCAATTAGCCACTCCAAAAAATATTACATTATTTTCATTCCTATTTCTGCAAATTGGACTCTTTAGTAGTAATTTTGTAATATTGTAACTTACCATATTCGGGAATTTCATATTCCTTGGTGTATGAGTCTATTTTACTTTTATGAGATATAAAGTTCATATCATTTTGAACTCTTTCCTACAAAATACTCATGAATTTGGATATGACTTTTTTAAATATTTTTTCTATCATTTATTTTATATTTCACAGTTATTCAAAATATAAGAATTGTAGCTAGGAGATGAAAAGTCACAATTTTTTTTTACTTGTATAATAATAATAAAAAATATGTTTGTTTAGTTGGTCATTTAAATTTTAAATGTTTAATTAAGTTGGGCACTTAGTTATATGACAGTCATGTTAACCAAAATAAACACTGAATTAATAATTACTCAATTACAATTTCTTTTTTGAAGTAGTTAGTTTTTATCAATTTAAGCTTGAATTTTAAAATTGGTAGTTAGGCCTTAAGTTTCTAACTAGTCATTTGAGAACCTTTTCCCAATTAGAGATTGTCTTGGTTTTTCCACATTTTGTATTGAGAGAGAGTCGATGAGAATCATCGCTTCGGTTTCAAGAGCAGAATCTTCGATTTCTTCATGTATCATGTCTTAGAATATGGTGGATTAAAGCTTATTGTCGTCACCTGCCCTCTCCGCCTATACTATACTATACCTACCTATATCGCCTTGGCTTTTGCTGTCTTGCTTATTTTATTCGATCTCCTGTTTAAAGTGAGTTCCACCTAATTGTATTCTACCAATCTCTTCCATTTTAAATCTAACAGAATTGGCTAATTCCAAACAAAGAAATAAAAATTGTCTGTAATCATACTTTAACATAATAATTCATTTTTACAAATCTATGTTATTTGTAAAAAAAAAAATACATCACAATTGATAAATGAAACACATAATTATGATGTTTCGAAATTCTGTAAAATATAAATAACAAATTTATACTTTATTTAAATTTAAATGTAATACGTTCAGAATCGTTTATACATATTATTTAATTTATAAATGTATCAAATTAATTAAATAAATAAAAATAGAAAAAACTTCAAATTGTCACATGTTTCCTAACAAATTTCAAATTAAGTATAAATATGTAAAATCTACTCAAATTCGAACACAAAATATTCGGACATTTCTAAAGTTATTAACTAGCAAATTATCATTTGCCTATCACAACAACAAACCCATGTCTAGTCAAGCTTTGCTTCGCTTTGACAGTGTTTATCGTCCCGCCATTCTCACCTTCCTCAGTTCTTCATCTTCTCTAATACAAGCCCGAACAGCTCACGCCCACATTCTCAAAACCGGTCTATCTTCCGAAACCCATCTCATAACCAAGCTCGTATCTTGCTACTCCAACCACCGCTCTTTCTCCGATGCAGAATCCATTCTCGACTCAACCCCTCAATCCTGTTCACTCTTCTCTTTCTCCTCCCTCATTTACGCTTGTTCCAAACTCAATCACTTATCACAAGTCCTCCAACTATTCTCCCGAATGCTAAATCGAGGAATTCTACCCGATGCTCATGTTCTCCCCACCGCCGTTAAAGCTTGCGTTGGATTATCAAACATCAAAGCAGGGGAAATGATTCATGGGATTGCATTTCATGTTGGGTCTGCGTATAATGATTTCGTGCAATCATCTCTTTTACATATGTATATAAGTTTTGGAAACTTACAGAATGCCCGCAAGGTGCTCGACGAAATGCCTGAGCCAGATTCGTTATCGTTGAGTGCCTTGATTGCGGGTTATGCTAGGGAAGGATTTGTAAATGATGCGAAAGAGATGTTTGATGAAATGAGTGAAATTAATACAGTTACATGGAATGGAATGATCTCAGGTTTTAACCAGAGTGGTCATTGCTTTGAATCTGTTTTAATGTTTCATAAGATGCATAGTTTGGGTTATATGGCTGATGGAACTAGCATATCAAGTGTTCTTTCTTCACTTGGAGATTTGTTAGATCTTAATATGGGTATTCAAATCCACGCTTTTTCGTTCAAGATCGGTTTGGTATCGAGTGTTTGTGTCGTGAGTGCTCTGATCGACATGTATGGAAAATCTGGTCAAACAAGCGAGATATCGAGGGTATTCGATGAATTGGATAAACCAGACGTAGGTTCTTGCAATGCCCTTATTGCAGGGCTATCGAGAAACGGTCTTGCAGACGAGGCATTAACGATATTTAGACGATTAAATAGAGAAAGGATGGATTTAAACGTTGTTTCATGGACAACTATGATTTCTTGCTGCACGCAGCATGGAAAAGACATGGAAGCTTTGGATCTCTTCAGAGAAATGCAGCAGCTTGCCATGTTGAAACCTAATTCGATAACGATACCTTGTTTGTTACCCGCTTGTGGTAATATTGCAGCGTTAATGCATGGAAAATCAGCTCACGGATTCACTCTTAGAAAGGGTATACCAATCGACGTTTACATAGGCAGCTCGTTGATCGATATGTACGCGAAATGCGGAAAAATTGAATCCTCACTCTCGATTTTCAACAAAATGCCTACTCGAAACATCGTATGTTGGAACGCAATGATAAACGGCTACGCAATGCACGGAAAAGCTAAAGAAGCGATGGAAATCTTCGAAAAAATGCAAAATCCCGATTTCATCACCTTCACTTGTATTCTATCGGCTTGTAGCCAAAACGGGCTGACAGAAGAAGGGAAGAAGTATTTCGATAGCATGTTAGAGCACGGGGTTGAACCGAGAATGGAGCATTACGCTTGCATGGTGAATCTTCTCGGTCGAGTTGGAAAGCTCGACCAAGCCTTCGATTTGATAAAGAAAATGCCATTTACCCCCGATTCTTGCGTATGGGGAGCGTTACTCAGCTCGTGTAGAGTTCACAAGAACGTTAGTTTGGGTGAGATTGCTGCCAAGCGATTATTTGAATTGGAGCCGACTAACCCGGGTAATTATGTTCTCTTATCGAACATATACGCATCGAAAGGGAAGTTCGATGAAGTTGATAGAATTCGAGATATGATGAGAAGTATTGGGATTAGAAAAAAACCGGGATGTAGTTGGATTGAGATACAGAGGAAGGTGTATATGTTATTGGCGGGTGATAAATCGTATTCGGAGATGGATTCGGTGAAGAAGAAGATGGAAGAAATCGGGGCGGAGATGAAGAGGTCGGGTTATTCGCCTATAGTTGAATTTGTGCTTCAAGATGTTGAAGAACAAGAGAAGGAGGATGCATTGTGTGGGCATAGTGAGAAATTGGCTGTGGTTATTGGTTTGTTGAAGACTGAAAAGGGATGTTCACTTCGAGTGATAAAGAACCTAAGAATTTGTGGGGATTGTCATCAAGTTATCAAATTTGTGTCTAAATTTGAAAATAGGGAAATCTTTGTTAGAGATACTAATCGTTTTCATCACTTTAAAGATGGTGTTTGTTCATGTGGTGATTATTGGTAATACACATTTTCAGATAAATAAACTCAATATTTAGTTACCTATAAAACAAGGTTGGTAAATAGCATGGATTCAAAATTTTATATAATTGACTTCAAATTACTTTTTACTCATTGGAGTAGAGCGTGCCCTGTTCTTTTTCATAGAGAAGTAAAATAGTAATTTTTTATTTTTAAATATTATCATTCTGTCTAAATGGCAGAATGTAAAGAGCTAAAGAAATGGTTATGGCTAATCTCTTTAATTAAGCTATTTTACTAGTGCAAAGAGGAAGTCGCTAGACTTACATTTGCCTTATTATTGCGGCCGGTGATAGTAACACATCCTACTGGAGAGTCTCATTCTCTCGCATTCGTCCTTACCTCTGTTCTATTCTATTGATCCAGTTTAGGCGGCTTTCAGTCTCTATAAACTTGATGAAATATCTATTACAAATGAAATGATGGATAAAATGGTAATATTGATAAAAATTAAGTTTAATATAAACTTAATGTTAATATATACTTGTATTTTCTCGGCACTCACTTAACCCTTAATCTTGTGACTCACACTTTTTTATATGTCTTTTTTATCCACTCGGCAAATCACACACCAATATTAATCGACCTCAATTGAAGACACACCATTTATCTTTCGTCAAACTCAACCACTAACCCTCAATTAACCTTCATCTTGTGACTCACACTTTTTCATATGTCTCTTTATTACTCGACAAAGCACTCATCAATCTTAGTCGACCTCTCTTCTACTCTCACTTCAACAAATCAACAATTAATCCTAATTGATCACTGACCTCTTATCTAATGTCAAACCAACCATTAACCCCAATTGATCCTCATCTTTTGACCATCCGACCTCCATCTCGTGACCTCATATTTTCAAATGATCGTCAAACCAACCACTAATTCTGACTTCACACTCGACAAATCACCTGACCTTCATCTCGTGACATTACACTTTTAAATGCTCGTCAAACCAACAACTAATTCCGACCTCACACTTTTAAATGTCTCGTATCCTTTGTTTAAAAGTTATGCCACTATATATTATAGTTAAGAATGACTTCTTGAAAATCTAAATTTGCATGTTTTTGGATTCAAATCTGCTCTTAAGCATGATATGTGAACACTTTAACCGCTAAATCATTTGAGATTGTTAAAATAATTTTATTGTTTTTTGTATGTATATATTTTGTATTTAATATTTATTATCTATTAGTTAATTTTTATATTAATAAAAAAATATGTATATTCCTAAAGAAAATATTATATATATATAGTACACTCTTGATAAAATAAAATTCGATAAAATTATAACATCGATAAAGTAATAAATTTTTACAGTTCCGACTCGGACCGAATAGTTAAAGTAATAATTTCGATAAATTTATTAAACAATATATTTTTTTGGTGCATATAAGTCTCAACCGATATATAAAGTAATAATATACTATATATATAATGATGCTTAATTTTGAAAGTGTTCGTATTGCCGGGTCGAGAACTGTGATTAATTTGGATATATATGTGAAAGTAATTGATACTTGGGTCGGATTCTGAGTTGACCCGCCCATAAACTTAAAACGATTAAAAATAAAAATGTTATAAGTATGTTTCGAACTCGCAACCTAACAAAACAAATACAACTCTTTAACCAACTAAACTAATAACATTTTATATTTTAAATTTAACACGAAATTTGATAAACACGAGACATTTTTAATTAACTAATCTATATATATATATATATATAATATGATGTTTAATTTTGAAAGTGTCCGGATTGCCGGGTCAAGAACTGTGGTTAATTTGGATATATATGTGAGAATAAATGGATACTTGGGTCGGATTCTGGGTTGACCCACCCATAAACTTAAAACGGTTAAAAATAAAATTTAAAATGTTATAGGTATGTTTCAAACTCGCAACCTAACAAAAACAAGTGCAATTCTTTAACCAACTAGGCTAATAACACTTTATATTTTAAATTCAACACCAAATTTAATGAACGCGAACATTTTTTAACTAACTAATCTCTCTCTCTCTATATAATGATGCTTAATTTTGAAAGTGTCCGAATTGCCAGGTCGAGAGTTGTGGTTAATTTGGATATATATGTGAGAGTAAATGAATATTTGGGTCGGATTCTGGGTTGACCCGCCCATAAACTTAAAACGGTTAAAAATAAAATTAAAAATGCATAGATATGTTTTAAACTCGCAACCTAACAAAACAAGTACAACTCTTTAACCAACTAGGCTAATAACACATTACATTTTAAATTGAACACCAAATTTGATGAACGCAAGACATTTTTAACTAACTAATATATATATATATATATATAAAATGATGCTTAATTTTGAAAGTGTCCGGATTGTCAGGTCGAGAGCTGTTGTTAATTTGGATATATATGTGAGAGTAAATGAATATTTGGTTTGGATTCTGGGTTGACCCGCCCATAAATTTAAAACGGTTAAAAATAAAATTAAAAATGATATAAGTATGTTTCGAACTCGCAACCTAACAAAACAAGTAAAACTCTTTAACCAACTATGCTAATAACACTTTATATCTTAAATTTAACACCAAATTTGATGATCGCGAGACGTTCTAACAATATATTTTTACTAGTTTTTTAAATAATTCAGAGTGCCTTAGTGAAATATTAATTCACCGCTGTCTATTTTGTATGAAAATTTATATTCATTTGAATCTCATCCTTCACTTTCTGCAAAGCTTTATGAAGTTGTGGAGTGCTTGTATCATATTGTAGAAGAAAATTAGTAAGTTTCATTGTTGCTCTAATTGCTTCTTTGCGAGAAACAGACTCCAAATCACGACTATCATCCTCATTGTCTTCATCTTGATTGTTTTCTCTAAGACTCTCAATGATTTTTTCATCAGTTAAAATCTTGATTGTGTCGTTTTCACCCGAATAATGTAAGTGTTGATCCACATTCATTGCGTTATGATAGTGTAACTCTTTTATTGTTGACCGTAATTCTCTAATGCATTCTTCTTCTAAAGGCTGTGAAACCACATTTTCTATCGAACAAAGTTTGCAATGTTGAAAACAATTTTACAATTGTGGTATTCTTAATATCGTTCATCCAAGCTGAGATAGCAATGTTGATTGCGTCTAGAATATTGATCTTCTTTGAATTTGTTTCTCTAGCCTTAAAATTCTCTAAAATAGAACGATAAAGTCTACGACGATAATGCATCTTAAATGCTCTTATAATTCCTACATCACATGGCTGGATTTTTTAAATTGTATTGGGTGGTAAGAAGAAAAATTCAACATTTTGTAACCCTTGAATCATTTTACAACATAAGATATTACACCATTTAAGGTATATATTAAATGACTGTAAAAATAAATTTTTTTTTACAATTGATTATACTTTAACAACTTATACCATAGATGAAAAATTAATAAAAGAATATGTTAATATAAAATTAATGATGAAAAATAATATATTATATATATATTATACCTATATAAATTATTGATAAAAAATATTTATTTTATATGATTAGTGAGAATATATATAATTAATGAGAGAAAAAATAATTAAAAAAATAGTTATTATTATTAATATATATATATATATTAATGTGTTATTATATTTACAATTATTGATACAACAATATATTTTATATGAATAATTTGAGAAAAAAATATATAAGATAAAAATTTTTTATATGTTTTTTAATTTCTCTATCATTATGTATAAATATATATTATATATAATTTTTTATTATATAATTAATTACGAGAGTAAATAATTAAGAAAAAAAATTAGTTTTTTTTCTAAATTTTTCTATCATATATAAATATATAATTTCTTATTATATAATTAATTAAATGATAGAGTAAATATTAGAATAAGAGAAATTAGTTATTATTATTTATTATTTTTAAAAATTATATATATATATATTAAAAAAGATAAAATAATTATTAAAAAGAAAATTTAACTTACTGAAAGTTTAAGTTGTAAGTATCATTATATCATATTATATATATTCTTAATCAAAATAAATAAAAATTTAAAATAAAAAATATTAAACATTTAATATTTGTAAAAAAATAAATAAAATTCGAATATATAAATATTAAATATTTTAAAATACAATAAGTTTTTTTTCATCTTGAGTTTTTTTGGTTTTTTAACAATTAAATCATTAATTAATATATACAATTTATATTATTTTTAACAAAAAAATTAAAATTTTAAATATAAAAACTATTTTATTAATCTATCTAAAACAAATCTCAAATAAACCCATATTTTTTTTTACAAATTCATATAAATTTTAAAAAATTCAGATCAAACAAGATAAATTTAAATTTAAAATATAAAAAACATTTTGAATAATTCATCCAACTGTTATTTTTTTTTATAGAAATAATCCAAATTATTTTTTTATCCACTTGTTTTATTTATAATTTTTAAATATTCTCATATAATTTTTGAATTTTAATAACTTTTAATAAATTAAAAATTGAAATATTAAAAATTTAATAATTTTTAATAAATAAAAATTGAAGATAAATATTTAAGAAAATAAAATTTGAAAATATAAAATACTAAAGATTTAATATTTAAAAAAAAAATTGAAGATAAAAATATTAAGGAATACATACAAATAAGTTTGATAGAGTCTAAGCTATTGTTAAAAAGTTAAAAATATTTTATTTTACTATATTATATTTAAACTCAAATTTAAAATATAATTCTTTTTTATTAATTTATCTTAAATAAATCCCAATAATTCACACTCCTTCCTAAACAAGATTTTTTTTTCCAAAAAATCAAACAAATCTAAGATAAAAAAAAAAAACTATCTTGATGAATCTACTTTTTATTATTATTTCCTAAAAAAAAGGTGAAGATCAAATCAGCCCTAAAAAAGCTATAAATATAAAGATATGAGAGAGAGAGAAAAGACCTTCTTTCGTTTCCCTTCCATCATCTTCCTCCTTTGCTTCTGGATCCTTCTCCGGCGACGGCGGAAACGGCGGCGCAGTCCTCTGTTTTCTCAAATTTCTTATCTTTTCTCCACCCAAAGTCAAGCAACAGCCGCCCTTCGTTCCTAATAAACATGGTCGCCGGAAAAGAGACGGCGCCGTCAAACTTTCAGCGTTTCCTTCATCACACCACGCCTGTTGTCCCAACCCATCTCCTTCCAAAGGTTAAACTTTTATTTGAATCACGTACATTCTATAATCGATCCAATCCATGCCATGCAAAGGTAATTAATTAACCATTGATTTGATTTGATTTGATTTGATTTGATTTTCAGAATGAGAAGGGTAAACTTAACAAGCTTTGGTATCCAATTGAAAGAGAAGAAGTTGAGTTCTTTAATCTGTCTGATCTTTGGAAAAGCTTTGATGAATGGAGTGCTTATGGCGTTGGAGTTCCAATCAAAATGGACATTACTGGAGAATCTTTTGTACAGTATTATGTACCTCATCTTTCTGCAATCCAGATCTTCACCAATAATAAAAACAGAGAAGAAGAAGGACGAGATGATGAGATTGATCGGTGGGTAAAAGGGGATTCATTAATAAGCAGCGATTCAATGAGTGATTTGAGTGATAATTATAGCGAGAATGTATCAAGATCTGAATGCTGTTCATCTGAAGAAGTAATTGATCATCATCATCATCACCATCATCAACATCAACAACAACAGGATGAGATTGAAAATGACATATTGGGATCTCTCTATTTACAGTTCTTTGAAATAGATTCTCCTTCTATAAGAATCCCTCTCATGGATAAGGTATCTATCTCTTTTTAATTATTAGCAATGGATTATATTGTACTTTAGCGACGGTTTTTTGTTCTGTTTTTCAGATACTTGATTTGAGTGAAAATTACCCTGAATTGATGAACTTGAGAAGTGTTGATCTTTCTCCAGCTAGTTGGATTGCTATTTCTTGGTAATCTTTCAAAAACCCTAGTTTATTTATGGAATGATTAATATGATCTTTGTAGTGACTTTCCTTTTGTAAAGAATCAATTTTTATCACATTCTATGCAAAGTAAGGAGTTATGAGTATAGTTAACAATTTTGGTTTTGATTACAATTTCAGGTACCCACTTTACCATATTCCGAGGGGAATTAGACCGATAAAGGATTTATCGACAAATTTCCTTACGTACCATACGCTTTCATCATCGTTTGAAGAAGAAAAAGAAGAAGTGAAAGAGACAATAACAGGCGAGATTCGATTGGATGCATTTGGGGTTGCGAGTTACAAGATGAATGGAGAGGTTTGGGTGAGTGGTAGGATGGATCGAGAAAGGTTGTTTTCTTATTGGAGTGTTGCTGATTCGTGGCTAAAGCAGCTCAAGGTGCACCACCATGACTACAATTACTACTTGGGGAATTGATTTTTTCTATATTTTTTTAGATTTTGGTTCAGAAATAGGAAAACAAATTAAAGA
Source organism: Impatiens glandulifera (assembly GCF_907164915.1). Classification (NCBI taxonomy): domain Eukaryota; kingdom Viridiplantae; phylum Streptophyta; class Magnoliopsida; order Ericales; family Balsaminaceae; genus Impatiens; species Impatiens glandulifera. The sequence goes on along the minus strand of NC_061866.1, from coordinate 46,339,314 downwards.
GGATTTTTTTATCTATTGATAATCAATCTTTTTGATGTGCTATTTTGAAGTCATATTATTTTGTTTGGCAATCAGTTATATAAGGGAGACCGGTTCATTAATTGTTTACTTAACTAACAACTTCCAAATTATAGCATTAATTAATTTTAAAACCATTTCAAAGCCGTACAGTCCTGCAGGTAACCCACTGATTAATAAAATATTATTAATCAAGGGTTTCCTAAGATTCTTTCTACAATATTTAACTTATATATATTTCATACATTTTAAGCTACAATATTTAACTTATATATATTTCATACACTTTAAGATATTATTTTTATTTATTTCATATTATCCCACACTTAAATATAAATAAATAATGAAATAAAGAAAAAAGTGGTTGTGTGATTGTCACATGTAATGGTCAAACCGTGTGGGGTTGTTTCATTCCAAACAATTTATTTATTTTATTAAGGTAAGGCCATTTGATGCGATTAGTTAAAACTCTCCAACTCCCATGTAGTATATTTTAATTTAAAAAACTTATTTACAACAAAAATATAAAAGTTTACTGAAAAACGCTTAAGTTGAAATGGATTCATGACTTTAATTTTCGAGTTTTGCGCTGACTAATCCATAGAGAAAAAAGGTCATTCTTAATAATAACAAACTGACAATATATTGTGGTCATTTATTGATATTATGGATGTTAGATACATTAAATGAGGCCCCGGATAATGCAAAACAAACACTTCCCACCGGTCCCGACCATATAGCATGTTTTTATTGACATTTTTGTAAACCCTTTTCCCACTACTTCCAAGTAAATCACTTTTCATCTTCAACAATAATCAATTGGACCACAATACCCACTAATGAAATTGCAAATATGCATGAAATTGTCATTATTAACCAAGCTAAACATTACCTTATTAAAACTTTTAAGATGATGGGAAATAATTAATGATTGATTTAAATAATATTATGAAAGATAAAAGAAGAGTAGTTTTTTTGGTGGGTTATCTAAGAGTGTAAGCATTGAGACAGATGTCCCATTAAGTAAAGAGCATGTGACAAACCATGATGTTAACTAGTAAGACAAGTCTTTGTCTCCCCCCATATCATTGTCTCCATGATCTTTCATCATCCCACTAACTCACCCATCCAAGTTTCATGGCCAATAGTTGATTTTATTTTAGTTTTACAAGAGGAGGTTGTTGTTTCAGAATAGAATTACATGATATAGACTTTTAATAACCACTTACAAGAAGCTTCTTTGTGTATTCACAGAGAGAGAGCACTCTTGGTTCTAACCCCCTGTCCAAAATACCCATACTTTATATAACATTTTCAATGTAAAGGGTATTTTAGTCAATTGACTCAAATAATCCACTTCTTTAACTCTGGGTGGGTGAATATTTAAAACAAACTCAAATATCTTTTATAGAAACTAAGGGGAATGTTGATGAAATAACAGAACATATAGAATATTTTCCCATGGAATGTCAGCCAGCTAAAACAAGTACTTATCCAACAACTTGTCTACAGTATGGATCAAATAGCAACAAATAAACAAGCAAAAATGTATAAGTAAATAAAGAAGAGTGCACCTTTCAGGTTTAAAGACAGTGTTTGGAAAAGATTCTCTACCCATATGTAGATCCATTCATCAGTTCATCAATCCCTATCGAAGCTTCCGAATTATGACCAGTTAGCTGCAAAATCGAAAAGGGCAAAAGGCCATCAAATTAAGCTATCTAGTGTAATGCAGTTGGATCATAATCCTGGCAAAAGTTCACAAACATATTTCTTTTGCAACTACAAACGAGTTTGAGATAGAAGTGCGTACCTATCCATCCGTTCTGTAATTGGCCATACACGACATACCATGACATGAGATAACATCAAAGCTCATTGCAAAGACACGAGACAAAAAAACTGATTAATTGTGACGTCCACACGATTCTCAAGCTAATTAATATTTTTGTTATTCTCTGCAAGATTATTCTCTTCCTTCCCTAGTGCAATTGCAGCTTTCTTCAAAATGGCTTCAACTGGCTGGTGTGAGTTCTCCACAGCTTTTGATATCGCTTGCCATTTCTCTCCATGCTTGGGTTCAGCTGCAATGCATCTTTTCAAAACATCCTTCTGGTTATCCTCATTCCCGTGCTGGAGTTCAAATTTGTAGTACAAAGCCCAGAAATCTCCAATATCAGGAGCGAGAGTCACAGATCTGTTCAGCCAAGATCTAGCTTTATCAACCTTCCTATCGTGCCAAAACAATTTAGCAACAGCAGCAATAACGTGAGGATCATGGTCACACTTCTTCAGAGCGTCCATACTCTTAACTTTCCTTTGAGGACGTGGAACCATCTCAATTGAAGCTGCCCACAGAATGCCACTAGTGGGACACTCCTGCAATGCCTTTGCCATCAACGAGTCTGAATCCTTCTTGAACCCATGCCTGGATTCAGCCCTTATGGCAGCAAGCCAAAGCTCTGGATTCTGAGGATTCCTCTTCCTACCCATGGTGAGAACAGCTCGAGCCTTGCTCAAACCATTTGTGGTTTCCTCCAGTTTAGCAAGTGAAAGCCAAAGAGGAATAAAGTTAGGGCAATGTTTGAGACCTGACTCGTAAACATCCTTGGCCTTGTCTAAATTGCCAAGACGTTCCTCAAGCTGGCCAAGCATAAGCCAAAGCTTGTAAAACGAAGGGAAAAGTTTCAGTCCTTCTTTCAAAATCCTCCTCTCCTCCTCCATATTGCCTAATTCTCTTTCCACAATAGCTGATTTCATCCAGACTCTTTCTGTGCTTCCTTCCTTTTCTCGAGCTCTAGCAAGCAGCATTCGCGCTCTCTCAGGCTCGTGGTTCTCAAATTCAAGCTTGAACGCGGCAAGCCAGATTTCTTCAGAATTCGGAATAGCTAAATAAGCCTCTTGGAGAATAGCTCTAGCAGAAGGCACATCACCTGCAAGCCATTTCTCTTTCGCGCCCATCAGCCATAAAACTTCTGCGTCTGGCCTATACTTAACCGCTCTACGAAGAAGCATATCGAGAGTTTCCCTAGTCCCATGACTCTTCTCGAGCTGTGCCGCTTTGAGCCAGATACTCTTCTTCGTAAGGAAAACCGTAAGCGCGTGTGCATATATAGCCCTAGCTGTTTCGATGGAACCGCGTTTCTTGCACTCTTCAGCATCAGCAACCCAAGTCCTTTTCCGATCCTCCTCTTCAACTCCAATCCCAACCGTATGGTTAATAATCGCTTGACAGGTGGCAACAGATCCTGCTCTTTCAGCAGCTTCAGCCTCTTTCATCCAAACTTCTCTATCAATCACCACATTTTCCCTCTGCAGAACTCTGATACCCCTTTCTATGATCTTTCCAACCATGGCGGTATTCCCATTTGCTTCTTCCAACTTTGCAGCAGTAATCCAGATAGCCGGCTCCTTCGAAAGCTTTTCCCTTGCCTTATTAAGAACTTTCTTAGCATTATCATAGGTTTCCAGCCTCGCTAGAGCAAGCCATAATTCAACATGAAGTGGGCAACATTCAACTGCCCTCTGCAGCAACAGCCTGGCATCTTCTTCGTTAGCAAGCTCCACAACCGCCTTCCAGATTCTAACGGAATCGGGAATGTTTTCGAGTCCTTTCCTCAAAACCCTACTTTTATTAGCATCATCGTGCTCCAATTTCGCAGCCTGCATCCATAACTTTACTGAAGTAGGGTTAGCTTTCACTCCCCTGGCAATTACAGCCTTGGCTTCGTCAGGATTTGCCAATCTACATGCCTCGACCCAGACATCTTCGTTCTTAGGGCACTCCTCACAGCCCTTTGTTATCAACTGCCTCGCAGCTTGAATCTTACCTGCAACTTCCTCCAATCTGGCAGCAGCAATCCAGCCAGGCGGGTGCTTTGGATTTGTTTGAATAACTGACTTTAACAACAACCTAGCCTTCTTGATATCAGATATTTCAGCATCACTGGTAATCTTCATGCTCTTTAGATCAGTTAAGTAACCCTTTGGATCAACAACAGTCAAACCTGAAACAGAATCGGAAAGTCTATCCAACTTGAGAGACAGAACTGTTCCTCTTCCCTCACCAACAGCTGTCAAATCTGTGACTGGAGTCTGACCCCAAGGTGTTTCGGTTCCACCAGCCGCCCTACTCTTTGGATCTAGAGCGGTCACATGTTCCTTCTCTTGCCTAGCTTTCTCGAGAAGGGTATCAGGGACAGGAACAAAACTCTCAAATCTTTTCTTCTTATTCCTCAACGAATAGTCACCAATTTCTGGGATACTGTCCCATTCATCAGTTGACATAGTATGGAGCTTTCTCTTAAGATCAGCAAATTGCTCTGTGATTTTGGGATTAGAAGCCCTGTACTTCTCAATCTCTTGCTTCAATCTGGCCTCCCTCCGATCTTTCCTTCTTGAATCCATTCTCTTATCAATTGCCTCCCAAACTGCATCAGCCTCCTTATCATCTTCATCATACTCAGAAGAAGCAAACAACCCAACATCATTTCCCTCAAACTCATCGAATTTCTGATTCTCATCGTATCCCTTTTCATCAGCCTCTTCTTCTTCTTCCTCTTCGCCAGGCCCTTTCCCTCTCCCACGTCCAACTCCAGGCGCTCCAGTACCTCCTCCAATCGTCGCAGCTGATCGATCAGGAAGGTCAGGAGCAGCACGGGCAGGACCAATATCCGAACGTGTGGTGAATCCCGTCGCACCACGACCCAGACCCGCCACATAGTTAGGAGGAGGCTTAGTACTGAGGAAATCTAACCTGTTCTTAGGCGCAACTGGAGCCTGCATCCCTCCAAATAACGGAATATGTAGAGTTAAGGTCGAATCACGGCCGACACCGAGGGCGGAAATTGATATACTTTCATCAGAATCGAACAGTCGCCTCGAAGAGATATACAATCGCTGGAAACACGCCGGCAGACCCAATTTACACTCGATTTCGAGCCTCAACGTGCTCAAGGAAGTTTTTCTGGGGTCTAAATCTAGGGCTAGGGTTTTGTTGTCTGGTGATTTGAGGAAAACCATGATTTGGAAAAATTGAAAACACAAAAAGTTACCTGATAGTGTGAATCGATCAACTAGGAAGAGAAATGCTCCGATTGAGCTCAAAAACTCATCTTCGTTTTTACGCTGCCGTCTCAAGCATTACAATTAGGTTTATGCGGTGCTTGGCGATTTGGCGGTAGGCCTTGACCGACGACCCAAAATCGCAGCTGCGATCAAATACATCCAAACTCGCGTTTTGGTGTTAATTGTAATATTTACGTCTTTTTTTTAATACTTTACTTAAATACATTATAATTTTTAATTATATTTATAAAAATATAATAGTCATAAAATTGTCTTCCGTTCTAATATGTTGATTTTAGAAATTAAATAATGAGATACTCAATTCAAAATATTTATTTTACTAGTAAATAATTAACTATTCATTTATTTATTCTATATTCCATATTTTCTAATTAAATAAAATAATAATATATTTAAAAAACTATTCAATGTCCAATAATATAATATAATTTAATTATTATTTTTGGTATTTAATTTAACAAACCATTAATTATTCATATTATTTAGGATGACAATAATCACTCAAATTAATTGATATCTAATCTATTCTGATTAGTTCAGTACATTTCCAAGGGTCTCAAATATTATTGCTTTCTTTTTTAAGTGGTGTACAAAATTCAAATTACATAATTTTATTTTTATTTATAAAATAAATAGAATTAACATACTTAAACTAGATCAATTGAGACATAGTGGAAATTTAATTAGGGACGTTTAAATGTAAATATTTTATTTTCATAAAATAGTAACATAATTATACATATTGTAATATTACAATGATCATTAAGATAAAATTTTATAAAGTGGTCAACAAAGGAAATTTTAAGAGAGAAAAATACAGTTCAACAAATAATAAGAAAAAGTTTATTAAATAGAGAATAATAATCAGCAATCAAAACTATTAATAAGTTGAACATATTTGGATCCAACATAACCATTGCTATCATATTTGAAAGTTAGAAAGAATAATAAACTATTTTGATGTTCTTTTATTTGTCATTTTATAATTGAAGCTAAAATAAATTCTATAAGAAAGAAAGATGTTCATATCCGCGGGTATTTTTTATCATGATTTCCGTGATCGGCAGAGGAAATTCGTCCTTAGGGAATGATTCGGGTCTCTGAAGTCAATGCAAACCCGAATCATTGAAAAGGATAGGAAGACAAAGAGGGCTTTTACCATGTCTCCCGAACAATCTCAGTACATATGGCGCAAGACGATTCCACATATCGAGGTCGGAATGGGATCGGGTGTTTTCACGTCTCACCGTAGTGCCCGGTTTGTCTTGATTTCCTATTTTGGAACAAGAAGGAAAATGGAACTATTGGATTTCTTCCTTGACTCCCCCCTTCTTTACTATTGAAAGCTTGATTTTCATTAAAAAAAGTGATGTCCCTGATGTCCGGTCAATTCAGACTAGATTCTCGGAACCTCTGCCATTGTAGAGGAAGTGAACAAGTAGTCCCGTCCGGAATGAGAGATTTTGGGCTAGGATATGTAGTATAATATCCGGGGCTCAATACTGAATAGGAAGGGAATGGGCGAGGAAGGTATATATTTAGTCAGGAGATGAACTTACACTGTTTAAAAAATAATAATTTAAAATTAAGTTATTTTGTATCTTAAAAAGTAATTAAAGGGAGCAAAGAAAACAAAATGTAATATAAAAAAAAAAAAATTATTGTATTAAAACAAAAACTGACTAAACTCAATTAAAAAATAAAATATAAAAAACCGGTCCACAAGTTGAATAGTTGTAATATTCTATTATTCATCTATTTTATAGATCTAAGACTAGAAAACAATTCAATTCAATTCCTCTCCCCCTCCTCCCTTTGACCTTCAAGCGCATTACATTACGATTTCTTCATTCTTTCCTGGGTTTAAGAAGAAACAATCCAAAGATAGATCAGGGAGAGAAACAGAGAGATGGGTTTGAACGGCGTCCAAGAAATTGGGCATGAAGAAATGGGTTTTCAGGGAATTCCTCTGCGAACCAATAACAAATACACAAGGATGAACGATCAGCTTGACGAAGAAGAAGATGGGTTTGGCGATGATATTGACGATTTCAACTATCAACACCAACTCCAAAGAAATCAAACTACTAGAAGATACGTATTCGCTTGTGCCATATTTGCATCTCTCAATTCCGTCCTCCTTGGTTATGGTTAGTCTCTATCTATCATCTTCTCAATCATTCATTCTCCAAAATCAGAACTTGATCATATTTGATTTACCATTTTCAGATGTGGGTGTTATGAGTGGTGCAATCCTATTCATTAAACAAGATTTGAACATAACAGAAGTACAACAAGAAGTTCTTGTGGGTATTCTTAGTGTAGTATCCCTATTGGGTAGTTTAGGAGGTGGGAAAACATCAGATGCGATTGGTAGAAAATGGACTATGGCATTAGCCGCTATAGTTTTCCAAACCGGTGCAGTCACCATGACTCTCGCACCTTCCTTTAATGTACTCATGATCGGTCGTCTCTTAGCCGGCGTTGGTATCGGCTTCGGAGTAATGGTTGCCCCAATTTACATCGCCGAAATCTCACCTACAGTTTCCCGTGGCTCCCTTACTTCATTCCCAGAAATCTTCATAAATCTGGGCATCCTTCTAGGCTATGTCTCCAATTATGTATTTTCCGGCCTTTCTCCTCATATCAATTGGAGGGTAATGCTCGCCGTCGGAATTATCCCTTCTGTCTTCATCGGTTTCGCGCTTTTAATAATACCCGAATCGCCGAGATGGTTAGTAATGCAGAATCGAGTTGAAGAAGCGAGATCTGTTCTGTTGAAGACGATTGCTAGTGAACCGGAAGTTGAGGAAAGGCTTGACGAGATTAAATTAGCTGCAGGATTTTCTGACACCGGTAAAGTTGTCGAGGAGAAAGCCGTTTGGCAGGAGCTTCTAAGTCCTTCTCCTTCACTCCTTAGAATGCTGATTACTGGGATTGGAATTCAGTGTTTCCAACAGATCACTGGGATTGATGCCACGGTTTACTATAGTCCAACGATATTCAAAGATGCTGGAATTGAAGATGAATCGAAGCTTCTAGCAGCTACCGTAGCTGTTGGAGTTTCGAAAACTGTGTTTATCTTAGTTGCCATTCTTCTAATAGACAAACTGGGGAGAAAGCCTCTGTTGTATATCAGTACAATGGGGATGACTGTATGTTTGTTTAGTTTGGGACTTAGTTTAGCTTTCTTGAAAGGTACATCAATGGGAGTAGGATTGATAGTGATGATTGTTTGCACAAATGTGGCTTTCTTCTCAATTGGGATTGGTCCGGTTTGTTGGGTTTTAACTTCGGAGATCTTCCCTTTGAGGGTGCGTGCACAGGCAGCTGCGATTGGGGCAGTTGGCAATCGGGTTTGCAGTGGATTGATCGCGATGTCATTTTTGTCTCTTGCTCGAGCTATTTCAGTGGCGGGAACTTTCTTTATTTTCTCAGTGGTGTCTGCAATTTCGGTGGTGTTTGTTTATACATGCGTGCCTGAAACAAAAGGGAAGTCTTTGGAGGAAATTGAACTTCTTTTTCAGAATGATAATATGTGGAAAGAAAGTCAGGTTGAGCTTGGAGATGTTGAACATCTAATGCATAAACCATTATGAGTTTGTTAAGTGTTAAGATACAATCCTACGATTATTTGTTGTTGTACTATGTGTAAATTCGATAGTTCTTTGGATAGAACATGATTCTGTCTACTGGAATTCTTTATGAAAAGTTTCCAATTGTTCTATCTCTTTGAGCTGTAATAGGAACAGGAATGTATGATTTGTTGTTGTTGTTCAATTGCAGTCAAAATCAATATTTAATGAAAGCTTCATGGATTTTGCTTCAATCATTATATATATATATGTTCATCTGAAACTTATGTTCTCTACCGAAACAAAGGTTCCCTGATTGTTCCAGTTATTCATGCTTGATATAACTTGTCTTTTCGGTTAAAGACCAGAACAAACCAAATCAAACCAAGCCATATGTGAATTGAGAATCAAATTGAAAATAGTAGTAAATCCATAACAACATTCAGTTGGGGTACACATACATTTGGACAGGTTTTCTTTTTTCACACAATTATAACAAAATCAATCAATAATCTGTACTACTTTGTGCCCATATTTCAGATCTTAGGAACTATTAACATAAGTAGTTGCACGTATTCCCCAAACATCGTATCCATCATCCCTTCATCATCAAAGTATTCACCTGTTTATCTGGGAACAAAATAAAAGACATGAAAATGAGAGAATAATCCAATTCCAGAGATCACACATACCATTGAACAAAAACAATCAAAAACACATGTCTATGAGTTGAAGGTGAGATCATATTTAATGATAAATGGAATTATCACCTTATCATTGATCCTTAAATTCCACGAATCGTTCCTGGATTTGTATTTAGGATCGCCGACAGAATAAGAAGGTGGAGGAGCATAATTCCTCAGCAAGGGAACCCTGTCTGGAGAATAGTCATCATCACTATCGTAGTGTCTTTCCACATGTGGGCCCAAAGCCTTCAATATCATGGCTAACAACAAAGTCAGACCCTGCACTTCAAAACCAAGCAGCCCCATTCAACATACTATGAACAAGACCAAAGAACAATCTGCATAAATTCTTGAATATGTCTCTGACTTCCAAAAACATAAGTGTTTTCTGATGGGGCTATATATGTATGATGCATTTTATCAGTCTAATTTAGCCCAACAACCTCACAAATAGACATATATTTGTATTGAACTATACAATAGCAGTGCTTCTATGAACAAATGAGGAGGAGGATGAGAGCACCTGCACGGAGACCACAGACAGGCCAATCAATTTGCACATATCAAAGTTTTTCTTGATAAATTTCTTGAAATCCATAAAATAACCAGTTGGGTCCACAGGGAAGTCCTGATTATGTCAAACACAACAAAAAAAAGGTTCAGATTCTCCACCATCAATAGACTAATAGAAAGAACTTAACATCATGTATGTGTGAAATCCCAAAAGAATATTGGGTTGAAATGTTGAATCAAGACATACTTCCTCCCAGTCATGATTTAGAAACACATCCGCTGTTACAGCCGCTTCAAGCACAAAAAGTAGAAAGATAAACAACATGTACTAAAAGGCGTTAAGGAACATACAATAATATAAACACGAGAAAGCACAAAACCACTACATCAGCTGCCCAATATAAAAGAAAAAGGATACAGAATACAGGCAGCATCCATTAACAGTCTCAGCTGCAATATGTCCTGAGCATGTGATAAAACATAAAGTTACCCCAAGGGCAAGAAAGGTGTACATGAACCTGCAATTGATTATGAACAAGTATAATGAGCCAAGACGCAACCCCTCTGGATTCATCAAGCAAAAGCCATAAACTTCAATAAAAACCATTAAACTCCCTTTATCAGAAGCCAAATTAAAAGATGCCCAGAAAAGGTAAGTCAAAGATATCTGAAAAGAATGCATTTTTACCCAAAAAAGTAAAAACAGAAAAAAGCAGAATTTGAAAAGATAGATGAATTAACCAAGGAGGTGGAGAATCGGGGCCGATAAAGGGAGATGGATCGCCATGCGTATGCCTCTGCCAATCTCTAATCATCCATATCCCATAGAGAATCATCGCAATACCCACCATACCAATCAACGAATTCACCAGCTTCAAAAGGGACTGTATGCAGCTCCTCGCCATTCCCGACACCGAAGGTTCCATTCAGGCCCAGATGAGTTCCCTACTGGTATTATTGATCTGGATTACAGAGTTGAATGCCCTAACCCTAAAGAAAAATGAAAATAGGGGCAACAGTACACGCGATTTCAAAATGTTCTCTTTATCCCGTGAAGGAAAGAAGGAAGGAATAGCGGAAATTTAGCTGCCCGCCACGCTTTAAAATGTCACATTTACTGTTTCGTTCTTCGGTCGTCGTCTTCTTCCCTTTATCCAACCTGTTTGTTTTACGCTTTCTCTTGAGAAGAGAAGCTTCTTCATTAAATTTTACATTAATTTCAAAATACTCTATCTTTACTTACAAAGAAATATTATGAGCTGATTTTTATTTGTATTTTATAATCTCAACCAGATTTGTAATCATCTATACAAGATTTTATATACACAACTTAAAATAATATATATATTTTAATTTAAGAGATATAATAAAGTTGATAATATTAATCGAGTTCATTTTGAAATAATTCATATCAAACAAGTATCCAACTCCAAATGCATTTATTTGAGATTTAAAAAATATATATTAATTTATTAAGCATAATATTTTAATGTGATTAAATAAAATATAAAATTCTCATTACTTTATTATTTATTGAAATATAAAATAATATAACAATTGTTTCATTTTTATCTATATGATTCAATTAAACAATTTTTTATACATAAATTATTTCATTTTTTTATAGATCAACAAGAAGCTAATATTCTCTGAAAAAAATGTATAGAAAATAGAATAATGATTAAAAACATTATCTTCACATAAATTGTGAAATATTGAAACATTGTTATTTATAAATAAATAAAAACTTGTACTTTACACCTAATTGACCATTTAAATAAAGAATGATCATCAATAATTATGTTTTTCATGTCAAATTGAGTTGTAAAGTGAAAAGAATTGTCATTTTTTTAAAATTTAAATTAATTATCTTAAGAAATAAGCCACTAAATCACTGGTCATTTGAAATTATATTTTTTTTTCGATTTTCAATTAAAACGCTTTAAATTCGAAGAAGAGATTTAGGGTTCTTGAACTACAAAACAGAGCAAAGGAGACGAATTGCCAATTGGGTGAAGAAGATGACGATGATACTTGCCAATTGGCCTCTTCTCTGTACTCCTCCAGCCGCTAATTCAATTAATCGTTCTTCTTGGCTGCAAAATGTATCCATTCTTCAATCTTCATCCTCTGTCTCTCTCCCTATTACTACTATATCTGCCCATCGCTGCTGCATCAACAATAAGGACGAAAACACTGCCACTACATCACTTGAGGTGCAAACACTCTCTATCCTTTTCTCACTGTTCATAAGAAACCCTAACTAGGTGATTCATTCAATCGACCATATATGGTATTATGGGTATGTAGGAATTCTCTGTTCTGAAACCAGATAACGGAATAGACAATGGCAACCTTTGGAGCACCATGGCCTTGTATATGTTCAGTCTGCACATTCCTCTTAGTTTTGGAGGTCTATCTGTGGTCGCTTCCATTCTTGGTCAATCCAGTCTTGACCCACAAACCGAGGTAGGTAATTATACTTCTTTCTTGCCAATTGCCATCCCATTATTTGATAATATCATCAGTGCAGGCTGTTTGTCTGCTTGGAATTCAGATATTAGAGCTGCAAGCTGTCTTGTGGGGTTCGACTTACTTTATGAAGAACAAGACTCCACTGTTTGACCTTCTTAGAATCTTCCAACCCAACAACAACAGCAATCTATCAGGAGAAAGGAACTGGGTATTTGCATCAATTGTAGGATTTGGGTTTCTATTGTTAATTGTGTTCTCAACATCATTCCTTGCAGACCAATTGACTAGTTCAAAGGTACATAGATAGATATATAGATAGATTGTTTAGGGTATTTTCATGAACTTTGAAGTTGTCTGAACTAAAAAAGAACATGCAGGAAGTAAACAATCACATACTAAAGGAGATCGTTTCGAGTGGTTTCATATCTAAAGGCGCCTGCGTTCTTGTTTATTGCATCATCACCCCTCTGCTGGAAGAAATTGTTTACAGAGGGTTTCTATTGAGATCACTGGTTTCAGCAATTGGTTGGCGTGGAGCAGTTGTGGTAAGTTCGGTCGTGTTTAGTTTGGCTCATTTCTCGGTTGAGGATTCATTACAGTTGTTTATAATTGGTTGCATTCTTGGATGTTCTTATTGTTGGTCAGGAAAGTTGAGCTCTCCTCTTCTCATTCACTCATTGTATAATTCATTCATTCTAATAGTTACATTCTTAGCCTAAAAGATGTTTCCTTGTTTGGAAAATTTTGATAAGTATACACTTTTTTTGTTGTCTAAGTGTTGGATTTGATTAGATGAAAAGTGAGATGGAAGAAGACTTCTCAAATAATAAAATTATGTAATTCAAGTCATTATTAAAATGGGTATATCAATTCAAGTCGTACAAATGGGTAATATTATAAAATGACATTTTAAAGCCTTCACTAGACTCATAGATTACATAGATAGCAGTTTAAAATGTGCCCAGATAAATAGTGGTGGTGTTTGAAATAGTTACATAATATTGATCAAAATTAAATCCTTAACGAGGCTTGGTTAGAAAATGTCTTTTAGGCATATTATCATAAGGATTCTTAGGCTTCATTGAACACCTGTCCCTAAACATTTGTTCTATGCCCATGACCTCTGAGTGGCTCTCCGCCACTTTAAGCTTCTCGAAAGCCTCTACAACTTCGAACATTGTAGGACGACAAACAACATTACTCTGAACACATTGCTCAACAAGTCTTGTAATCACTTGTCCATCATCTTTGTCATATGTTGGATCTTCCTACAAACTTTTGTGTACTGTAATTTTTACACTGTCATTTGAAGTAGTCAACCATCCATCATTGTAAACCAGTGGCTCATTGGACAACCTAATTGGCTCCTCTATATTTCTTTTAGATATCAAAGAGAGAAGAAGAAATCCAAAAGAACAGACGTCGCTCCTTGTAGTCCAAATGTCTACCAAAGAACACAGAATCGTCAGTCAGTCAGTCAACAACAAGAACCAAATAATTGGTAAATCCATTAAAACTTCCTAAAAGAAACACACAAGTCAAGTTAGCAAATCCAGCATTACTAAGATTTCCCTAAATAAATTCACACTATATAACTTACGACCACATAACATTTAATCTTGTAGATTGCCACATAATCAAAAAGGAAAATCTTAACTATATCAAAGAATTAACATAATTTATACATTCACTAATGCATAACAAAAAAATCACTAGATTATTCAAAAACAAGGTATAGCATTACCACTTATGTCATCCTTTTGCTGATTTGGAAAAATTCCCCCAGTTATCATGCCAAAAATCAATCAGTTTTGGATTGGGTTGCTGCATAACCAAAATAATTAATCATATATTATTTGAAATTAAAAAAATTCTCCGAAAAAAGCAATGTAAAAAATTGATATCATCTAACTATACCTGAGAAGGATACATGTCTGTATCATAGAGAAACTTAAGGATGGAAGTTACTCCACACGTAGCTTTAGTCCATATAGTCATGAATAATCATATAATATATTATAACTTATTTTAAAATATATCTATGAAATATTATTATAATATATTATATTATAACAATAATATAATATATTATAACATAGATATATTATATTATTAAAATATAGTACAAATAAGGATTTTAAAAAATATCATTTAATAAGTTTAATATTTAACTTAAAAAATTATCGGTTCACGGTTAAACCGATTAATCAACCGGAACCAATAGAACCAAAATCGATAAAACCGATACCAGTACTGATTGGTTAACCGGTTTGTAAAATAAGAGGTAAAATCGAACTTAACCGGGACAATTTAATCAGTAAACCGATTAACTAATTAGTTGAAGATTCTGATGTGAGACAAAATAGTTACTTGGGTCATGTATTCATCATAAATCCGAATGTTAATTAACGAATATGGGTATAAGTTATACAATTTTTTTTTTTAACTATTTCTTTTTCATTTAATACAAATTAAAGTAATGAATTAAAAAAATAATGGATGTGTAATTAACTATAAAACTGTAACTTTAATTTATATATAATTCTATTTTTATTAATTATTTATATTATATATATAATAATTTATTTAAAACTTAATTTGAGATATATTTAAATAAAAGTCATTAAGTTAAAATATATAGAGTATGTGTAAGGTATGAACATATTTCTAGCATAGTTCCAAGTCCATCTATTCCTAATCATGTGTCTAAGTTAATGGTCGAACATGCAGGGCGAGAGAACAAAATTGACAAAAACCTGAAATAATTCCAATATTCAAGATTAGCACATTAAATTATTATATTTTATTTAAGAAGCATCAATAAAAAAATTCATATATTTTTGAATTTTAAAAATAAATTATGCACACAAGAAAATTGAAAAATAAAGAAAACAAGTCAAACTGGTCCTAACATAAATATATATATTCCATTTTGTTAAAACAAAATATTTTAAATAATTGTATACTATACAGTTGTTTATAATTGGTTGCATTCTTGGATGTTCTTATTGTTGGTCAGGAAAGTTGAGCTCTCCTCTTCTCATTCACTCATTGTATAATTCATTCATTCTAATAGTTACATTCTTAGCCTAAAAGATGTTTCCTTGTTTGGAAAATTTTGATAAGTATACACTTTTTTTTGTTGTCTAAGTGTTGGATTTGATTAGATGAAAAGTGAGATCAAATAATAAAATTATGTAATTCAAGTGATTATTAAAATGGGTATATCAATTCAAGTCGTACAAATGCTAACTTGGTAATATTATAAAATGACATTTTAAAGCCTTCACTAGACTGTTAGATAGCAGCTTAAAATGTGCCCTCTAGAGATAAATAGTGGTGGTGTTTGAAATAATTACATAATATTGATCAAAATTAAATCCTTAACTAGGCTTGGTTAGAAAATGTCTTTTAGGCATATTATCATAAGGATTCTTAGGCTTCATTGAACACCTGTCCCTAAACATTTGTTCTATGCCCATGACCTCTGAGTGACTCTCCGCCACTTTAAGCTTCTCGAAAGCCTCTACAACTTCGAACATGATAGGCCGACAAGCAACATTACTATGCACACATTGCTTAAAAACTCTTGTAATTTCTAGTTCATCATCATCGTCATATGTTGCATCTTCCCCAGCAAACTTTTGTGCACTGTAATCTTTATGATAAGACATTTTTTAAATTAGTATTTAGTAACATTAGTTTGAGATGGTGTGACAATCCATGTGAAGGAATAAAATAGAGAAATGAAGTTGAAGAAATTTTAGATGAAACATAACCATGTTTGCCATCTTTAATTTTAGGTCCGCGAATCTCAATAGTTATTCTATAAAGAAAAACACTTTATTTGTAAAAACACGGAAAAATTTCATTTTGAGACAAATAATAAAAGAAAAATTCACTTCATTTGGTTGATTATTTTTTATCATACATTTTATATATAAAGTGAATCTCGATATTAATAATAAAATATTAAATGATAATTTAAATAAGTTGTTCAAGGTTAAGTCCTCTTTAAACGAACAACACCATCACACAATATCACACAATATGTTCAACAAATTCATCTCCTTTTCGTGAGTAATTCATTTGTTTTTAGTTTAGGTCACAAAATTCCAAATAGAGATAGAAAATCATTTCCCCAAAATTAACAAATCATCCAACAAAAACACACAAAAACAAAAAAACCGTGATCAATAATTTTATTTTATTTTATTTTTTCAATCATCAATATATTCGGTCAAAGTGGTCCATATCTTCTTTTCACATCTTTTGTACTCTCACTTCTCTCTCTTTAAATTTTAATTTTTAATCCTTTTATTTAATATTAATTCCTTGAGAATGGACGAGAAAAATCCTCTTGTTGGTATAAACCTTTTCTATTTTTAAAGTGTTCAATTATGATGTTTTTTTCTTTAAAAATGTTCTATTTATTAACCAAATTTGGTGTATTTTAATATTATTGAGATATTTTTAAGGATGGATTGGTACGTTATATCTTAATGTTTTATCCATACTTTTATACTTATAAAAATTTGGTATACAAAAAATTTATACATTTACCTTACATTGATTTCGATATAACTTAATTTCGGTATACAAAAAATTTATACATTTATTTTACCTTAATTTCGGTATACCTTAATTTCAGTATGGTATCGGTGTTATACCTTTGATACCTAAAAATATATTAACTTAAAAAAAATCAATTTAATATAATTACGACATAAATGTTACACAAAACAATATCATAAATTAAAATATTCGTTTCAAAATCCAATATTTGTAAAAACTTAGCAAATATTAAAAATTAAAGTTAGTTAAGAAATTGAAGTTAACAAATATAAATACAAGTATAGTCTTCAAGTTAGACTAAAGTGAAGGCGAAAGAGTAAATTTAGAACGATTTTTAATCTTATTTGTATTTGCAAATTTGTTTTATAAATTAATAATATAATTCAGGTTATATAATAATATTAATAATAAATATTAGTATTATATATATATATATATTATATATATTTTAATTTATAAATATTATACCAAAATTTTAAAAATCTCATACTTTCACCGTAACAATAATTTCGATATCGGTATCATACCTTATATTTTTTTCGGTATACCTTAAAAATTGACATTTTCAATATATTACAGTACGGTGTTTTCGATATAAATATAATATCAGTAATTTTTTTCATCCCTAAATGTTTTAATCCTTCGTGTTTTCTTTTGAAAGATAAAACTCTCTTTTTAAACAAACAACTGAATTTAGCTTTTAAAATTGAAAGTCACGATTTGATCAAAGTTTTTTTATTATTATTATTGATGTTAAAATGCATTAAGAATGTCACATTTTACACATCCACTTGTAAGACTTTAGAAGAATTTAATCTGTTTTAAATTGTTGTATTAATTAAAAAAACAGAAAATCTTTTAAACGAACTTGAATTGAACAACCTTAAATGCATGCTGTACTTTTTTTTATTAATTAATAAATATTTATTTATTTTTCCAATGAATTATCTTAAAAAGAAATTAATGCTGATATGGTACTGGGTAATATCATAATATTTGTATTGAATTGTTATATAGATACATATATTATGTTTTATTTAAGTATATATGAAAATTAATATAAATATTGTGATAATATTTTTATAAATATAGTATAAAAATATTATAATTTTTTTTTTCAAACTAAAGATGAAAAAACTTAAATAACTTGACGTTGAAAATAAAACCGTGAAATGTTAATGTTATAATATTTAAATTTTATAAACTCAGACGTGATGACATTGTGTTAGAAAAATTCAATCCTATTGGCAATAAATGCTGGGATGAAATATATAAAAAAAAATAAACGAAGTAAAGTAAAATATCATGGAAATATATTTTACGGGTCTAAGGATGAAACTGGTCATAGCAGACGATCACATTATTTATACTGCTCTCCACCTTTTAACAGTATCTTTTCATCTTTCTTTTTTACTTTTTACTTTTAACCTCTCTCTCTCTCTAGAGTTTTAACTCTCTTAAATAAGATTTTCTAATTAGACCTAGGGTGTGTTTGATGATGGGGAATTGGAATTGGAATTGGCATTGGAATTCTAATTCCAATTCCATGAGAATTGGCATTGAATTACAATTCAATTCCTATGTTTGGAAAATGATAGAATTGTAATTCAATTCCAATTCATATGTTTGGGAAAATGATAGAATTGTAATTCAATTCTAATCCAATGTTTGTAAAATAAAATATCGGTTCAAAATGTTAACTTTTAAAATATGTTTTGACGTTTTGGAACGTTTAATACGTTTTTGACATTTTTTCACATTTTCACACATTTTTCACGTTTTTCACACGTTTTTCAAGTTTTTCACACGTTTTTCACGTTTTTCAAACGTTTTTCACATGTTTTTCACGTTTTTCACGTTTTCACACGGTTTTTACACGTTTTCAAGTTTTTTACTCGTTTTAATACGTTTTCACGTTTTTCACACATTACAACACGTTTTTCACGTTTTTCACACGTTTTTCACGTTTTCACACATTTTAACACGTTTTTCACGTTTTTCACGTTTTACCACGTTTTTCACGTTTTACCACGTTTTTCACGTTTTCAAACGTTTTCACGTTTTAACACGTTTTTCACGTTTTCAAACGTTTTCACGTTTTAACACGTTTTTCACACGTTTACACACGTTTTTCACATATTTTCACACGTTTTTTATACGTTTTTCACGTTTTCACGTTTTCACACGTTTATTCACGTTTTTCACGTTTTTCACGTTTTTCACGTTTTTTAAACGTTTTTCACGTTTTTCACATGTTTTTCACGTTTTTCACACGTTTTCACACATTTTTTACACATTTTCACGTTTTTTACACGTTTTAATACATTTTCACGTTTTTCACACATTACAACACGTTTTTCACACGTTTTTCACGTTTTTCACACGTTTTTCACGTTTTTCACACATTATTCACATGTTTTTCACGTTTTCACGTTTTCACGTTTTTCACACGTTTTAACACGTTTTACACGTTTTTCACGTCTTCACGTTTTTCACGTTTTTCACGTCTTCACGTTTTTCACGTTTTTCACACGTTTTCAAACGTTTTCACGTTTTCTACACGTTTTAACATGTTTTCACACGTTTTTCACACGTTTTTCACACGTTTTTCACGTTTTTCACGTGTTAAACGTGTTAAATGTGTTAAAAATGTGTCAAACGTGTCAAAAACGTAAAAAACATGTGAAACGTGTCAATGTGTTAAAAACGTTTTAAACGTGTTAAAAACATGAAAACGTGTCAAAAACGTGTTAAACGTTCCAAACATGTGAAAATGTGTTAAACATGCCAAAACGTGAAAAACGTGTTAAACGTGTCAAAAACGTAAAAAAAAGTGTTAAATGTGTTAAAAACGTGAAAACATGTTAAACGTGTCAAAAACGTAAAAAAATGTGTTAAATGTATCAAAAACGTGAAAACGTGTTAAACGTGTCAAAAACATGTTAAACATGTGAAAAACTTGTTAAACGTGCCAAAACGTGTCAAAAACGTAAAAAAATGTGTTAAATGTGTCAAAAACATGAAAACATGTTAAACGTGTCAAAAACGTGTTAAATATGTGAAAAACTTGTTAAACGTGCCAAAACGTGTAAAACGTGTCAAAATTGTGGTAAACGTGTCAAAAACGTAAAAAAACGTGTTAAATGTGTCAAAAACGTGAAAACGCGTTAAACATGTCAAAAACGTAAAAAAAAAGTGTTACATGTGTCAAAAATGTGAAAACGTGTTAAACGCGTCAAAAACGTGTTAAATATGTGAAAAACTTGTTAAACGTGCCAAAACGTGTAAAACGTGTCAAAATTGTGGTAAACGTGTCAAAAACGTAAAAAAAAACGTGTTAAATGTGTCAAAAACGTGAAAACGCGTTAAACATGTCAAAAACGTAAAAAAACGTGTTACATGTGTCAAAAACGTGAAAACGTGTTAAACGCATCAAAAACGTGTTAAATATGTTAAAAATTTGTTAAACGTGCCAAAACATGCAAAATATGCCAAAACATAAAAAACATGTCAAACGTGTCAAAAACGTGAAAATCATGTTAAACGTGTCAAGGACGTGAAAAACGTGTTAAATGTGTCAAAAACGTGTTAAACATGTCAAGGACGTGAAAAACGTGTTAAATGTGTCAAAACGTGTTAAACGTGACAAAAACGTGTTAAACGTGCCAAAAACGTGTTAAACGTGTTAAAAACGTGAAAACCATGTTAAACGTGTCAGAAACGTGTTAGACGTGTCAAGAACGTGAAAAACGTGTTAAATGTGTCGAAAACGTGTTAAACGTGCCAAAACGTATTAAACGTGCCAAAAACGTGTTAAACGTGCCAAAATATGAAAATATGTTAAACGTGTAAAAAACGTGTAAAACGTGTTTAATGTGAAAAACGTGTTAAACATGTCAAAAACATGAAAAACGTGTTAATTTGGAATTACAATTCCGACCTAAAAAGATAGGAATTGAGAACTATCAAATTACACTATATTGAATTCCATTGGAATTCTAATTCCAATTCCAATTCTTAATATTAAAGTGTCTAACAAACATAAGAATTAGAATTGGACCCTCCAATTCCAATTCCAATGCCAATTCCAAGGCTATCAAACACACCCATAGTGTAATTTGTGCTGATTGATGTGCTGATTTCTCCTTCTTTCTTCTCTGCCAATCTGATTGCATCTAGTTTCGTGACCTGGTTTTGAGTTTTTGTGCCCACAGAATCTGGATTTTGGCTGTTTTGATTTCAATTTGTTTCCTGCTGATTTGATTTTGATATCTTCTAGGAATTAAAACCTGAAATCTTTTGCATCTGATTTCCAGAAACTACACACTAGGGGCCATGGATCAATACTTTCAACAACCAGAGTATGGTGGTACTTCAATTGAGAAGTGCATATCAAATTACCCAGATGAAAATGAAGGAAATAATTGTTCATCTGGTGGATTTGAATGCAACATCTGTTTAGATCCTGTACATGATCCAGTGGTGACATTATGCGGTCACCTCTACTGCTGGCCATGTATCTACAAATGGATCCATTTCAAAACATCCAATTCAGAAGTAGAAGAAGAAGAAGAAGAAAAGGAGAAAATGAAACCACAATGCCCAGTATGCAAAACCAACATTTCAGAAAGAAAACTTATCCCTCTTTATGCCAAAGGCCAAACTTGTTCTAAACCCTCATCATCCTCCTCCAATGACAAAATCATAATCCCTAGAAGACCTTCAAGTCCTCCCTCTTCATCCTCCTGTGTATCTCCAAACTGTCAGCAACAACAATTTCATCACCACCAAACATTGTTACAGCCTGCGGCGGCGTTGGCTGGCCGAATGGTTTATGAGAGGATATTTGGGAATTTGTATAATGGAGAGTACTCTTATAGGCTAGCAGGAAGCAGTAGTCCTAGAATGAGAAGGCACTTGGTGGAAACAGACAGATCATTGGGAAGATTATGTTTCTTTCTCTTCTGTTGTTTAATGTTCTGTCTCCTGCTCTTCTGAGCCCTCCATTGCTCTTAGGTTAGTACTTAGTACAATACAAAAACTTTTTATATGTAAAAGTTATGATCTGGGCTATAGACCATTGGTTACTACAAGGTTGAATTGGGTTCTTTTTTATATACATTCAAGACTAGATCTTGTTCTTCTTTATTTCATTTAATGTATGTATGTAAATAAGTTAAATCAAACAAGACCCAATTCAATTTGGGTCAGGATGAGAATGGTCCATTCATGAAATGGACTTATTATTCATGTCATTATCAATACTTTCGTTTGCTTCCTTGCAAATTTCTTCCTGATAGAGTATTCTTGAATCTTTTAGGGAAAATTCCAAAATTGATAGGTTCACCCATTTTGCCCATAATATTGTCAATAATTTATATTTATAGCAACTTTTAAAAAATATAACAATCAATTTATTTATAGAAAAAAATTAGGTAATGATCTAGAAGACATGTAAATAGTGTTAAATCTTCAAATAAAAAAAAATTATAATACATTTAAGATCATTTGAATAAATAAGTGATTATTATTAAATCAATTGGTGAAGTCTTTCATTTTCATTGAATGAGATCGGTTATTCACAAAATTTATAACAAAAGTAGATAGTAAAGAAACAATCTTTTTTGTTTATAATCTTATTCTAAATATATGCAATCTTTTGATTCTAGATATTATGTAAGAAATTGAAAAAAATAAAATGGGTCTATGAACTCTGAGTACAAAAATATTATATAAATTTCAGTAAGTAAATTTCCATAAGAAACATTGAAGATTAAAACGAATAGAAGAAGAATAAGATGTAGAGGTAATTAAACATCAGAATCAATCCTTTTACTATGAAAATCAAAATCAAAATACTCTTTCTTAATCAACTTTTGATATTCTTGACCTTCTTCCATCCCTTCTTGCAAGAATTTCCCACAATCTTCACTCCTTTCTGGAACAGATTCTTCAGCTCCTTTGCTCTGTCCTTCACCTGTTCTTCAAACTTCCCCATTTTCTCTTTCTTTCTTTCTTTCTTTCAAGTTCTCGAAAAACTGCCCTACCTGATAATGAATAATGAAGAAGAAGAAGAAAACGAAATGGGTTTGGTTCAATTAATAATAAGAGGGTTTATATAAACTATAAAGTCAAGTTACATTATGCGGTCCAACTCATCAACCGACACGTGGAGGTGACAGGTTGGATCTCTTCTGTTTTTTTTTTTGGTTTTTTTTAAAGATGAGCATCAAACTACGTGCCACATCTAACGGTAAATAAACATCTTATCTCTCTAGGGACCATAAAGTTGGATATTTTCTTAGCAACCGAAATATTCAAACTAGTCCTTTTAGTTTTGTTATATTTACAAAAACTTGCCCATATTCTTTAAAACATTTAAATTAAGCACCAAATTCACCAAATTATATCATTACTTTTGTAATTGACAGTTGGAATGAGAGCTGGATGTTTTAAAAACAAAGAAGATGCTTTTTTTCATAACAATAATGTTAATGATAATAAACTTTCCAGAAGAAACAGTTGTATATAAAGTAAACAAGTCCATGTGGAGAGAACAAAACTTAAGATTGATTCTTTCTTTCTCTCATCAAACAAGGGTTAAGTTTTAAGCAAGACAACTGTTGTTCTTGATGATGAAGATTTCAGAATTATAAGTATTGCTTCACAGTACAGTTAGATTGATAGCCCTTTTAAATTAAAAATAAATAAATAAAATTTCCAACACTTCTACTACCCATCTAACCAAATCCAACACTTAGGCAACAACAAAAACAAAATTTGGTGTATATTTATAAAAAAAAAAACTTTATGCTAAGAATGTATTGTACAAAAAGTGAACGAGAGGAGAACTCAATTTTCTCACCAACAATATAAGAACATCCAAGAATGCAACCAATTATAAATAGAGAAATGATAAAGCCAACGAATGACTAGCGAAAGCAAGGCCACGAATCCTACGTGGCCTTGCCAGCTAGGAGAGAGAAAGAAAAAAAAAATAAAAAAAAATAAAACGTTTCTGCATATCCTCTTTCACCCAATAGGGTTTCATATTTCTGCATTTCTTTCTCTCTCTGAAACGCTTCATTTATTTCTCTTCTCCAGCTCCGGCAGCATTTATTTCTCTTCTCCGGCTGCATTTATTTTTTTCCACGGCTGCATTTACTTCTCAATGGTATCCTTTTTAAGGATCTTTATTATTTTTTTAATAGATCCAGAGTTTAGATTTTATAGATCTAGGGTTTAGATTTTACAGATCTAGGGTTTTACATTTTACAGATGTATATATGGATTTAAACGGTTTGAATTTTCAGGATACAGAAGCACCAAACTTGAACAACCCAGTAGATGAAGAACTTAACCTGAACAGTTCCACCCCCGTTGAACCCCAAAGGTACCCTGAACAGATCTAGTGGTTTCGGGACAAGAAAGGGTCCTTCCTTGTCCCGAAATGGTTGGTTTCGGGACAAGAAATGGTCCTTCCTTGTCCCGAAATGTGTGGTGTCTTGTAAGAAAATGTTGTGTTTCGGGTAAAAAAATTTTGTGTTTCGGGACCCGAAATGAGTCGTTTCGGGACAAGAAAGGGTCAAAACCAACCATTTCGGGACAAACATTGTTTTGTTTCGGGACCCGAAATAGGTGGTTTCGGGACCTGAAAGGTGGTTTCGGGACCCGAAACGGGTGGTTTCGGGACCCGAAACTTGTTGTTTCGGGACCCGAAAGGTTGTTTGGTGACCCGAAAGGTGGTTTCGGGACTCGAAACGGGTTGTTTCGGGACCCGAAACTGGTTGTTTCGGGACCCGAAAGGTGGTTTCGGGACTCGAAACGGGTTGTTTCGGGACCCGAAACTGGTTGTTTCGGGACCCGAAAGGTGGTTTCGGGACTCGAAACGGGTTGTTTCGGGACCCGAAATGGTTGGATTCGGGACCCGAAATGGGTGTTTTATGGACTTTTTTCTTACGGTTTCACATAATTTTTGCAGTCACATTCCTAGTGTTGGAATGACATTTTCCTCCGAAGAACAACTTCTTGAATTCTACACATCATATGCCCACTTAACGGGATTCGGCATTACCAAATTAGGGAGCAAAAATGTAGGTGGTAAGAGGAAATATTTCAGCGTTGGTTGTGCCAAGAGTTTTATGAAAGAATCGAAAGCAAAAAATAAGTTTCATCAGCCTAGACCAATAACGAAGACAGATTGTAAAGCAAAGATTAATGTTGTTGTTCGAAATGAAGGGGAATATGTGATAACAAGTATTTCTCTTGAGCACAACCATACATTAAGCCCAAAGAGAATACGTCATGTTAGATCCTACAAAGTGATTGACGGAAATGTAAAAAGAAGATTGGATACAAACGATGAAGCTGGAATAACTGTGGCCAAAACATTTCAATCACTTGTAGTTGAAGCTGGAGGGTATGAAAACATGTCTTTCGATGAGAGGACATGTAGAAATTACGTTACAGAAGCACGACGGTTGAGGTTAGGGATTGGGGATGCTGAAGCACTCACTAATTATTTCTTAAGAATGCAAACCAGGAACTCAAACTTCTTCTACCTTATTGATTTGGACGAGGAATCCCGAATTAAAAACGTGTTTTGGGCAGATGGTAGGTGCAGGGCTGCCTTTGAAGATTTTCATGATGTTATCTCTTTCGATACAACCTATTTGACAAATCGCTATGACATGCCTTTCGCTCCGTTTGTTGGTGTTAATCATCATGGTCAATCCATTTTGCTTGGATGTGGATTATTGTCAAGTGAGGATTCAAATTCTTTCACTTGGTTGTTTAGAACTTGGTTGGAATGTATGCATGATAGACCTCCAAATGCCATAATCACAGACCAATGTCGATCCATGGCGATTGCAATTGAGAAGGTATTTCCTAAAACTCATCATCGATTTTGTTTGTGGCATATAATGAAGAAACTTCCTATAAAACTTGGAAGCCATACTGAATATCATCTAATAAAGAAGAGGCTGAAAAACATAGTATACAATTCCATAAATATTCAACAATGTGAAGATGATTGGAATAGATTAATTGAAGATTATCAGTTGGAAGATAATGTTTGGTTGAAATCTTTGTATTTGGAAAGATCTAAATGGATACCTGTTTATGTCAAAGGACAATTTTGGGCCGGCATGTCAACATCTCAACGGAGTGAAAGTATGAACGCATTCTTTGATGACTACGTGTAGTCCAAAACATCTCTCAAACAATTCGTCGAGCAATATGATAGGGCTCTGTTGCGAAATATCGAGAGAGAAAAGAAATTGGATTTCAAACCTTTTAATTCTTTGATACCAACTGTAAGTGGATTTGCCTTTGAAAGACAATACCAAACCTTCTACACTCCAGATATATTTAGATTGGTTCAAGAAGAAGTTAGAGGTTTGATGTTGTGCGACATCTCAGTCATTGAAGAGGAAGGGTCAGTTAGTATATTTAGAGTTGAGGAAATCATTCTGGGGGTTAATGGAGAACATGTAAGAGATGTTTCTTACAAAGTACATTACACAGAAAATGATTGCAATGTGAAATGTCAATGTCGATTGTTTGAGTTCAGAGGTGTTTTGTGTAGGCATATCATGGCTGTATTGAAAAAAATGAGGGTGAATGAGGTACCAATGCATTATATAATGGACCGGTGGCGTAAAGATATTAAGCGTGGGTATCAAAATATCACCAACATTTATGATTCAGATATGTCTGTTGAAGAAAAAAAACGTCACAATAGTCTAACTCGATTGATGCAAGAGGTTCAACAAGTTGGAGTAAAATCTGAAGTCAGCTGTTCTTTTTGGATGAACGGAATAAAAGGCTTGATGGAACAGTTTATGTCACTTAATCATGGAAGCCATACTGAAGCATCTAAAGACCAAAGCACAGAAGCATCTCCATCTCCATCTCCATTTCAATCTCCCGCTACATCCATTTTGATACACTCTCCTAACAAAGTTAGAAGTCGAGGACGACCACCAACAAAGAGGAAACAATCCTTAATTGAAAAAATCCCCAAGACTTCGAGATCAAAAAAGAAGAGAGATACGGCCACAACATCTACAGTTTTGGATTCAACACAACAACAACAGCAATGGAATGATCCACTTTCAACTCAATTTTCCTTTACATCACTTTTGTCCTCTCAAGTATATGTCGAAGATAATGCGTGTGGGGATAACATTCAACGAAGATAGTATTTATTTGATAATGAAGAGAGTACTTATTTGATAATGTTGTTGTCACTTTGAATATTTTTACTTTTTTATCATATCTTTAACGAAGATAGTATTTATTTGATATTGAAGAGAGTACTTATTTGATAATGTTGTTGTCACTTTGAATATTTTTACTTTTTTATCATATCTTTAACGAAGATAGTACTTATTTGATAATGTTCTTGTCCCGAAACCATCCAATTCGGGTCCCGAAACAACTTTTCGGGTCCCGAAACCACACGTTTCTTGTCCCGAAACAACTTTTCGGGTCCCGAAACCATCCATTTCGGGTCCCGAAACAACTTTTCGGGTCCCTAAACCATCCATTTCGGGTCCCGAAACCATCCATTTCGGGTCCCGAAACCATCCATTTCGGGTCCCGAAACCACACGTTTCTTGTCCCGAAACAACTTCTCGGGTCCCGAAACCACACGTTTCTTGTCCAGAAACAACTTCTCGGGTCCCGAAACCACACGTTTCTTGTCCCGAAACAACTTCTCGGGTCCCGAAACCACACGTTTCTTATCCCGAAACAACTTTTCGGGTCCCGAAACCATTCATTTCTTGTCCCGAAACCACACGTTTCTTGTCCCTAAACCAAACGTTTCTTGTCCCTAAACTACTTTGTTTTTGTCCCGAAATGGTATTTTCAACTCATATTATACTTGTTTTCTTGTCACGAAATGGCATTTTCAACTCATATTATACTTGTTTCTTGTTTTTTAACTCATACTATAATTGAAGACTAGAAAATAATTGAAGACAAAAAATTTATATACTTGGATTATTATACAGGTTAAATGTTTCAGGACAATCTTCTTTCAAAATTTCCAGATACTTCAATAAGATGTTCCTTAGATTTCGGTTCAAACTTGAACGGATGATCATTGCGGTGTATTTGGCTCGCAAAGCTTCAATCATTCCCTTTGCCTAAGAAAATGATAATTCACCGGTTATTTATTAAAGATTTGTGAAACAAATAAAATGTGAAAATATTTAACTTACATTTTTTTGGCTTATAGCACATTCCCAATCTGCATTGCCATAGTAAGTATGAATATGTCTCATGCAGTATATTCCGCAATCCGTTTTATTTGAACTGTCTTGCCAATGTAAATTTAAAACATTGACCGGGAATTGGGCAATTTGGGTTGACATCTCTTGGTCGATAGTATTGAAGTACTCCACAACGTTTTCAACCTGTTTTACAAAGAAGTTAATAAACATAAACACTTTAACATACATTATGTGTAAAAAACACTTCAACAATACCAGTTTCCGAATTGTAACATATTTATGTTCCCATTCTATATCTGGGTCCAGTGGTAGATTGTCGAGGACTTCAATTACTTTCTTCGCAATGTTGATGACAACAACATAATAATGACTTTCGTATAAAATTGGGAAAAATATCTGCAAAATTATGACCATGAATCAGATGACATATATGAGCAAGAATAAGTATTTAATATAAGCATATTGAACTTACCAGATTAGTAGTTTTCATGTCTTCGGGTGTTATTTGGAAAATTCTCATTTCTTCAATCAGTCTTTCGATAAAAAGCTCTTTCGTTCTCCAAAAGTCCTGCAAATTAAGTCAACATGACAATAAGACAATTGGTTTATACAATAATGAAAGATATAGAGAATGGTTTATACAACATATTTGAGGATTATTTAACAATACAAATTTGTTGTCATGCAATTGAAAATACTAGAAATGAGATATACCTGGATAGGTTACCTAGGTGATCACACCAGAGAAAGCAACTGACAACAAATAATACGAAGTCTATCTTGAAATTGTTGTCAGCAGCTTTGTTCTCAATGATTTTGATCGGCATAGCAGTAGCTAAAGGAGCGCCATTAACGGGGTTACCCCATCGAGTCCTAAATGCCTTCAACTTGTCATCAATCTCGTTATTCTGATATTCTAAAATATCCAGCTCCCCTCTGGGGAGACCCAATACCATATGAACGTCCTCTTCTTCGATTTTCACTTCCTCGCCATTCTCTAGGGTGAATGAACATTTATTGCAGTCAAACTTTCTGACTAGATAACGAGAGATCTCACCGGGGCATTTTGAAAGCGATAATGAAAGTAGAGCGCCAAAGCCTATTGACTTCACAGCATCTTTTTGTTCCTTAGACAGCATTTGAAGAAGATTGAAAAGGCCACTAGACGATGTCCTAGTTAAAAATAAGTTGTGGGGGGCTGCTTTGGGAGCTGTGGCTCTAGGGGATTTTGGAACTGATTTGGGAGCTGCATTTGGAGCTGTTGCTCTAGGGGATTTGGGAAATGGTTTGGAAGCTGCTTTGGGAGCTGGATTGGGAGCTGATTCTTGGACAATACTTTTACGTTTATTTGCCCTACAACAACAAATGATAAACATTTAAAAGCCATGAAGCAAATAATCACTAAAATGAAGCAATTCGGGTCCCGAAACCATCCATTTCGGGTCCCGAAACCACCATTTCGGGTCCCGAAACCATCCATTTCGGGTCCCGAAACCACCATTTCGGGTCCCGAAACCATCTATTTCGGGTCCCGAAACCATCCATTTCGGGTCCCAAAACCATCCATTTCGGGTCCCGAAACACACTTTCGGGACCCTAAATTCAGCCAAACATTAAGTAATCCAACTTTCGGGTCCTGAAACCATCCATTTCGGGTCCCGAAACACACTTTCGGGACCCTAAATTCACCCAAACATTAAGTAATCCAACTTTCGGGTCCCGAAACCATCCATTTCGGGTCCCGAAACACACTTTCGGGACCCTAAATTCAGCCAAACATTAAGTAATCCAACTTTCGGGTCCCGAAACAGCCTATTTCGGGTCCCGAAACTACACTTTCGGGACCCTAAATTCAGCCAAACATGAAGTTATCCCACTTTCGGGACCCATAACAGCCTATTTCGGGTCCCGAAATCACACTTTCGGGACCCTAAATTCAGCCAAACATTAATTTTCCCACTTTCGGGACCCATAACAGCCTATTTCGGGTCCCGAAATCACACTTTCGGGACCCTAAATTCAGCCAAACATTAATTTTCCCACTTTCGGGACCCATAACAGCCTATTTCGGGTCCCTAAATTCAGCAAATACCCAATAAATTTAGTTTTGGCTAACAATAATTCAACCATACACAATTAAATCAGACTTTCGGGTAACGAAAACTTTGTTTCGATAACCATAATGCAGTAATACCCTAACCATAACTCTGAAACCCTAACCCTAACCGCAAAACGCTAACCCTACGATTCTAAAATAGAAGATGTCTTATTTACCTTGTCCTTGGAGATCTTGGGGCCTTGCATGGAGATTTACCTGAAACACCAGCCTGAAAAGAAAATATTACGAAATGAACACGAAGGCGGACGATTCTGAAACTGAAATATTAAAGAATGAGAAGTGTCTTACCATTTTCGAGCGAAAGAAGAAAGTAGAAGTCGGGATGCCGGAGTGATAAATCGCCAGAGAAGACGCCGGTTCGTTCGCCGGATGTGATAAATCGTCAGAGAAGAAAGAGAGGGAAGAAGAAAGAAGAAAGAGGAGCTGAAACGTTTTATTTTTTTTTTATTTATTTTTTATTTTTTTTTCTTTCTCTCTCCTAGCTGGCAAGGCCACGTAGGATTCGTGGCCTTGCTTTCGCTAGTCATTCGTTGGTTTTATCATTTCTCTTATAAATAATATATAGAATCATAAACAGGGCTGGCCCAGAATAAGCCTACGTCCCTATCTATTATATTTTTAAATATAAAATGGTGTAATTTATTATATTTTAAATATAAAAGGGTGTAATTGAGTGGAATAAGATAAAATTTATTGTTTTTGGACCGGCAAACCCGGTGAACCGACAGTCAAATATGGTTGGGTTAATGAAAAAATCAGAAATGCAATAAACTCAAATAAATTCGGCTAATCCGTCGGTTGGACCGAAATCCGATAACCCGGTTAACCCAACGGGCTTATCCTATTTTTATTAAAAAAAAACACTTCTTTTCTTTCTCCCTTATTACTCACTCATCTCCCTCCCCGTATATTTTGTTCCGGGTTTATCTATTTCTAATTCTAATTGTAGTAGTTTATATTTATTTTAATTGTTTAATCTATAACTTAAGAGTTGCTGTTAAAATTATTTTAATTGTGTTGTACTTATTCTCTACTAGAGGCAATTAATATATTGTAATTGTAAAATAATACTTTGAATTTTGATTTTACTTTGACTATTGTATAAATAATTTTATATTATTTTATTATTACGTGAAACTCATTAATTAGTTTGACCAGTTGACTCACCGATTGAACTAGTAACCCAATGACCTAGTCCCTTCACCAGATTGATGACCGGAGCGGGTTTCAAAACTATGGTAAAAAAACAAATATAATTTTGATTTGATTATAAATTCAAATCTCTTCAAAAAAACCATTTTTTCTATTAAATTTTTAATTTAGACTTAATTAACAAAAAAAACAAATATTGAACTTTTTCCTATCAGGAGGACTGGGCAGCCCATAACTAGGGCCAACTCTAATCCTAACCGATAAATGAGCAAAAACTAAATACAACCGAATTTACCTTGTGAGATAACCGATAATATATTTTACTGTCACCATGAATGAAGAGATATCCAGTAAAAGCTTAGCTTGAATAAAGAAAATCAAATTACAACCAAACTTGAAGGGACTGAAAAGAAAACGGATAATAGTAAGAACAAATTAAAAACTAAACAACATCATGTTTTGTTTTTTTCAAGGACTTGCATCTGTCAGCATAGTTAAATATTATTTATTATTTTTACATTATAAATTCAATTAAAATTTGGTTCATTTCAATATGATAGCCTCTAGAATATTTCTAAATAGGTCCTTTTGGAGTCGAATTTGTTGATTCTCGTTATAAGAAGATATCAAATTAATGGGCTACATCAAAATGGCGTGTAAACTTGTTTATATATGAAAACTTCTTATTACATGATATTCCAAAATTTCTAGGCAAAGAATATTTATTTGTTCAAGTTTTACTAATTATAGTGTTTAAGCTGAAAAAAGACCTCTGAATATTCGAAGTTGTAGAAACGAAAACTTAAAGTGGCAGAAGTGTGTAGAACAAATGTTCCGGGACAAATGTGTCCATAACTATTTTATTATCAATATTATATAATTATATCATTTATCTTGATAATACGTGACAAAATTAAAAGACATATTTCTCTACTATTTATTTTATTTTTTATTTTTTAAGTAATAAGGTCACGTGACATCATTTTCTCATTTAAATTCCTTCCCCAACGTTTCTCTTTTGATTACCTGAAAAAATCAAATAATTTTTCCCTTTTCTTTTTTCTCAAATTTTTATTTTTTACCATCAATGATGTGATGTCACATTATTCTCGTTCCCTCTCCTCAAAATTACTTATAAGATAAATTATAATATTCAAATTCATGTGTCAAAGTTTTATTTAAATAACAGTATTAAGTTGAAGTGTGTTGTGGGGAGTTGAAATTGATAACATAATAAGTTAATAATTGTGGGATGTACTCAATTTGGAATTGAAACCGAAATGGATTATTATTTATTTTATTTTATAATTATTTTCTTTTTAAAAATTGTGATTGTTTGATTTATTTAATTAGGTCTTGTGGCATAGTTTAAAAGAAAACAGTGTAAAAAATGATTGGGTCTCGATCCAGTCTTAATATATAAAAAAATAGAATGATTCCCAAATTTACAGAAAAACATAAATGGGCCTTAGTCCAGTTTATAACATTTCTTTTTAATTTGTATCATGAATTAAGTTTTCAAAAACCTAAATCAGGTATAAGTAACATCAATAATTAGTCTCACAAGGCAATACATATGATCAATTCATTTAAAGCCTAAATCACAATCTTTTATAACTATAAGCTTCATTAATTAACTTTAACATAAATAATTCATTTTATAATGTTTTCTTGATCAAAACCTCATCCAGTTAAAAAGAAAAATAAGATTGAGATTAAGATTGTTTAGAGAATAAAATTATTCTTTTTTTTTCTCAAAAAAGAAAAATAATACAATACCTTGACATTTTTAATGATTTTGAACAAATTTGAAACTAGTTGTAATTGAATTTTTTGCACAAGATGATTAAATCTTAATTTAATAGGTAAAATAATAAAGAACCATTCAACCCATTTTATGAAAATGTTTTCTCTTTTCAATATTTTAAATAGCCAAGAGTGTTTTGTGGGTGGGTTTTGTTTGGTGCATTCTAAATATTAAATGTGATTAATGTTGACACAAGTCAGACAAATTATATTGACTAAGTTAAAAACAGTTTCCACTAAACCCTACTAAATTAGTTTTTAACCAATTATTTAGTTTTTAATTTATTGATTTTATTCTAATTAATCAATAATAAAATAACTTAATTCAAATAAATATTCAATATCTTAAAATTAAATAATAAGTTACATTATTAAATAATAACTTAAATTTATTGTTTCTTTTCCAAAAATAATTAAATATATGTCCTATAGTATATATAAAACAGTCCTATGTATGTAATATATATATATATATATATATATATATATATATATATATATATATATATATATATATATATATATATATATATATATATTAAGTATATAAAAATCTTATTATTATTGAGGAAAATAGTCAAGGAACAAATAAATGTGTAGGAAAACAGTGAAGAATAAAAGAAACAATGACTGGAAAGTTTCAAGAAAATTAGAGTTGGTTTATTTGTGGTCTCCAATTTCAAATAACAGAAAAAAGAATTTACATGCTTAATTAAGAACTGATGAGAAAAAAATGTAGTTATATATATTTTTTTTTGAAAAAACAAAGGCTATTATTAATAAGTTGAAAGAGTTAATATCAATCTGCCTATCAATCAATATAAACGGTATAATATACATTGAAATCTAAACTTTAAGCCCTAAATTCACCTGAATATATTGAAGAGACGGTGAAAAGTCGATAATATTGGACGAGGAACGATAATGTTGAACGAGGTTGATCGATGATGTTGAACGAAGTTGGAATGGAAAGTCGACAGTTGTGAAGACGTAGTTTTGAAAGTCGGGGTGGGAGGAAGAATCGGGGAGGTTTTGTTTTAAATTAGGGCCAAAAGTTTATATATACGATGAAATGACGAGAATCACTATTCACGCGTTTCATCTAAATGCGTGAGTTGATTAACGCGTTTTAGATGAAAAGTGTGAATGGTAATTCTCGTTAATTGAAAAACGAGAACTGTCATTCACGCTTTTCATCTAAAACGCGTTAATCAACTCACGCGTTTTAGATGAAAACGCGTGAATGACAATTCTCGTAAATGAGCGTAAAATCAGGCGCCCAAGAAATATTTCTAACATTTCGCAGGGCAAAAGGGCTTCCTTTAAAAGGGGCTTTTTTTTAATTTCGCTATCAAATTTCCCTTTATAATATACTGAAATGCGATCACATCAAAAACATGGGAATCTTTTTCTTTATTTTTTTACTTATTTTATCAATATTTACGCCGTTAATATAGAAAATTAAAAACTTAAATAAATAAAAAGCTAGAATAAGATAACTGACAAATTTTATACATTTATTTATTATCAAATACAATTCAATCTTATTACTTTGACAATAACTAGATCCCCAAATACAATATTAATCTTATTAAAATTATTACTTCAATTTTCTTATAAATCTTATTCTTCTTTATCTGTATTAATAAATTATAAGTAAAAAGTACACTTAAAATAGTTTCTTACAAAGACATACAAAAAAAAACTAATGAAAAATTACAAACTTATTTTTTACAATTTAAAAACTAAATCTTTTAAGCCTCATAATCATGTACTAACATCAATTGTAATTTAAAAATCATCTATAATTTGAAATATGTTTTTTTTGTACAACTATCAGCTGCAATTTAGACTTATGTTTTCTAAATAGAACATTTCTAATTTTCATTAAATTTTCATATAAAATTTATACAAAATTAATAAGTAAAAGATAATATATAAAATTCATACATGTTTCTTATCTCATTTACTTTTTGAAATTGAAACTTTATTAATATTTCTAAAATAAAGATTTCATTCTTCACTTTAGAGTTACTAAAAAATAACCATTTCTAAAATAAAGATTGCATTCTTTACTTTAGAGTTACTAAAAAATAACATTTTAAAAACTTTAATGTTATAATTTTATTTAGTATTTAATTTATCTTGTAAAGTTTTTAAGTTTATTTTTGAGTAATTTAAAAGTAAAGAATGAAATTCTTTATTTTAGAAATATTCATACAAATTTTAGAAATAAATGAGATAGGATAGTATGTATGAATTTTACCTATTTTTAATAAAAAATATATTATATTATATATATTAATTTTATATAAATTTTACATTCAAATAATTTAATGAAAAATTGGATATATTCCGCTTATAAAAAAGAATTTTTTTTAAAGAAAAACATAAGTCTAATTTTAGTTTATAATTGTCAAATGAAAAACATATTTCAAATTGTAGATGATTTAAGTATATAATACACAAAGAATAAACTTTTTAAAAGATGTAAAAAAAACTGAAAATTAAGATGTTATGATAGAAATAGTATAGAAGAGAATGAAGAAAGTGAGTGAAAAATTAATTTAATTTTTCATTAGTTTTGTAAAAATAATATTTTAAATTGAAGTGAATAACAGTCACCAAAACAATATGAATTTAATTAACATGTTATTTTTATGTTCAAAATAATTTTATTATTATTTTTTCAGAAAAGTTGTATCATTCATATATAGAGTTTTTCAGAAAAGATTATCAAATTAATTTATCTGATACAGTTCAATAAAGGAAAGCATCTGTCAAATTTCCTAACAAGTAGTTCACAAATCAGATATTCATCATTAATAAAAAAAAAATCAGCAGCCTAGATAATAACTTTAATGCATTTTAACAACAATAAAAAAAAATTGGGATC
Source organism: Impatiens glandulifera (assembly GCF_907164915.1). NCBI lineage: Eukaryota > Viridiplantae > Streptophyta > Magnoliopsida > Ericales > Balsaminaceae > Impatiens > Impatiens glandulifera. The sequence goes on along the minus strand of NC_061866.1, from coordinate 46,303,168 downwards.
AATATGTGACTTTCAATTTTAAAAACTAAATTATTAATTTCTTTTATTTTTTTATAAGAAAGTTTATTTTTCAAGAGAAAAACCCGAAGAATTAGAACATCCTAATAAGATTAAAATACACTAAATTGCTGTTAATAAATAAAACATTATCAGGTCTAATATCAATGAAGAATAAAGATGACAAGAAATTGCAATAATTTAAACCAAATCTGGTGACAAGAAAACAAAGAATTTATAAATTGTATTTATTGAATTTTTGTATTAATCAAAACTTATTAACCACACTAACTTCATTATTGTTAGCAATTTATCTTTACTCCACATTTTAAATTTTAAACACTATTTAGCAAAGTTTAAAATGAATTTTAATAATTTACTTCTTATACTAGTTTATTGCAAAAAATAAAACAATGCAATCAAATGAAAGATTGAAAAAAATAATAACTTCGAAAACTCACCAAAGAAAAAAGAAAATAACATATTAACAAATTTATTATTTTATTTTAAAAAGTTAACTTCAAAATTTTTTATTAACAATTTAATATTTATTTGTAAGATTATATAATATAGATGATGAAAAATGAATTCAAATATAACCAAAAAAATATTACATGGTCAATATCAGCATGAAGAATATGCACTTAAATATATAAAAAAAAGAAGAAGCTATAACTGATTTGAAAACTATACTTTCAGACCCTAATGAAATAATACTATGTGAATATCCATTTTAAAATACTTTTGTGTCGTGTTTGTTATGCAGTAATAAACTGTAGATATAAGATTTTTAGTAAATTTAGTTAGTTGTTTGATTTATTATTTTGTATAAACAGTATTTAAAAGTGATATAATTTATACTTTAAACTAGGTCCTATCGTGTACCAATTATAAACATATATAAAAAATATATTTACATATTTACCCTTAAATTTGATTATATATTTTTTTTCTTTAAAAGTCATATTCCGTATTTATCTTTCTATTTTGATTATTTTTTTCCTTAAACATTCATATTTGAGATGTTATCTTAATTATAATTTTGGTAATTATATTTGTCAGAATCTATATAATTATATTATTATTTTATTACTTATGTGAGCAGTGTAAATAGTTTGGTTTTGAATTATTTTCTTTAACAACTTGTATATTTTTAAATGAGGTAAAAAAATTACTTATTTTAAGTTATAATTTAATACCGTGATAAGAAATTGTTTTCTAAATGAGATAAAAGAGTATAAAATTTCTCAATGAATATAGAAATACAAAACTGGAAGTGAGAATCAAAGTCTTATTATTTAATATGAACAAATATCCTCTTTTGTTAACAACATTTTATAACATAAAAAAAATGTGTACAAATTACAAGTAATAATAAAAAAATACATGAATAAAGAGAAATAATAATAAAAAAAAAATATATATATTAATTTAATAATTAAATTAAATTTATATAAATATAAAGGGCAAAATCATCTTTTACATTTTATACAACATATACTACCCACCAAACACAAAATCATTAAATCCATACAATTTATAACTCTCTTATACTTTCAACCAAATGCAAATAACATATATAACTTATACCTCTTAATACCCTTTACAACTTATATCCTTACAATTAATACATATATAACTAATACAACATAACAAACGCTACCTTGGATTATCATATTCATAATTATATTTGTTATAATAATCTCTATCGATCATCATTTATTAATGTTAACTTTATTAGTTAACTTTAATTCTTTATTTATTAAATTATTTTGTTTATATGCTAAAACTAAAAATACAATGTCTAAATTAAAACATGCATTTAGATACTGAGAAAATGAGAAATTTGTGTGTGAACTTAGATAAAAAGTAAACAAAAAATATAAATAAAAATAAAAATACAAAATTGTGGTAAATGAATAGACACTCAAAATTACGATTATAAAATATTAATGCATATAAATCATTTTAGAATAATAAATAATATATCAATTTATTTATTTAAATACTGAACCAAATCAACTTAACTTTCTTATTTATTATATTAATTAATATTTTTTTATAAATTTTTGAAATAGTTTAAAATTGAGAAATATAAAAAATTATTTTAACCTTATATTTATATAAATTATTATTTTAATCTTTATATTTTACCCTTTTTAAATCATTTCTATTATTAATTATATTCAAATTAATAAAAATAATAAAATATAATTATTATATAAATGTAGTTTTATAAATACTATTATTACATTATTTACATATATAAAGGGTTTGATCACCTGATTTTGTGTAATAATTATTTTAATAAAATCATCTTTGAAATTATAATAAAATTATAATAGAATTAAAAAAAAGGTGAGACCATTTAGCTGAAAAGCCAATTGGACAAGGCTATGTATGTTAAATATATATATATATATATATAATATTTTAAAAGATTTACACTGGGCTACGACCCAACGCAGCCCGCAACGTAGCTCCGCCGTTGGTTTTGAGGTAAGTTCTCCACATCAATGAGTCTCCTTATCTTCCCAAAAAATTGACTGATATCAAGGAAATGACAATCATCAATACAAAGAGTAATGACTTTAGTTCAAATGTCTTCAAGTGTTTTTTTTTCATACATTTATCATATTTGGATGGATTGTTTTGTCAGAATTCTAGGCTCTTATAATTATTTATTTTTTATCGTCTTTTTATTTAATAATATTATGTTGTTTTCTAAAAAAAATATAAAAATATATAAAGAGCATATAACAACATTAATGTGAAGCATGCTTCACATTAAAACGTTTCACTTATGCATCTTAGCACGCTACACGCTCTCAAAGCTTCACATGAGAGTGTTTCCCTCCGAATCTATAATAATAATAATAATTTTGTTTTTATTTTTGTAAATAATAATAATAAATATTTTATAAACAATAAAAACATTTAACATAATATTTTATATAAAAAATTAATAAATTACTATAATTAATCATTTTCAAATAACAATGCTATAATAATTTACTTATTGTAGGCAATCTCTTGTTGGGTAACTTGAACAGCGGCGTAAGACTGAGCGCTTCATTTTGTTGGGTTCAATAGTTAATTCAAACTTTGCATTACTATGTCAAAACAAGTAATATGCATTCAAAAGAAATTACTAAAACAAAAGAGAAAAATCACAAGATGGAATTTTTTTTTATTTTGTTACCAAAGTGGATTCATGACCGCAGTATATGCTTGTCTCATCTGGAAGAGCCATTATCTTTTTGAGTTAAGAAAGCATCTGAACGCGTTTAGATATTTTGTCGATGATCTTTTCGAGTTTCCTCTTCAGGGCGTTGAACTCCTCGGATATTTGAATTCTTTAATGTTTCAAGCTCTCATCTTGTCTCCATTTATTAATTGAAATATTCAAATCTCTTTATTTTACTTTTATAAAATTTACTAGAATTTGTATTGTTATTACAAATATCAAACGAAAACATTCAACTAGTTCATTATAGAATCAAATCATCATGTTCAACTGGAAATTATTTTTAAAATCTTTTATGCCCAGATACAGAAATTGCATTTTAAAAATCTGTTATGGCCAGATACAGAAATTAGGGCAATTTGAGCCTCATGTCATGATGAATTCAAATGGATTTTCTCAAGAACATGAAAGTTATAATTTTTTAAAAGTTATTTTAATACTTTTATTATAAAAAATAAAATAAATAATCACATCATAGTCAATTAATAAACTATAATTTTATTCTAACTTATTAAGTTAGTTCGAGTGGAAAAAAAAAATTGTCTTATAAGAGATCAAAGTTCACGATTTCTAATTTAAATTAAAATAAATTACATCTTTATTAAAAGTTTTTCCAAAATCAAACAAGCTCTTGAATTGTTCTTCCTTAATTACTTTTTCTTCTTCTTTGATTTATATTATAAAATGATTAGCGATTTAAACATGATAAAACTAATAAAAGTTGTTTAAGCTTTCTAGTTCTACATTCTGACAATATTTGCCTTAATGAACATTTGGATCAATAGTTTTTAACAATTGTGATAGATTATCAGATTAATGTTTTATTTACTTTAATGCATGAATCAATAATAATTGTGAAGACACTTTTGATGGATAATTGAAGTTGTGTAAACAAGTTAATTAGATGAAAATAATAGTATTTTATAATATTCTTTTAATATAAAGGGAAAAAATTTATGATTACTAATAATTTTGATTAGGTGAATTTTTTTTTATAAAGACTTAAAATGTATTGATATATATAAATAAATAAAAAATAGTAATTTTAAATAAAAAATATTTTAATATTTTGATTCATTAATTTAGTGATTTTTCGTGCCTATTTTCTAGTACATGGTCTTGTTGCAACCTACAAAACTAACAATATCTAGTCTAACACATTCATGATTTTATTGTCCATAAAAAACTAACATATTTAATCTAACACATTCATTTTCATTTGTTGTTTTATTTGTTTACTTTGTCACAAATACAACAAAAAGAAAATATATTTTAATAAATACACTTTATAAAAATAGTCCTTTCTTTTATAGACTTGTTTAGACATGAAAAAAAACTAATAAAAAAATAGTTTTTTACAAACTTGTTTAGACATTAAAACAACTAATAAAAAACAATCTTCAAATAAAAAGTTAACTTCTTAATTATATTTGAGAAGAAGGGTTTATATGCACTATAATATAAAAAAGAAAATGCAATTTATTAACAGTTTAGAAATAATATTTCGCCTCTTGGTTGTCTCCGGCAATTTTGCATTCTTCATTATCATCTGAAGTATAATAACCCTAAGTTGAACTCTTGGTTGTCTCCGGCAATTTTGCATTCTTCATTATCATCTGAAGTATAATAACCCTAAGTTGAAGATATTAGATTATTGTCTTATAAATTTATATAAAAATAATAAATAAAATATATATTTTTATTAAATATTTATTCACACATAAACACAGAATACTATGAATATATACGAGTACAAACTTTCTAATCTCAATTATTCCTCCAAAATCAATTAGTTTAACATTATCATCCTTATTAATTATTTAAAAAAGATAATAATGTGAAACTAATTGACTTCAGAAGGGTAATTGAGATTGAAATATTTATACCTGTATATATTTCATCTCATTCTCCACCTGAATTCCATGTAAGTATTTATATGCTGATAAATATTTAATAAAATATATATTTTATTTATTATTTTTATTATTTAATTATATATACGGGTACAAATTTTCTAATCTCAATTATTCCTCTGAAATCAATTAATTTAACATTATCCTCCTTATTAATTATTTGAAAAGATAACAATGTGAAATTAATTGACTTTGGAGAAGTAACTGAGATTAAAATATTTATACCTGTAAATATTTTTCATACCATTCTTCACCTGAATTCCATGTAAGTATTTATGTGTTGAGAAGTATTTAATAAAATATATAATTTATTTATTACTTTTTATTATTAAATTTATCTATATTTTACGGACAAATTTAATGAAAAACTTGATAAATTTAAGAGTAATAATATTTCAGTAAGCTTGACCTCTATCCAAACAAAATCCCAATCCCACAAAACCAAAATAAAGAAAAACATGTTTAAAATTGTATTTAATGTCAAATTGTCTCAATCCCTCAAAAACGAAAAAGAAAAACATGTTTAAAATTGCATTTAATGTCAAGTGGAAAATTAATTTCTAAACTTACAATAAATTACATTTCTATTTCTTTTTTATGTTTAGTAATATATAGGAGATATTTAAAAGTCTAGAAACTCTTCTTCTCAAAGACAATTAAGAAGTGAGTGTATTAACTTTTCATTAGTTTTTTTATATGTCTAAACAAGTTTGCAATAATATTATTTTTTACATTAATTTTTTTAATGTCTAAACAAGTTTATAAGAGATTATTTTTTCATTAGTTTCTTTTTAATGTTTAAACAAATTTATAAAATACTATTTTTATAGTTTCTTTTTCATGTCTACAAGTTTATAAGAAATAGTATTATAGAGTATATTTTACTAAAAATATTATTTCATTCGGGTTGTACTTGTGTCAAATAAACAAATAAAAAAACCCTCAACAAATGAAAATAAATGTGCTTACATTAATTTTTTAGGTTGACAACAAAAACATGTATTAGAATTATGTAGGGTTTACTAAAAAAATCACCAAAACAAGAAACAAAAATGTTATAAACTGAAGAATGTCATACTTTCGAGTTCAATTCCAATTTTAGAAAAGTTGTACCATTTATACACCTATAGTTTTAAAGAAAAAGATGATGAAAACAGTTTACCTGAGTTGAGTTCAATAAGATATGCATCATTAACCAAAAGAATTCAGCAACCTAATAATAACCTTAATGCAAATATGTTTGAAGAAACATTGGAACATCCCAATAAAATTAAAATAAACAGAAAATCATTAGGGGTGTGTTTGATAGCCTTGGAATTGGCATTGGAATTGGAATTGGAGGGTCCAATTCTAATTCTTATGTTTGTTAGACACTTTAATATTAAGAATTGGAATTGGAATTAGAATTCCAATGGAATTCAATATAGGGTGTGTTTGATGATGGGGAATTGGAATTGGAATTGGCATTGGAATTCTAATTCCAATTCCATGAGAATTGGCATTGAATTACAATTCAATTCCTATGTTTGGAAAATGATAGAATTGTAATTCAATTCCAATTCATATGTTTGGGAAAATGATAGAATTGTAATTCAATTCTAATCCAATGTTTGTAAAATAAAATATCGGTTCAAAATGTTAACTTTTAAAATATGTTTTGACGTTTTGGAACGTTTAATACGTTTTTGACATTTTTTCACATTTTCACACATTTTTCACGTTTTTCACACGTTTTTCAAGTTTTTCACACGTTTTTCACGTTTTTCAAACGTTTTTCACATGTTTTTCACGTTTTTCACGTTTTCACACGGTTTTTACACGTTTTCAAGTTTTTTACTCGTTTTAATACGTTTTCACGTTTTTCACACATTACAACACGTTTTTCACGTTTTTCACACGTTTTTCACGTTTTCACACATTTTAACACGTTTTTCACGTTTTTTCACGTTTTACCACGTTTTTCACGTTTTACCACGTTTTTCACGTTTTCAAACGTTTTCACGTTTTAACACGTTTTTCACGTTTTCAAACGTTTTCACGTTTTAACACGTTTTTTCACACGTTTACACACGTTTTTCACATATTTTCACACGTTTTTTATACGTTTTTCACGTTTTCACGTTTTCACACGTTTATTCACGTTTTTCACGTTTTTCACGTTTTTCACGTTTTTTAAACGTTTTTCACGTTTTTCACATGTTTTTCACGTTTTTCACACGTTTTCACACATTTTTTACACATTTTCACGTTTTTTACACGTTTTAATACATTTTCACGTTTTTCACCACATTACAACACGTTTTTCACACGTTTTTCACGTTTTTCACACGTTTTTCACGTTTTTCACACATTATTCACATGTTTTTCACGTTTTCACGTTTTCACGTTTTTTCACACGTTTTAACACGTTTTACACGTTTTTCACGTCTTCACGTTTTTCACGTTTTTCACGTCTTCACGTTTTTTCACGTTTTTCACACGTTTTCAAACGTTTCACGTTTTCTACACGTTTTAACATGTTTTCACACGTTTTTCACACGTTTTTCACACGTTTTTCACGTTTTTCACGTGTTAAACGTGTTAAATGTGTTAAAAATGTGTCAAACGTGTCAAAAACGTAAAAAACATGTGAAACGTGTCAATGTGTTAAAAACGTTTTAAACGTGTTAAAAACATGAAAACGTGTCAAAAACGTGTTAAACGTTCCAAACATGTGAAAATGTGTTAAACATGCCAAAACGTGAAAAACGTGTTAAACGTGTCAAAAACGTAAAAAAAGTGTTAAATGTGTTAAAAACGTGAAAACATGTTAAACGTGTCAAAAACGTAAAAAAATGTGTTAAATGTATCAAAAACGTGAAAACGTGTTAAACGTGTCAAAAACATGTTAAACATGTGAAAAACTTGTTAAACGTGCCAAAACGTGTCAAAAACGTAAAAAAATGTGTTAAATGTGTCAAAAACATGAAAACATGTTAAACGTGTCAAAAACGTGTTAAATATGTGAAAAACTTGTTAAACGTGCCAAAACGTGTAAAACGTGTCAAAATTGTGGTAAACGTGTCAAAAACGTAAAAAAAACGTGTTAAATGTGTCAAAAACGTGAAAACGCGTTAAACATGTCAAAAACGTAAAAAAAAAGTGTTACATGTGTCAAAAATGTGAAAACGTGTTAAACGCGTCAAAAACGTGTTAAATATGTGAAAAACTTGTTAAACGTGCCAAAACGTGTAAAACGTGTCAAAATTGTGGTAAACGTGTCAAAAACGTAAAAAAAAAACGTGTTAAATGTGTCAAAAACGTGAAAACGCGTTAAACATGTCAAAAACGTAAAAAAACGTGTTACATGTGTCAAAAACGTGAAAACGTGTTAAACGCATCAAAAACGTGTTAAATATGTTAAAAATTTGTTAAACGTGCCAAAACATGCAAAATATGCCAAAACATAAAAAACATGTCAAACGTGTCAAAAACGTGAAAATCATGTTAAACGTGTCAAGGACGTGAAAAACGTGTTAAATGTGTCAAAAACGTGTTAAACATGTCAAGGACGTGAAAAACGTGTTAAATGTGTCAAAACGTGTTAAACGTGACAAAACGTGTTAAACGTGCCAAAAACGTGTTAAACGTGTTAAAACGTGAAAACCATGTTAAACGTGTCAGAAACGTGTTAGACGTGTCAAGAACGTGAAAAACGTGTTAAATGTGTCGAAAACGTGTTAAACGTGCCAAAACGTATTAAACGTGCCAAAAACGTGTTAAACGTGCCAAAATATGAAAATATGTTAAACGTGTAAAAAACGTGTAAAACGTGTTTAATGTGAAAAACGTGTTAAACATGTCAAAAACATGAAAAACGTGTTAATTTGGAATTACAATTCCGACCTAAAAAGATAGGAATTGAGAACTATCAAATTACACTATGGGTGTGTTTGATAGCCTTGGAATTGGCATTGGAATTGGAATTGGAGGGTCCAATTCTAATTCTTATGTTTGTTAGACACTTTAATATTAAGAATTGGAATTGGAATTAGAATTCCAATGGAATTCAATATAGTGTAATTTGATAGTTCTCAATTCCTATCTTTTTAGGTCGGAATTGTAATTCCAAATTAACACGTTTTTCATGTTTTTGACATGTTTAACACGTTTTTCACATTAAACACGTTTTACACGTTTTTTACACGTTTAACATATTTTCATATTTTGGCACGTTTAACACGTTTTTGGCACGTTTAATACGTTTTGGCACGTTTAACACGTTTTCGACACATTTAACACGTTTTTCACGTTCTTGACACGTCTAACACGTTTCTGACACGTTTAACATGGTTTTCACGTTTTTAACACGTTTAACACGTTTTTGGCACGTTTAACACGTTTTTGTCACGTTTAACACGTTTTGACACATTTAACACGTTTTTCACGTCCTTGACATGTTTAACACGTTTTTGACACATTTAACACGTTTTTCACGTCCTTGACACGTTTAACATGATTTTCACGTTTTTGACACGTTTGACATGTTTTTTATGTTTTGGCATATTTTGCATGTTTTGGCACGTTTAACAAATTTTTAACATATTTAACACGTTTTTGATGCGTTTAACACGTTTTCACGTTTTTGACACATATAACACGTTTTTTACGTTTTTGACATGTTTAACGCGTTTTCACGTTTTTGACACATTTAACACGTTTTTTTTTTACGTTTTTCACACGTTTACCACAATTTTGACACGTTTTACACGTTTTGGCACGTTTAACAAGTTTTTCACATATTTAACACGTTTTTGACGCGTTTAACACGTTTTCACATTTTTGACACATGTAACACTTTTTTTTTACGTTTTGACATGTTTAACGCGTTTTCACGTTTTTGACACATTTAACACGTTTTTTTACGTTTTTGACACGTTTACCACAATTTTGACACGTTTTACACGTTTTGGCACGTTTAACAAGTTTTTCACATATTTAACACGTTTTTGACACGTTTAACATGTTTTCACGTTTTTGACACATTTAACACATTTTTTTACGTTTTTGACACGTTTTGGCACGTTTAACAAGTTTTTCACATGTTTAACACGTTTTTGACACGTTTAACACGTTTTCACGTTTTGACACATTTAACACATTTTTTTACGTTTTTGACACGTTTAACATGTTTTCACGTTTTTAACACATTTAACACTTTTTTTTACGTTTTTGACACGTTTAACACGTTTTTCACGTTTTGGCATGTTTAACACATTTTCACATGTTTGGAACGTTTAACACGTTTTTGACACGTTTTCATGTTTTTAACACGTTTAAAACGTTTTTAACACATTGACACGTTTCACATGTTTTTTACGTTTTTGACACGTTTGACACATTTTTAACACATTTAACACGTTTAACACGTGAAAAACGTGAAAAACGTGTGAAAAAACGTGTGAAAAACGTGTGAAAACATGTTAAAACGTGTAGAAAACGTGAAAACGTTTGAAAACGTGTGAAAAACGTGAAAAACGTGAAGACGTGAAAAACGTGAAAAACGTGAAGACGTGAAAAACGTGTAAAACGTGTTAAAACGTGTGAAAAACGTGAAAACGTGAAAACGTGAAAAACATGTGAATAATGTGTGAAAAACGTGAAAAACGTGTGAAAAACGTGAAAAACGTGTGAAAAACGTGTTGTAATGTGTGAAAACGTGAAAATGTATTAAAACGTGTAAAAAACGTGAAAATGTGTAAAAAATGTGTGAAACGTGTGAAAAACGTGAAAAACATGTGAAAAACGTGAAAAACGTTTAAAAACGTGAAAAACGTGAAAAACGTGAAAAACGTGAATAAACGTGTGAAAACGTGAAAACGTGAAAAACGTATAAAAAACGTGTGGAAAATATGTGAAAAACGTGTGTAAACGTGTGAAAAACGTGTTAAAACGTGAAAACGTTTGAAAACGTGAAAAACGTGTTAAACGTGAAAACGTTTGAAAACGTGAAAAACGTGGTAAAACGTGAAAAACGTGGTAAAACGTGAAAAACGTGAAAAACGTGTTAAAATGTGTGAAAACGTGAAAAACGTGTGAAAAACGTGAAAAACGTGTTGTAATGTGTGAAAAACGTGAAAACGTATTAAACGAGTAAAAAACTTGAAAACGTGTAAAAACCGTGTGAAAACGTGAAAAACGTGAAAACATGTGAAAAACGTTTGAAAAACGTGAAAAACGTGTGAAAAACTTGAAAAACGTGTGAAAAACGTGAAAAATGTGTGAAAATGTGAAAAAATGTCAAAACGTATTAAACGTTCCAAAACGTCAAAACATATTTTAAAAGTTAACATTTGAACCGATATTTTATTTTACAAACATTGGATTAGAATTGAATTACAATTCTATCATTTTCCCAAACATATGAATTGGAATTGAATTACAATTCTATCATTTTCCAAACATAGGAATTGAATTGTAATTCAATGCCAATTCTCATGGAATTGGAATTAGAATTCCAATGCCAATTCCAATTCCAATTCCCCATCATCAAACACACCCTATATTGAATTCCATTGGAATTCTAATTCCAATTCCAATTCTTAATATTAAAGTGTCTAACAAACATAAGAATTAGAATTGGACCCTCCAATTCCAATTCCAATGCCAATTCCAAGGCTATCAAACACACCCCTAATGATTTTCTGTTTATTTAATTTTATTGGGATGTTCCAATGTTTCTTCAAACATATTTGCATTAAGGTTATTATTAGGTTGCTGAATTCTTTTGGTTAATGATGCATATCTTATTGAACTCAACTCAGGTAAACTGTTTTCATCATCTTTTTCTTTAAAACTATAGGTGTATAAATGGTACAACTTTTCTAAAATTGGAATTGAACTCGAAAGTATGACATTCTTCAGTTTATAACATTTTTGTTTCTTGTTTTGGTGATTTTTTTAGTAAACCCTACATAATTCTAATACATGTTTTTGTTGTCAACCTAAAAAATTAATGTAAGCACATTTATTTTCATTTGTTGAGGGTTTTTTTATTTGTTTATTTGACACAAGTACAACCCGAATGAAATAATATTTTTAGTAAAATATACTCTATAATACTATTTCTTATAAACTTGTAGACATGAAAAAGAAACTATAAAAATAGTATTTTTATAAATTTGTTTAAACATTAAAAAGAAACTAATGAAAAAAATAATCTCTTATAAACTTGTTTAGACATTAAAAAAAATTAATGTAAAAAATAATATTATTGCAAACTTGTTTAGACATATAAAAAAACTAATGAAAAGTTAATACACTCACTTCTTAATTGTCTTTGAGAAGAAGAGTTTCTAGACTTTTAAATATCTCCTATATATTACTAAACATAAAAAAGAAATAGAAATGTAATTTATTGTAAGTTTAGAAATTAATTTTCCACTTGACATTAAATGCAATTTTAAACATGTTTTTCTTTTTCGTTTTTGAGGGATTGAGACAATTTGACATTAAATACAATTTTAAACATGTTTTTCTTTATTTTGGTTTTGTGGGATTGGGATTTTTGTTTGGATAGAGGTCAAGCTTACTGAAATATTATTACTCTTAAATTTATCAAGTTTTTCATTAAATTTGTCCGTAAAATATAGATAAATTTAATAATAAAAAGTAATAAATAAATTATATATTTTATTAAATACTTCTCAACACATAAATACTTACATGGAATTCAGGTGAAGAATGGTATGAAAAATATTTACAGGTATAAATATTTTAATCTCAGTTACTTCTCCAAAGTCAATTAATTTCACATTGTTATCTTTTTCAAATAATTAATAAGGAGGATAATGTTAAATTAATTGATTTCAGAGGAATAATTGAGATTAGAAAATTTGTACCCGTATATATAATTAAATAATAAAAAATAATAAATAAATCATATATTTTATTAAATATTTATCAGCATATAAATACTTACATGGAATTCAGGTGGAGAATGAGATGAAATATATACAGGTATAAATATTTCAATCTCAATTACCCTTCTGAAGTCAATTAGTTTCACATTATTATCTTTTTTAAATAATTAATAAGGATGATAATGTTAAACTAATTGATTTTGGAGGAATAATTGAGATTAGAAAGTTTGTACTCGTATATATTCATAGTATTCTGTGTTTATGTGTGAATAAATATTTAATAAAAATATATATTTTATTTATTATTTTTATATAAATTTATAAGACAATAATCTAATATCTTCAACTTAGGGTTATTATACTTCAGATGATAATGAAGAATGCAAAATTGCCGGAGACAACCAAGAGTTCAACTTAGGGTTATTATACTTCAGATGATAATGAAGAATGCAAAATTGCCGGAGACAACCAAGAGGCGAAATATTATTTCTAAACTGTTAATAAATTGCATTTTCTTTTTATATTATAGTGCATATAAACCCTTCTTCTCAAATATATTAAGAAGTTAACTTTTTATTTGAAGATTGTTTTTTATTAGTTGTTTTAATGTCTAAACAAGTTTGTAAAAAACTATTTTTTTATTAGTTTTTTTTTCATGTCTAAACAAGTCTATAAAAGAAAGGACTATTTTTATAAAGTGTATTTATTAAAATATATTTTCTTTTTGTTGTATTTGTGACAAAGTAAACAAATAAAACAACAAATGAAAATGAATGTGTTAGATTAAATATGTTAGTTTTTTATGGACAATAAAATCATGAATGTGTTAGACTAGATATTGTTAGTTTTGTAGGTTGCAACAAGACCATGTACTAGAAAATAGGCACGAAAAATCACTAAATTAATGAATCAAAATATTAAAATATTTTTTATTTAAAATTACTATTTTTTATTTTATTTATATATATCAATACATTTTAAGTCTTTATAAAAAAAAAATTCACCTAATCAAAATTATTAGTAATCATAAATTTTTTCCCTTTATATTAAAAGAATATTATAAAATACTATTATTTTCATCTAATTAACTTGTTTACACAACTTCAATTATCCATCAAAAGTGTCTTCACAATTATTATTGATTCATGCATTAAAGTAAATAAAACATTAATCTGATAATCTATCACAATTGTTAAAAACTATTGATCCAAATGTTCATTAAGGCAAATATTGTCAGAATGTAGAACTAGAAAGCTTAAACAACTTTTATTAGTTTTATCATGTTTAAATCGCTAATCATTTTATAATATAAATCAAAGAAGAAGAAAAAGTAATTAAGGAAGAACAATTCAAGAGCTTGTTTGATTTTGGAAAAACTTTTAATAAAGATGTAATTTATTTTAATTTAAATTAGAAATCGTGAACTTTGATCTCTTATAAGACAATTTTTTTTTTCCACTCGAACTAACTTAATAAGTTAGAATAAAATTATAGTTTATTAATTGACTATGATGTGATTATTTATTTTATTTTTTTATAATAAAAGTATTAAAATAACTTTTAAAAAATTATAACTTTCATGTTCTTGAGAAAATCCATTTGAATTCATCATGACATGAGGCTCAAATTGCCCTAATTTCTGTATCTGGCCATAACAGATTTTTAAATGCAATTTCTGTATCTGGGCATAAAAGATTTTAAAATAATTTCCAGTTGAACATGATGATTTGATTCTATAATGAACTAGTTGAATGTTTTCGTTTGATATTTGTAATAACAATACAAATTCTAGTAAATTTTATAAAAGTAAAATAAAGAGATTTGAATATTTCAATTAATAAATGGAGACAAGATGAGAGCTTGAAACATTAAAGAATTCAAATATCCGAGGAGTTCAACGCCCTGAAGAGGAAACTCGAAAAGATCATCGACAAAATATCTAAACGCGTTCAGATGCTTTCTTAACTCAAAAAGATAATGGCTCTTCCAGATGAGACAAGCATATACTGCGGTCATGAATCCACTTTGGTAACAAAAATAAAAAAAAATTCCATCTTGTGATTTTTCTCTTTTGTTTTAGTAATTTTCTTTTGAATGCATATTACTTGTTTTGACATAGTAATGCAAAGTTTGAATTAACTATTGAACCCAACAAAATGAAGCGCTCAGTCTTACGCCGCTGTTCAAGTTACCCAACAAGAGATTGCCTACAATAAGTAAATTATTATAGCATTGTTATTTGAAAATGATTAATTATAGTAATTTATTAATTTTTTATATAAAATATTATGTTAAATGTTTTTATTGTTTATAAAATATTTATTATTATTATTTACAAAATAAAAACAAAATTATTATTATTATTATAGATTCGGAGGGAAACACTCTCATGTGAAGCTTTGAGAGCGTGTAGCGTGCTAAGATGCATAAGTGAAACGTTTTAATGTGAAGCATGCTTCACATTAATGTTGTTATATGCTCTTTATATATTTTTATATTTTTTTTAGAAAACAACATAATATTATTAAATAAAAAGACGATAAAAAATAAATAATTATAAGAGCCTAGAATTCTGACAAAACAATCCATCCAAATATGATAAATGTATGAAAAAAAAAACACTTGAAGACATTTGAACTAAAGTCATTACTCTTTGTATTGATGATTGTCATTTCCTTGATATCAGTCAATTTTTTGGGAAGATAAGGAGACTCATTGATGTGGAGAACTTACCTCAAAACCAACGGCGGAGCTACGTTGCGGGCTGCGTTGGGTCGTAGCCCAGTGTAAATCTTTTAAAATATTATATATATATATATATATATTTAACATACATAGCCTTGTCCAATTGGCTTTTCAGCTAAATGGTCTCACCTTTTTTTTAATTCTATTATAATTTTATTATAATTTCAAAGATGATTTTATTAAAATAATTATTACACAAAATCAGGTGATCAAACCCTTTATATATGTAAATAATGTAATAATAGTATTTATAAAACTACATTTATATAATAATTATATTTTATTATTTTATTAATTTGAATATAATTAATAATAGAAATGATTTAAAAAGGGTAAAATATAAAGATTAAAATAATAATTTATATAAATATAAGGTTAAAATAATTTTTTATATTTCTCAATTTTAAACTATTTCAAAAATTTATAAAAAAATATTAATTAATATAATAAATAAGAAAAGTTAAGTTGATTTGGTTCAGTATTTAAATAAATAAATTGATATATTATTTATTATTCTAAAATGATTTATATGCATTAATATTTTATAATCGTAATTTTGAGTGTCTATTCATTTACCACAATTTTGTATTTTTATTTTTATTTATATTTTTTGTTTACTTTTTATCTAAGTTCACACACAAATTTCTCATTTTCTCAGTATCTAAATGCATGTTTTAATTTAGACATTGTATTTTTAGTTTTAGCATATAAACAAAATAATTTAATAAATAAAGAATTAAAGTTAACTAATAAAGTTAACATTAATAAATGATGATCGATAGAGATTATTATAACAAATATAATTATGAATATGATAATCCAAGGTAGCGTTTGTTATGTTGTATTAGTTATATATGTATTAATTGTAAGGATATAAGTTGTAAAGGGTATTAAGAGGTATAAGTTATATATGTTATTTGCATTTGGTTGAAAGTATAAGAGAGTTATAAATTGTATGGATTTAATGATTTTGTGTTTGGTGGGTAGTATATGTTGTATAAAATGTAAAAGATGATTTTGCCCTTTATATTTATATAAATTTAATTTAATTATTAAATTAATATATATATTTTTTTTTTATTATTATTTCTCTTTATTCATGTATTTTTTTATTATTACTTGTAATTTGTACACATTTTTTTTATGTTATAAAATGTTGTTAACAAAAGAGGATATTTGTTCATATTAAATAATAAGACTTTGATTCTCACTTCCAGTTTTTGTATTTCTATATTCATTGAGAAATTTTATACTCTTTTATCTCATTTAGAAAACAAATTTCTTATCACGGTATTAAATTATAACTTTAAAAATAAGTAATTTTTTTACCTCATTTAAAAATATACAAGTTGTTAAAGAAAATAATTCAAAACCAAACTATTTACACTGCTCACATAAGTAATAAAATAATAATATAATTATATAGATTCTGACAAATATAATTACCAAAATTATAATTAAGATAACATCTCAAATATGAATGTTTAAGGAAAAAATAATCAAAATAGAAAGATAAATACGGAAATATGACTTTTAAAGAAAAAAAATATATAATCAAATTTAAGGGTAAATATGTAAATATATTTTTTATATATGTTTATAATTGGTACACGATAGGACCTAGTTTAAAGTATAAATTATATCACTTTTAAATACTGTTTATACAAAATAATAAATCAAACAACTAACTAAATTTACTAAAAATCTTATATCTACAGTTTATTACTGCATAACAAACACGACACAAAAGTATTTTAAAATGGATATTCACATAGTATTATTTCATTAGGGTCTGAAAGTATAGTTTTCAAATCAGTTATAGCTTCTTCTTTTTTTTATATATTTAAGTGCATATTCTTCATGCTGATATTGACCATGTAATATTTTTTTGGTTATATTTGAATTCATTTTTCATCATCTATATTATATAATCTTACAAATAAATATTAAATTGTTAATAAAAAATTTTGAAGTTAACTTTTTAAAATAAAATAATAAATTTGTTAATATGTTATTTTCTTTTTTCTTTGGTGAGTTTTCGAAGTTATTATTTTTTTCAATCTTTCATTTGATTGCATTGTTTTATTTTTTGCAATAAACTAGTATAAGAAGTAAATTATTAAAATTCATTTTAAACTTTGCTAAATAGTGTTTAAAATTTAAAATGTGGAGTAAAGATAAATTGCTAAACAAATAATGAAGTTAGTGTGGTTAATAAGTTTTGATTAATACAAAAATTCAAATAAATACAATTTATAAATTCTTTGTTTTCTTGTCACCAGATTTGGTTTAAATTATTGCAATTTCTTGTCATCTTTATTCTTCATTGATATTAGACCTGATAATGTTTTATTTATTAACAGCAATTTAGTGTATTTTAATCTTATTAGGATGTTCTAATTCTTCGGGTTTTTCTCTTGAAAAATAAAACTTTCTTATAAAAAAATAAAAGAAATTAATAATTTAGTTTTTAAAATTGAAAGTCACATATTGATCCCAATTTTTTTTTATTGTTGTTAAAATGCATTAAAGTTATTATCTAGGCTGCTGATTTTTTTTTTATTAATGATGAATATCTGATTTGTGAACTACTTGTTAGGAAATTTGACAGATGCTTTCCTTTATTGAACTGTATCAGATAAATTAATTTGATAATCTTTTCTGAAAAACTCTATATATGAATGATACAACTTTTCTGAAAAAATAATAATAAAATTATTTTGAACATAAAAATAACATGTTAATTAAATTCATATTGTTTTGGTGACTGTTATTCACTTCAATTTAAAATATTATTTTTACAAAACTAATGAAAAATTAAATTAATTTTTCACTCACTTTCTTCATTCTCTTCTATACTATTTCTATCATAACATCTTAATTTTCAGTTTTTTTTACATCTTTTAAAAAGTTTATTCTTTGTGTATTATATACTTAAATCATCTACAATTTGAAATTGTTTTTCATTTGACAATTATAAACTAAATTAGACTTATGTTTTTCTTTAAAAAAAATTCTTTTTTATAAGCGGAATATATCCAATTTTTCATTAAATTATTTGAATGTAAAATTTATATAAAATTAATATATATAATATAATATATTTTTTATTAAAAATAGGTAAAATTCATACATACTATCCTATCTCATTTATTTCTAAAATTTGTATGAATATTTCTAAAATAAAGAATTTCATTCTTTACTTTTAAATTACTCAAAAATAAACTTAAAAACTTTACAAGATAAATTAAATACTAAATAAAATTATAACATTAAAGTTTTTAAAATGTTATTTTTTAGTAACTCTAAAGTAAAGAATGCAATCTTTATTTTAGAAATGGTTATTTTTTAGTAACTCTAAAGTGAAGAATGAAATCTTTATTTTAGAAATATTAATAAAGTTTCAATTTCAAAAAGTAAATGAGATAAGAAACATGTATGAATTTTATATATTATCTTTTACTTATTAATTTTGTATAAATTTTATATGAAAATTTAATGAAAATTAGAAATGTTCTATTTAGAAAACATAAGTCTAAATTGCAGCTGATAGTTGTACAAAAAAAACATATTTCAAATTATAGATGATTTTTAAATTACAATTGATGTTAGTACATGATTATGAGGCTTAAAAGATTAGTTTTTTAAATTGTAAAAAATAAGTTTGTAATTTTTCATTAGTTTTTTTTTTGTATGTCTTTGTAAGAAACTATTTAAGTGTACTTTTTACTTATAATTTATTAATACAGATAAAGAAGAATAAGATTTATAAGAAAATTGAAGTAATAATTTTAATAAGATTAATATTGTATTTGGGGATCTAGTTATTGTCAAAGTAATAAGATTGAATTGTATTTGATAATAAATAATGTATAAAATTTGTCAGTTATCTTATTCTAGCTTTTTATTTATTTAAGTTTTTAATTTTCTATATTAACGGCGTAAATATTGATAAAATAAGTAAAAAAATAAAGAAAAAGATTCCCATGTTTTTGATGTGATCGCATTTCAGTATATTATAAAGGGAAATTTGATAGCGAAATTAAAAAAAAGCCCCTTTTAAAGGAAGCCCTTTTGCCCTGCGAAATGTTAGAAATATTTCTTGGGCGCCTGATTTTACGCTCATTTACGAGAACTGTCATTCACGCTTTTCATCTAAAACGCGTTAATCAACTCACGCGTTTTAGATGAAAACGCGTGAATGACAGTTCTCGTTTTTCAATTAACGAGAATTACCATTCACACTTTTCATCTAAAACGCGTTAATCAACTCACGCATTTAGATGAAACGCGTGAATAGTGATTCTCGTCATTTCATCGTATATATAAACTTTTGGCCCTAATTTAAAACAAAACCTCCCCGATTCTTCCTCCCACCCCGACTTTCAAAACTACGTCTTCACAACTGTCGACTTTCCATTCCAACTTCGTTCAACATCATCGATCAACCTCGTTCAACATTATCGTTCCTCGTCCAATATTATCGACTTTTCACCGTCTCTTCAATATATTCAGGTGAATTTAGGGCTTAAAGTTTAGATTTCAATGTATATTATACCGTTTATATTGATTGATAGGCAGATTGATATTAACTCTTTCAACTTATTAATAATAGCCTTTGTTTTTTTCAAAAAAAAATATATATAACTACATTTTTTTCTCATCAGTTCTTAATTAAGCATGTAAATTCTTTTTTCTGTTATTTGAAATTGGAGACCACAAATAAACCAACTCTAATTTTCTTGAAACTTTCCAGTCATTGTTTCTTTTATTCTTCACTGTTTCCTACACATTTATTTGTTCCTTGACTATTTTTCCTCAATAATAATAAGATTTTTATATACTTAATATATATATATATATATATATATATATATATATATATATATATATATATATATATATATATATATATATATATATATATATATATATATATATAATATATATATATTACATACATAGGACTGTTTATATATACTATAGGACATATATTTAATTATTTTTGGAAAAGAAACAATAAATTTAAGTTATTATTTAATAATGTAACTTATTATTTAATTTTAAGATATTGAATATTTATTTGAATTAAGTTATTTTATTATTGATTAATTAGAATAAAATCAATAAATTAAAAACTAAATAATTGGTTTAAAAACTAATTTAGTAGGGTTTAGTGGAAACTGTTTTTAACTTAGTCAATATAATTTGTCTGACTTGTGTCAACATTAATCACATTTAATATTTAGAATGCACCAACAAAACCCACCCACAAAACACTCTTGGCTATTTAAAATATTGAAAAGAGAAAACATTTTCATAAAATGGGTTGAATGGTTCTTTATTATTTTACCTATTAAATTAAGATTTAATCATCTTGTGCAAAAAATTCAATTACAACTAGTTTCAAATTTGTTCAAAATCATTAAAAATGTCAAGGTATTGTATTATTTTTCTTTTTTGAGAAAAAAAAAGAATAATTTTATTCT
Source organism: Impatiens glandulifera (assembly GCF_907164915.1). Taxonomy (NCBI): domain Eukaryota; kingdom Viridiplantae; phylum Streptophyta; class Magnoliopsida; order Ericales; family Balsaminaceae; genus Impatiens; species Impatiens glandulifera. Next base: position 46,281,876 of record NC_061866.1, on the reverse strand, counting down.
CTAAACAATCTTAATCTCAATCTTATTTTTCTTTTTAACTGGATGAGGTTTTGATCAAGAAAACATTATAAAATGAATTATTTATGTTAAAGTTAATTAATGAAGCCTTATAGTTATAAAGATTGTGATTTAGGCTTTAAATGAATTGATCATATGTATTGCCTTGTGAGACTAATTATTGATGTTACTTATACCTGATTAGGTTTTTGAAAACTTAATTCATGATACAAATTAAAAAGAAATGTTATAAACTGGACTAAGGCCCATTTATGTTTTTCTGTAAATTTGGGAATCATTCTATTTTTTTATATATTAAGACTGGATCGAGACCCAATCATTTTTTACACTGTTTTCTTTTAAACTATGCCACAAGACCTAATTAAATAAATCAAACAATCACAATTTTTAAAAGAAAATAATTATAAAATAAAATAAATAATAATCCATTTCGGTTTCAATTCCAAATTGAGTACATCCCACAATTATTAACTTATTATGTTATCAATTTCAACTCCCCACAACACACTTCAACTTAATACTGTTATTTAAATAAAACTTTGACACATGAATTTGAATATTATAATTTATCTTATAAGTAATTTTGAGGAGAGGGAACGAGAATAATGTGACATCACATCATTGATGGTAAAAAAATAAAAATTTGAGAAAAAAGAAAAGGGAAAAATTATTTGATTTTTTCAGGTAATCAAAAGAGAAACGTTGGGGAAGGAATTTAAATGAGAAAATGATGTCACGTGACCTTATTACTTAAAAAATAAAAAATAAAATAAATAGTAGAGAAATATGTCTTTTAATTTTGTCACGTATTATCAAGATAAATGATATAATTATATAATATTGATAATAAAATAGTTATGGACACATTTGTCCCGGAACATTTGTTCTACACACTTCTGCCACTTTAAGTTTTCGTTTTCTACAACTTCGAATATTCAGAGGTCTTTTTCAGCTTAAACACTATAATTAGTAAAACTTGAACAAATAAATATTCTTTGCCTAGAAATTTTGGAATATCATGTAATAAGAAGTTTTCATATATACAACAAGTTACACGCCATTTTGATGTAGCCCATTAATTTGATATCTTCTTATACGAGAATCAACAAATTCGACTCCAAAAGGACCTAGTTAGAAATATTCTAGAGGCTATCATATTGAAATGAACCAAATTTTAATTGAATTATAATGTAAAAATAATAAATAATATTAACTATGCTGACAGATGCAAGTCCTTGAAAAAAAACAAAACATGATGTTGTTTAGTTTTTAATTTGTTCTTACTATTATCCGTTTTCTTTTCAGTCCCTTCAAGTTTGGTTGTAATTTGATTTTCTTTATTCAAGCTAAGCTTTTACTGGATATCTCTTCATTCATGGTGACAGTAAAATATATTATCGGTTATCTCACAAGGTAAATTCGGTTGTATTTAGTTTTTGCTCATTTATCGGTTAGGATTAGAGTTGGCCCTAGTTATGGGCTGCCAGTCCTCCTGATAGGAAAAAGTTCAATATTTGTTTTTTTTTGTTAATTAAGTCTAAATTAAAAATTTAATAGAAAAAATGGTTTTTTTGAAGAGATTTGAATTTATAATCAAATCAAAATTATATTTGTTTTTTTACCATAGTTTTGAAACCCGCTCCGGTCATCAATCTGGTGAAGGGACTAGGTCATTGGGTTACTAGTTCAATCGGTGAGTCAACTGGTCAAACTAATTAATGAGTTTCACGTAATAATAAATAATATAAAATTATTATACAATAGTCAAAGTAAAATCAAAATTCAAAGTATTATTTTACAATTACAATATATTAATTGCCTCTAGTAGAGAATAAGTACAACACAATTAAAATAATTTTAACAAGCAACTCTTAAGTTATAGATTAACAATTAAAATAATATAAACTACTACAATTAGAATTAGAAATAGATAAAACCCGGAACAAAATATACGGGGAGGGAGATGAGTGAGTAAGAAGGGAGAAAGAAAAGAAGTGTTTTTTTTAATAAAAATAAGGATAAGCCCGTTGGGTTTAACCGGGTTATCGGATTTCGGTCCCAACCGACGGATTAGCCGAATTTATTTGAGTTTATTGCCATTCTGATTTTTTCATTAACCCAACCATATTTGACTGTCGGTTCACCGGGTTTTGCCGGTCCAAAAACAATAAATTTTATCTTATTCCACTCAATTACACCCTTTTATATTTAAAATATAATAAATTACACCATTGTATATTTAAAAATATAATAGATAGGGACGTAGGCTTATTCTGGGCCAGCCCTGTTTATGATTCTATATATTATTTATAAGAGAAATGATAAAACCAACGAATGACTAGCGAAAGCAAGGCCACGAATCCTACGTGGCCTTGCCAGCTAGGAGAGAGAAAGAAAAAAAAATAAAAATAAATAAAAAAAAAATAAAACGTTTCAGCTTCCTCTTTCGTCTTTCTTCTTCCCTCTCTTTCTTCTCTGACGATTATCACATCCGGCGAACGAACCGGCGTCTTCTCTGGCGATTTATCACTCCGGCATCCCGACTTCTACTTTCTTCTTTCGCTCGAAATGGTAAGACACTTCTCATTCTTTAATATTTCAGTTTCAGAATCGTCCGCCTTCGTGTTCATTTTCGTAATATTTTCTTTTCAGGCTGGTGTTTCAGGTAAATCTCCATGCAAGGCCCCAAGATCTCCAAGGACAAGGTAAATAAGACATCTTCTATTTAGAATCGTAGGGTTAGCGTTTTGCGGTTAGGGTTAGGTTTCAGAGTTATGGTTAGGGTATTACTGCATTATGGTTATCGAAACAAAGTTTGCGTTACCCGAAAGTCTGATTTAATTGTGTATGGTTGAATTATTGTTAGCCAAAACTAAATTTATTGGGTATTTGCTGAATTTAGGGACCCGAAATAGGCTGTTATGGTCCCGAAAGTGGGAAAATTAATGTTGGCTGAATTTAGGGTCCCGAAAGTGTGATTTCGGGACCCGAAATAGGCTGTTATGGGGCCCGAAAGTGGGAAAATTAATGTTTGGCTGAATTTAGGGTCCCGAAAGTGTGATTTCGGGACCCGAAATAGGCTGTTATGGGTCCCGAAAGTGGGATAACTTCATGTTTGGCTGAATTTAGGGTCCCGAAAGTGTAGTTTCGGGACCCGAAATAGGCTGTTTCGGGACCCGAAAGTTGGATTACTTAATGTTTGGCTGAATTTAGGGTCCCGAAAGTGTGTTTCGGGACCCGAAATGGATGGTTTCGGGACCCGAAAGTTGGATTACTTAATGTTTGGGTGAATTTAGGGTCCCGAAAGTGTGTTTCGGGACCCGAAATGGATGGTTTCAGGACCCGAAAGTTGGATTACTTAATGTTTGGCTGAATTTAGGGTCCCGAAAGTGTGTTTCGGGACCCGAAATGGATGGTTTTGGGACCCGAAATGGATGGTTTCGGGACCCGAAATAGATGGTTCGGGACCCGAAATGGTGGTTTCGGGACCCGAAATGGATGGTTTTCGGGACCCGAAATGGTGGTTTCGGGACCCGAAATGGATGGTTTCGGGACCCGAATTGCTTCATTTTAGTGATTATTTGCTTCATGGCTTTTAAATGTTTATCATTTGTTGTTGTAGGGCAAATAAACGTAAAAGTATTGTCCAAGAATCAGCTCCCAATCCAGCTCCCAAAGCAGCTTCCAAACCATTTCCCAAATCCCCTAGAGCAACAGCTCCAAATGCAGCTCCCAAATCAGTTCCAAAATCCCCTAGAGCCACAGCTCCCAAAGCAGCCCCCCACAACTTATTTTTAACTAGGACAATCGTCTAGTGGCCTTTTCAATCTTCTTCAAATGCTGTCTAAGGAACAAAAAGATGCTGTGAAGTCAATAGGCTTTGGCGCTCTACTTTCATTATCGCTTTCAAAATGCCCCGGTGAGATCTCTCGTTATCTAGTCAGAAAGTTTGACTGCAATAAATGTTCATTCACCCTAGAGAATGGCGAGGAAGTGAAAATCGAAGAAGAGGACGTTCATATGGTATTGGGTCTCCCAGAGGGGAGCTGGATATTTTAGAATATCAGAATAACGAGATTGATGACAAGTTGAAGGCATTTAGGACTCGATGGGGTAACCCCGTTAATGGCGCTCCTTTAGCTACTGCTATGCCGATCAAAATCATTGAGAACAAAGCTGCTGACAACAATTTCAAGATAGACTTCGTATTATTTGTTGTCAGTTGCTTTCTCTGGTGTGATCACCTAGGTAACCTATCCAGGTATATCTCATTTCTAGTATTTTCAATTGCATGACAACAAATTTGTATTGTTAAATAATCCTCAAATATGTTGTATAAACCATTCTCTATATCTTTCATTATTGTATAAACCAATTGTCTTATTGTCATGTTGACTTAATTTGCAGGACTTTTGGAGAACGAAAGAGCTTTTTATCGAAAGACTGATTGAAGAAATGAGAATTTTCCAAATAACACCCGAAGACATGAAAACTACTAATCTGGTAAGTTCAATATGCTTATATTAAATACTTATTCTTGCTCATATATGTCATCTGATTCATGGTCATAATTTTGCAGATATTTTTCCCAATTTATACGAAAGTCATTATTATGTTGTTGTCATCAACATTGCGAAGAAAGTAATTGAAGTCCTCGACAATCTACCACTGGACCCAGATATAGAATGGGAACATAAATATGTTACAATTCGGAAACTGGTATTGTTGAAGTGTTTTTTACACATAATGTATGTTAAAGTGTTTATGTTTATTAACTTCTTTTGTAAAACAGGTTGAAAACGTTGTGGAGTACTTCAATACTATCGACCAAGAGATGTCAACCCAAATTGCCCAATTCCCGGTCAATGTTTTAAATTTACATTGGCAAGACAGTTCAAATAAAACGGATTGCGGAATATACTGCATGAGACATATTCATACTTACTATGGCAATGCAGATTGGGAATGTGCTATAAGCCAAAAAAATGTAAGTTAAATATTTTCACATTTTATTTGTTTCACAAATCTTTAATAAATAACCGGTGAATTATCATTTTCTTAGGCAAAGGGAATGATTGAAGCTTTGCGAGCCAAATACACCGCAATGATCATCCGTTCAAGTTTGAACCGAAATCTAAGGAACATCTATTGAAGTATCTGGAAATTTTGAAAGAAGATTGTCCTGAAACATTTAACCTGTATAATAATCCAAGTATATAAATTTTTTGTCTTCAATTATTTTCTAGTCTTCAATTATAGTATGAGTTAAAAAACAAGAAACAAGTATAATATGAGTTGAAAATGCCATTTCGTGACAAGAAAACAAGTATAATATGAGTTGAAAATACCATTTCGGGACAAAAACAAAGTAGTTTAGGGACAAGAAACGTTTGGTTTAGGGACAAGAAACGTGTGGTTTCGGGACAAGAAATGAATGGTTTCGGGACCCGAAAAGTTGTTTCGGGATAAGAAACGTGTGGTTTCGGGACCCGAGAAGTTGTTTCGGGACAAGAAACGTGTGGTTTCGGGACCCGAGAAGTTGTTTCTGGACAAGAAACGTGTGGTTTCGGGACCCGAGAAGTTGTTTCGGGACAAGAAACGTGTGGTTTCGGGACCCGAAATGGATGGTTTCGGGACCCGAAATGGATGGTTTCGGGACCCGAAATGGATGGTTTAGGGACCCGAAAAGTTGTTTCGGGACCCGAAATGGATGGTTTCGGGACCCGAAAAGTTGTTTCGGGACAAGAAACGTGTGGTTTCGGGACCCGAAAAGTTGTTTCGGGACCCGAATTGGATGGTTTCGGGACAAGAACATTATCAAATAAGTACTATCTTCGTTAAAGATATGATAAAAAAGTAAAAATATTCAAAGTGACAACAACATTATCAAATAAGTACTCTCTTCAATATCAAATAAATACTATCTTCGTTAAAGATATGATAAAAAAGTAAAAATATTCAAAGTGACAACAACATTATCAAATAAGTACTCTCTTCATTATCAAATAAATACTATCTTCGTTGAATGTTATCCCCACACGCATTATCTTCGACATATACTTGAGAGGACAAAAGTGATGTAAAGGAAAATTGAGTTGAAAGTGGATCATTCCATTGCTGTTGTTGTTGTGTTGAATCCAAAACTGTAGATGTTGTGGCCGTATCTCTCTTCTTTTTTGATCTCGAAGTCTTGGGGATTTTTTCAATTAAGGATTGTTTCCTCTTTGTTGGTGGTCGTCCTCGACTTCTAACTTTGTTAGGAGAGTGTATCAAAATGGATGTAGCGGGAGATTGAAATGGAGATGGAGATGGAGATGCTTCTGTGCTTTGGTCTTTAGATGCTTCAGTATGGCTTCCATGATTAAGTGACATAAACTGTTCCATCAAGCCTTTTATTCCGTTCATCCAAAAAGAACAGCTGACTTCAGATTTTACTCCAACTTGTTGAACCTCTTGCATCAATCGAGTTAGACTATTGTGACGTTTTTTTTCTTCAACAGACATATCTGAATCATAAATGTTGGTGATATTTTGATACCCACGCTTAATATCTTTACGCCACCGGTCCATTATATAATGCATTGGTACCTCATTCACCCTCATTTTTTTCAATACAGCCATGATATGCCTACACAAAACACCTCTGAACTCAAACAATCGACATTGACATTTCACATTGCAATCATTTTCTGTGTAATGTACTTTGTAAGAAACATCTCTTACATGTTCTCCATTAACCCCCAGAATGATTTCCTCAACTCTAAATATACTAACTGACCCTTCCTCTTCAATGACTGAGATGTCGCACAACATCAAACCTCTAACTTCTTCTTGAACCAATCTAAATATATCTGGAGTGTAGAAGGTTTGGTATTGTCTTTCAAAGGCAAATCCACTTACAGTTGGTATCAAAGAATTAAAAGGTTTGAAATCCAATTTCTTTTCTCTCTCGATATTTCGCAACAGAGCCCTATCATATTGCTCGACGAATTGTTTGAGAGATGTTTTGGACTACACGTAGTCATCAAGAATGCGTTCATACTTTCACTCCGTTGAGATGTTGACATGCCGGCCCAAAAATTGTCCTTTGACATAAACAGGTATCCATTTAGATCTTTCCAAATACAAAGATTTCAACCAAACATTATCTTCCAACTGATAATCTTCAATTAATCTATTCCAATCATCTTCACATTGTTGAATATTTATGGAATTGTATACTATGTTTTTCAGCCTCTTCTTTATTAGATGATATTCAGTATGGCTTCCAAGTTTTATAGGAAGTTTCTTCATTATATGCCACAAACAAAATCGATGATGAGTTTTAGGAAATACCTTCTCAATTGCAATCGCCATGGATCGACATTGGTCTGTGATTATGGCATTTGGAGGTCTATCATGCATACATTCCAACCAAGTTCTAAACAACCAAGTGAAAGAATTTGAATCCTCACTTGACAATAATCCACATCCAAGCAAAATGGATTGACCATGATGATTAACACCAACAAACGGAGCGAAAGGCATGTCATAGCGATTTGTCAAATAGGTTGTATCGAAAGAGATAACATCATGAAAATCTTCAAAGGCAGCCCTGCACCTACCATCTGCCCAAAACACGTTTTTAATTCGGGATTCCTCGTCCAAATCAATAAGGTAGAAGAAGTTTGAGTTCCTGGTTTGCATTCTTAAGAAATAATTAGTGAGTGCTTCAGCATCCCCAATCCCTAACCTCAACCGTCGTGCTTCTGTAACGTAATTTCTACATGTCCTCTCATCGAAAGACATGTTTTCATACCCTCCAGCTTCAACTACAAGTGATTGAAATGTTTTGGCCACAGTTATTCCAGCTTCATCGTTTGTATCCAATCTTCTTTTACATTTCCGTCAATCACTTTGTAGGATCTAACATGACGTATTCTCTTTGGGCTTAATGTATGGTTGTGCTCAAGAGAAATACTTGTTATCACATATTCCCCTTCATTTCGAACAACAACATTAATCTTTGCTTTACAATCTGTCTTCGTTATTGGTCTAGGCTGATGAAACTTATTTTTTGCTTTCGATTCTTTCATAAAACTCTTGGCACAACCAACGCTGAAATATTTCCTCTTACCACCTACATTTTTGCTCCCTAATTTGGTAATGCCGAATCCCGTTAAGTGGGCATATGATGTGTAGAATTCAAGAAGTTGTTCTTCGGAGGAAAATGTCATTCCAACACTAGGAATGTGACTGCAAAAATTATGTGAAACCGTAAGAAAAAGTCCATAAAACACCCATTTCGGGTCCCGAATCCAACCATTTCGGGTCCCGAAACAACCCGTTTCGAGTCCCGAAACCACCTTTCGGGTCCCGAAACAACCAGTTTCGGGTCCCGAAACAACCCGTTTCGAGTCCCGAAACCACCTTTCGGGTCCCGAAACAACCAGTTTCGGGTCCCGAAACAACCCGTTTCGAGTCCCGAAACCACCTTTCGGGTCACCAAACAACCTTTCGGGTCCCGAAACAACAAGTTTCGGGTCCCGAAACCACCCGTTTCGGGTCCCGAAACCACCTTTCAGGTCCCGAAACCACCTATTTCGGGTCCCGAAACAAAACAATGTTTGTCCCGAAATGGTTGGTTTTGACCCTTTCTTGTCCCGAAACGACTCATTTCGGGTCCCGAAACACAAAATTTTTTTACCCGAAACACAACATTTTCTTACAAGACACCACACATTTCGGGACAAGGAAGGACCATTTCTTGTCCCGAAACCAACCATTTCGGGACAAGGAAGGACCCTTTCTTGTCCCGAAACCACTAGATCTGTTCAGGGTACCTTTGGGGTTCAACGGGGGTGGAACTGTTCAGGTTAAGTTCTTCATCTACTGGGTTGTTCAAGTTTGGTGCTTCTGTATCCTGAAAATTCAAACCGTTTAAATCCATATATACATCTGTAAAATGTAAAACCCTAGATCTGTAAAATCTAAACCCTAGATCTATAAAATCTAAACTCTGGATCTATTAAAAAAATAATAAAGATCCTTAAAAGGATACCATTGAGAAGTAAATGCAGCCGTGGAAAAAAATAAATGCAGCCGGAGAAGAGAAATAAATGCTGCCGGAGCTGGAGAAGAGAAATAAATGAAGCGTTTCAGAGAGAGAAAGAAATGCAGAAATATGAAACCCTATTGGGTGAAAGAGGATATGCAGAAACGTTTTATTTTTTTTTTATTTTTTTTTTCTTTCTCTCTCCTAGCTGGCAAGGCCACGTAGGATTCGTGGCCTTGCTTTCGCTAGTCATTCGTTGGCTTTATCATTTCTCTATTTATAATTGGTTGCATTCTTGGATGTTCTTATATTGTTGGTGAGAAAATTGAGTTCTCCTCTCGTTCACTTTTTGTACAATACATTCTTAGCATAAAGTTTTTTTTTTTATAAATATACACCAAATTTTGTTTTTGTTGTTGCCTAAGTGTTGGATTTGGTTAGATGGGTAGTAGAAGTGTTGGAAATTTTATTTATTTATTTTTAATTTAAAAGGGCTATCAATCTAACTGTACTGTGAAGCAATACTTATAATTCTGAAATCTTCATCATCAAGAACAACAGTTGTCTTGCTTAAAACTTAACCCTTGTTTGATGAGAGAAAGAAAGAATCAATCTTAAGTTTTGTTCTCTCCACATGGACTTGTTTACTTTATATACAACTGTTTCTTCTGGAAAGTTTATTATCATTAACATTATTGTTATGAAAAAAAGCATCTTCTTTGTTTTTAAAACATCCAGCTCTCATTCCAACTGTCAATTACAAAAGTAATGATATAATTTGGTGAATTTGGTGCTTAATTTAAATGTTTTAAAGAATATGGGCAAGTTTTTGTAAATATAACAAAACTAAAAGGACTAGTTTGAATATTTCGGTTGCTAAGAAAATATCCAACTTTATGGTCCCTAGAGAGATAAGATGTTTATTTACCGTTAGATGTGGCACGTAGTTTGATGCTCATCTTTAAAAAAAACCAAAAAAAAAACAGAAGAGATCCAACCTGTCACCTCCACGTGTCGGTTGATGAGTTGGACCGCATAATGTAACTTGACTTTATAGTTTATATAAACCCTCTTATTATTAATTGAACCAAACCCATTTCGTTTTCTTCTTCTTCTTCATTATTCATTATCAGGTAGGGCAGTTTTTCGAGAACTTGAAAGAAAGAAAGAAAGAAAGAGAAAATGGGGAAGTTTGAAGAACAGGTGAAGGACAGAGCAAAGGAGCTGAAGAATCTGTTCCAGAAAGGAGTGAAGATTGTGGGAAATTCTTGCAAGAAGGGATGGAAGAAGGTCAAGAATATCAAAAGTTGATTAAGAAAGAGTATTTTGATTTTGATTTTCATAGTAAAAGGATTGATTCTGATGTTTAATTACCTCTACATCTTATTCTTCTTCTATTCGTTTTAATCTTCAATGTTTCTTATGGAAATTTACTTACTGAAATTTATATAATATTTTTGTACTCAGAGTTCATAGACCCATTTTATTTTTTTCAATTTCTTACATAATATCTAGAATCAAAAGATTGCATATATTTAGAATAAGATTATAAACAAAAAAGATTGTTTCTTTACTATCTACTTTTGTTATAAATTTTGTGAATAACCGATCTCATTCAATGAAAATGAAAGACTTCACCAATTGATTTAATAATAATCACTTATTTATTCAAATGATCTTAAATGTATTATAATTTTTTTTTATTTGAAGATTTAACACTATTTACATGTCTTCTAGATCATTACCTAATTTTTTTCTATAAATAAATTGATTGTTATATTTTTTAAAAGTTGCTATAAATATAAATTATTGACAATATTATGGGCAAAATGGGTGAACCTATCAATTTTGGAATTTTCCCTAAAAGATTCAAGAATACTCTATCAGGAAGAAATTTGCAAGGAAGCAAACGAAAGTATTGATAATGACATGAATAATAAGTCCATTTCATGAATGGACCATTCTCATCCTGACCCAAATTGAATTGGGTCTTGTTTGATTTAACTTATTTACATACATACATTAAATGAAATAAAGAAGAACAAGATCTAGTCTTGAATGTATATAAAAAAGAACCCAATTCAACCTTGTAGTAACCAATGGTCTATAGCCCAGATCATAACTTTTACATATAAAAAGTTTTTGTATTGTACTAAGTACTAACCTAAGAGCAATGGAGGGCTCAGAAGAGCAGGAGACAGAACATTAAACAACAGAAGAGAAAGAAACATAATCTTCCCAATGATCTGTCTGTTTCCACCAAGTGCCTTCTCATTCTAGGACTACTGCTTCCTGCTAGCCTATAAGAGTACTCTCCATTATACAAATTCCCAAATATCCTCTCATAAACCATTCGGCCAGCCAACGCCGCCGCAGGCTGTAACAATGTTTGGTGGTGATGAAATTGTTGTTGCTGACAGTTTGGAGATACACAGGAGGATGAAGAGGGAGGACTTGAAGGTCTTCTAGGGATTATGATTTTGTCATTGGAGGAGGATGATGAGGGTTTAGAACAAGTTTGGCCTTTGGCATAAAGAGGGATAAGTTTTCTTTCTGAAATGTTGGTTTTGCATACTGGGCATTGTGGTTTCATTTTCTCCTTTTCTTCTTCTTCTTCTTCTACTTCTGAATTGGATGTTTTGAAATGGATCCATTTGTAGATACATGGCCAGCAGTAGAGGTGACCGCATAATGTCACCACTGGATCATGTACAGGATCTAAACAGATGTTGCATTCAAATCCACCAGATGAACAATTATTTCCTTCATTTTCATCTGGGTAATTTGATATGCACTTCTCAATTGAAGTACCACCATACTCTGGTTGTTGAAAGTATTGATCCATGGCCCCTAGTGTGTAGTTTCTGGAAATCAGATGCAAAAGATTTCAGGTTTTAATTCCTAGAAGATATCAAAATCAAATCAGCAGGAAACAAATTGAAATCAAAACAGCCAAAATCCAGATTCTGTGGGCACAAAAACTCAAAACCAGGTCACGAAACTAGATGCAATCAGATTGGCAGAGAAGAAAGAAGGAGAAATCAGCACATCAATCATCATCATCATCATCATAAGTTGGGATATTCAATAATAAGTAAAAAACAAGGGGCCCTGCCTGGTGAAGACAAACTGCGGGCGTAAATGATTTATAAACAGATGGAAACACACAAACAACACCGCAGTATGTATGATATGATACCTAAGCTTGAAAAATCAGATTCTTAACTCTCCAACAAGTAAAGAAGAATCGATAATCTCGAATGAAGAAAAGAATCCATCCATCCATCCATTCAGTACAAAAATTAAAAAAGCAGGTACCAAAACCATCAAAGGGAAAAGCCAAATAAACCGGCAGGAATATCTGATAATCAATTAAATCTATTCGAAAATAATATTAATCGAACTAAGCTTATCGGGAATCAATTAAACCTTTGTTGATTGATAAACAGAATCCGATATCATACAATAGAATAGATGAAAGCATGATAAATCTGAGAGAGATTACCTGAAATTGTTCGATCTTCTTCAATTGGCACGTCTACAAGCTTATAGAGATTCAACGGTCCAACTGAGAGGAGTAGAAGAAGAAGAACGACAGGAGACAGACAGGAGGGTTTCGATATTAAGAGCAACTAAGAATAATATAAAAACCATGCACTATATATATTAGAGAAGAAGGAGATCGAAGAAATGGCAATAAAAATCATTATACATAAAAATAAAATGGAAAATCATTAACTCTTTCATTTAAAAATACTATTTCAACCAAAAATATAATAATACTATTTGTTAAGTATTTCCAACCCTTCATGTGGAGAAAAAGATAGACATTTAATTCCCTAAAATTGAAATATATATTTATAAATTTATTGAACACATTCATTTTCATAAAAGTATTTTATAATAAACTAATATTACACCTTCATAATCATAAAATGAAATATAATTTTTTAAATAATTTATTTTACATTTATATGCTAATATAAATAATAATATTTTAGAAATGATAAAAGTTTTGATAAAAAAAATCAACTTAACAATCACAATGGATACAATAATTTAATGATGAGATAATTAAATTTGTGGTAGAAAAGTATAGTTGAATGGAAAATAAATTACCATAAATTATACTTAATTAAGTTAATAGACGTCTAATGAGTTCAAATTTAGGATCTCATAAGGTTGGAGTCTAAAACAAGTAATAAAAGTTTATAAATAATATAAATTTGAGACCATTTTAAATCTTTTCAAAAAAACATAAAAAAACAAAAATTAAATAAAAAAATCTTATTAGCAACTATAACTAAATTATAAATTTTTTTTTGATGAAATATCCCTCGTAAGAGGTCTAATTACAAAAAAGGCCCACGGTTGATAAAATTAGCAAAAAGGGCCTTTTTGCCTTGAGAAAAGTCTGTAATACCCATCCATCGCGCACCTGTTTTACCGCTCAAGTACGAAAAATGCATTTCTCGTATTTAGTATTTCTCGCATTTGGTGCTCAATTACGAGAAATGTATTTCTCGCATTTGGTATTTTCTCGCATTTGATATATTTCTCGCATTTGATGTATTTCTCGCATTTTGTAGAAAGTGAATATACCAAATTTTGGCCATATGTTTTCAACTCATCTGCATTTTGACATATGTGTCTCATGGGGTATCACAACCAAATATTCAAGCCTATCACAAATTTTAACTCATGGAATATCACAACCAAACATTGGCAGAAAAATAGAATGCCTACAAATTTTTATATTCAAGACTATCACAACAAAACATTTTAACTATTGGGACATTTTACATTAACTTTGTTCTTCTATATTGGGACATTTTACAATAATTTTGTTCATTTTGCTTACTAATGATAAATTTTAATTTATCTTTGGAGATAACTAAGAACATCCCCGACCAACATAGAAAGGGCGTTTAAAGAAATTTTCATTCATTATTTGATAAATACTTCCACATGGAATTTAAGAGGCATTTTTGTGTATTTTTTACATTTAATCTATTTGTCTATTCAATATGTTTTCTTTACTAGTATGATTTTGGAAATAATAAAATAAGTTTGTAAGCAAAACCCACTACTTGCCAAGAATAAAAATAATATCTTAGAACAATTTCAATGCATTTTTAGTATTACTGGATAACAACTTAGGGCACTGAAAGACTTAAATGATAAGTATGAAATTTACAATACAACTAACAAGTAGTGTTTTCACATAGGTCTTCTAGAAACATACAACAAAAACAAAGAAACCAGGCCTTTGGGAAGCAGCAGCCCTGAAATGGATATGTAGAATTGGACCATATTTGGAACATTCTGACTCAACATCATCTTTTATTTCCAAATCATACTCTGGGTCCATCTGCAACATAGTTGTAAAAATCTCAAAACAAAACAAAAAAGTGATTTGGAAAAAAAAAAGAAAAAAATACCTCCATGGTCGGATCAAACATATTCTTCAAGATGAGACATTCACTGGGGATTCCAATAGGCTCCGACACCACAATTGTTGGAAGAAGTGCAGCAGGAATGGCAGCTTGTCCATTCATGGGTAAGGGTAAGGTAACAACCTGTTGACCTGAAGCTACCCCATTTAGCGCTGGTACTCCAAAAGACCCCGTAATACTACAAAAACATCATACATTAATGCTATGAAAATATTAGCCTATTTAGAAATTAGTATTTTGCAACATCTATCACAACCATAATCTAATTAAAAAATTGGAAGAGATTGTGATCATAATATTTTCAAGATCATTATAATTTTTTGCAAACATAACAAATGTAGATTTTCACAATAGAAATCAACATTAACTTCTTTTAACAAGACAGTCCAATATGTTTCAGAATACAACAAAAACAGAGACAAATTTGTTGCGGTGTCACTCCTATCAAGCTTCTGCATGAGCAATGCTCTTAATTGTGCATTCAATGGCTGAGATTTTAAAAGTTATACATTAAAGAGACACCATCGTAATAAATTCAAGTGTGCATGCTTCAAACACCCTTATAACCTCTACATTATCTACACATGATTCCAAGCAACTTAAGCATTTCATTAAGCCCATCTTTTTACGAGAGTAGTGAATTACACCAAAGTCAAAAAGGTAGGAAGAAACTTTAAAATGATTGTTTACATTTTCTTTTGTGAAAAGGAAAACCCATGTATAAAAAACGGTTTACTTAAACAAGATGAAAACACTAGTTGTACACAATTATTGGTAATAGTAACATCAATTTTTTTATAAATTACCACCACTTTCATAACTCACCAGACCACCACCATCGTCATCATCAAAATCAGCTGCTTTGGCACCTGAGTCTTGCACCCTAACATGATCAGTAACTGATGAAACCTGGACTAAATACTGATATGTTAGTTCAGAAAACAACAGAATATATATTTAGATAATTCATTGCCTATTCGAAGACCATTAGTAACTGATGAAACTTACTGTGCAGGTGCTCAAAAAGTGTTCCATTTGGAGCATATTCAAAGACCATCATTCTTGTGAAAGGCTGCTCTTCTTCCCAAAAACCGATCAGATTCACAAAGTTCTTATGGTTTACCCGCGAAAGTGTCGCAATCTGGACGACATCAAAAGTAAACACAATGATGAAAAAGTCACTAAAATAGGAAAGACCTTAACTTATTCTCCATACCTTCTTTCTGAATTGACCCTCTAATGATTTAGACCAATCTTCAACAGACTTCATTGCTGTAGAAATAACTGCTATCTCTACTCCACTAGAAAGAGTCCCTTTATAAACTGTTCCGTCTGATAATGAACCGATTATATTACTGAAATCTTCGCAAGCAGTTACCAGTTTCGATCTCTACAGCTTTGGAACACCTGAAATGCAGGTCCGGTAATTGAAAGGGATAAAATATTGCTAAATTTACGTATCAAGAAGATATAAAATCTTGAATTACTAACTAATGACAAATGTTTTTCTTAGCTGACCACTCAACCCAGTAGCCCAAGGTCCCACCATTACCACCTTATTTCGTCGACAAAAGAAAATGCCAAGAGCGGAAGCCACAAAGAAAAAAGACCCTCCTACTCCAAACCAGATCATTGCACGGTAAATGTGTTTGGAGTGATTGTGGGGAATCATATTTGGGGAAGGTGGCAAAGAAGGATGGCTTAGTGGAGGTAAATGAGTTTCTAGTCGTGAAATTGGTGTTAATACATGAGAAGGTGATGGAACAAATGATTTAGATGGAGAAGACGATAATGGTGATGGTGATGGGCTTGGTGACAAAGACATATGTGATTGGATTGGAGACGGTGAGGGTGAAGCCGAATGCAAAGATGGTGAAGGTGATGGTGATAATTTGGGCTTCCTCTTATGGTGGTCAGCATTTGTCTGCAGTAGTTTCCGTTTTGAGATCCTACAAGAAAACCAACTCATCAGAGTCAGATCATATAAAAAGAGAGAAAAAAAGTATCGGGTTTTTGCTGTAGTTCTATATCGACGAGATTTACCATGAACTAGAACTACTAGTGCAACTGGGACCCGTGAAAGAAATACAAATTGTTGCCAAGATTAATTGGCAAAGATCCACTGAAATTATTGTAGCCTAGATCCAACACTTCAAACTCTTTAAGTTTTCCAATCTCTTCTGAAACTCTTCCCCACAAAGAGTTATTACGTAAATTGCTTCAGGAAGTTAAAGCACATAAATATGAAAAAGGATATTCAACAGCAAACATGAAATCCAATCAGATATAGATTGCATATTTGGATTCTCACATGGATTTAAGGTAAGTTAGCTTTCCTAACTCAGGTGCAAGTGTTCCATTAAGACAAAGATTTTTCAGATTTCTGCAGTTTTAAGTCAAACAATAAATTTACCAAAGTTTCCTAAACCTAAACCTAAACATAGTGGATCAACACTGCCCATTCAAAGTTACAGCCGCCTTGGCATTTTCAAGTTTGGAAAACTATAAAAGAAAAGAATAAATATATAGTTCTTAACTGAAGAACATATATGTTACACTGATTCTTCTCGTCGTGAGCCATGAATTTGGAGTTGCGCTTGATGTAACTATTGTAGAGTTTGTGATGAAAGAGCCCGTCGACAACCATAATTACTGAATTTTGCATCTTGTTTGAAACCACCATTCCCACCATGAGTTTCATTTCTCTCTTTCTACTCTTTGTAGAATCGTAGTAGATTATTCAATCGTCTTCTTTCGTAGTCTATTGTAGATCGATATGAAACCCTAACCGTTTTTATATATTTTACAAATGTCTGAATCTCAACATATACTCAGATATACCAAATGCGAGAAATATATCAAATGCGAGAAATACTAAATGCGAGAAATACATTTCTCGTAATTGAGCGGTAAAACAGACGTGCGAGGGATATTACAGACTTTTCACATGGCAAAAAGGTCTTTTTTGCCAACTTTATCAACCGTTGGCCTTTTTTGAAATTAGACCTCCTATGAGGGCCATTTCATCAAATTTCCCAAAATATCCAATAAGTTACTTGACTGAATTCTAATATGAAAGTAAATATATAATAAGTTAGAATCCAATTTATAATTTTTTTTTTAATTTTAAATGAGAATTAAACTTTTAAACAAAAAGTATATTTCACGTTATTAATCATGTGAATATTTTAATTTAAAAAGTAAAACCAATGGTAGTATATTACAATATAATATTTTAATGCTAGTAGATACGATAAGAATCGAGTCAAAATCAAGATTGTCGGCACGTCTGGCACGTTCGGCAGAATTGACATGGTTAGCACGGTCGCGTGATTCAGTTGATTTGGTAGTCGGAATTCGAGAAACGTGGTCGAAGTTATGATCATTGGCACGTCTGACACGTTTGGAACGAACGACACGACCGATACGTCTAACACGTTCGACACATCGGGAAAATCGTATAGGATTATAAGTTACGAAATCAAAAACACTGGCTAGGGTTTGAACAAGGTCATCGTTTAAGATTGTTTCTCTGACTTTAATCCCTTGTTCTGAAGTCTTATTAAAACATGGGTAAAAGAAAAAACAACAAGGCAAAAAAGTGTAGGACTTTGTTCTTAAATGAATCAAAAACACTGCTGAGAAAGAAATTAACAAAATAGTTGAAAAAATAATTGATGAAAAAGTGCATAGCAAAGACTCAATTTATACTCAAAAGTTTTTTTTAAAATTAATGTAGGGATCAAGATGAAGAAAGAAGGAGTTTGAAAGATAGGGTATAATGAAATGGTCAATTTATTTGGACTAAAAAACAAAATCACCAAATATTTGATACATACTAAGAAATGAGAGATTGTACTTAGCAATGAGAAAATAAAAAACACAACCGTCCAACTTAACATTCACTATCTCCACAACTGGAATTTACTCAAGAATAATGAATATGAAGTGATAGTAAAATTGTATGTTGCAACAATGAGCGAGCTAATGAAGACTCTTAAATCGAAGACTTATACTATTAGAAATAATTCTACATGGAAAATCAATAAAGTCTAGAAGAACAACATTGGAAAAATGCTGAAAATCATTTATACAAAGGAAAAATATACTTAGACAATGTACAAACAAAAGTAGAGGTACTAAATTATCATTTTGAATTTAAATAACTGTTGTAGTAGAAGAAAATTGTGTTAAGAAATAGGAAAATATAGTGGTGAAAAACTATATAAGTAAGAATATAGTTTTCTTCCTAGTCACTAAAGATGCACTTATGAAGCAATGAGAGAAAAAGGACTAGAGAAAATTTCAGCAAATATACATGATATCTATTTTTTAAAATTCAAGAAGGAATCAAATATTGATGAAATTCAGAAAATGAACATACATATATTGGATCTAACTACATTAAGTTAGAAAGATGGTCTAGAGATTTGAATTGAAGAAGATGATGAATTAGCGCTATTATTACAATAAAATGAAAACAAAATTTAGTTTTAGAAACTCAAATAAACGGTATTATAGTTGAATGTTCTATTCAAAATTATTTTTTTTAAAACTTATTTTTTGAAACGGTTAAATCCATTCCATTAAAAATCCATTCCCACTTTTGAGATTTTTAATGAAATGGATTTAACCGTTTCAAAAAATAAGTTTTAAAAAAAATAATTTTGAATGGAACATTCAACTATAATACCTTTTTTGAGTTTCTAAAACTAAATTTTGTTTTCATTTTATTGTAATAATAGCGCTAATAAACCAATATAATAATATTAATTTTAACACATAAATGATAGTTAATCATTTAGATCTTAATTATTAAACCTAATTACTTGTTTAACAAATAAATTGAATCAAATTAGATCAATTTCATTTTTTTTTTAAATGATCCATGTAAATCTTGAATTTATCACTTTTAGAACATTAGTACACTCTATCTAGTTATGATTTAAATTAATAATTTTTAGATTGGTTCATTAAACTTTCAATGATCGTAGTCGTCTATTACGTATCATTCATAATGTTATTATTGTGATTTTTTTTGAATTTGTTCTGAATAGTCGGTCGAGGGAGTTAATCGTTGTTTTTTAAGACGTACGAGCTCGATAACATATTAAGTAATGTTAAACCGTTAAACAATTCTTATCATTTATTTTTTCGTTGTGCTTAAAGTATTCCTATCATTTTTAATAAATGGTGTATAACTATATGTAAATCTAAAGAGATATAGTTAAAAGAAATTAGAGAATTGTTAAGTATTTTGATAAGTCTTACCTAAATAACTAACTTAACAAAAAAAAATGATTTCACATAAAAAAAATAATAATAATAATTAAAAATATGGGTAAATATTTATGTAAGTAATAAAAAATTATAATGGGGTGGATTTAAATTTTATTTAGGATAGACATGAAAAAAATAATATTATATTATAAAATTTGTAAAAATATTAATTACACAATTATTTTAATTTTCTTATAAAAATCAATTATTTATTTTATAAAAAATATTTTAAACTATATTCATACAATATATATACAAACTTATAAATATTTATAATAATTTTTATAAAAATAAATAAAATAAATATTAATATTAAATAATTTTTTAAAATAATTATTTATTATTTCAACATCTAAAATAAATTTAGTTATTTTTTAGATAATATATTAGATAAAATATTTATATTTATTATAATTAAAATATATATATTAATATAATAAATATTAATAAATTTATTATTATAAGAAAACAAATTAATTAATTTATTTAATTAAAATAAATATGAAAATTTACTAAATATTAAATAAATATATTATGTACAAAAATTAAATTTTTAAGAATTTAAATAATATATAAAATTTAAATATTAACTTTGAAATACTAATAATATAATAATATAGAAAATATAAACTATGTATTAATAATATTAGATCATTTTCTTTTTACTTTAATATTTTTTATAATATTTGTTTTTAATTATTTTTTTATTAGAAATAAATTATTATAATTAGTAAAAAAATTAAAATATTTGTTTTTTTACTTATTTATTTAGTAAAAATTTTAATTAATATTTTAGTTTCAATTATTTTATTTTTAAAAATTTTATTATAAAACTTTAATATAAAAATGTTTTAAAAAGTTTATAAACTTTTAAAAATAAATGTTTAATATATTTAAAAAAATATTAATTTTAATATTTAATTAAACAAGATTTGAAAAATGATAAAGTGAGTATAGATAAAATAATAAAATAATATATTTTTTTGATTTTTATAATTATTTTATAATTATTCCTCATCTTCCAATCAATGCAAAATTAACAGCAACAAAGAAATTGCCTTAAAAAACTCCTAATTAAAATCTACATTTATCGATTTGTTTGTAAGAACAACAATCATTTTATTATTATGATAAAAGGTTAATAAACTAATTAAAAATATGCATTCAAAATACATGAGATTTAATTAAAAAATAGTATTTTCATAAAAAAAACACAATTATAAAAAATAAATAAATAACTAACTATCTTCTTTAAAATTAATTTTTTTTTATATTTATTAACAAAATTAATTTTACATAATTAAAAAATAAATAAAATATAAAAATTGTATACAGTTAATATTAATATTATTTTATTTTCAATTATAAATATATATATATATATATATAAATTTTGATACAAAATTTAAAACATAATAAATGTATAATAATAATACTTTTTATTTTTATAATTTATTAATAAGCTAATTATTTATTATTATTATTTTTTTATTGATTTATTTTAATAAATATTTAATAAAATAATATATTTAATTTTACCTAATTAAAAAATAATTAAAATTAAAATTTTTTATATAATTAATATTAATATTATTTTATTTTCAATTATTTATATATATATATATATATATATATATATTTTTAATTTCTATATAAGATTTGAAACATGATAAAGTTAATATAAATAAAGTAATAAAATAACATATTATTTTCATTTTTATAATTTATTTAATAAATTAATTATTTTTTATTATCATTTTTTATAATTATTTTTTTATTAAATTGTTTATAAATATTTAATATATATATATATATATTTAATTTTACATAATTAAAAAATAAATAAAATTTAAAATTGTTATATATTTAATATTAATTAATATTAATATTATTTTATTTTCAACTATTTATAAATATTTGTTTTATAACTTTTGTTATAAAATTTTAAAACATTGATAAAGTTATTTTTAGATAGAGTAATAATAATAATAATAATAATGTTTTTTTTTCTTTTTTATAATTTATTTAATAAATTGATTATTTTTTATAATTAGTAAAATTAAATTATTTATAAATATTTAATTTATTATATTTATAAATTTTAAATAAATTATAAAATAAAATTAGATTAATTTTTTTTGTAATAATTAATGAAATTTATAGATTTCTTTTTTTTTTTTTTTATCATTGTTTAAATAATTTTTCATAATTTTTCATAATTTCACTCTCATATATTTCTAATATAAAAGAAGAGACTTTTAAAAAAAAAAATTATTTATTTATAAATATTAATTTTAGATAATTAAAAAATAAATTAATTTTAAACTATTTATTTTATAGAGTTAAAATAACCATAAAAAATAATTTTTTTATAATTTTTTTAATAATCTAATTATATATAATTATTATTTTTTATAAAAAAACAATTTATTTATATAAAATTATTTATGTTTTATAAATTATTTTTTATAAAAAAAATATAAAATTATTTATGTTTTATAAATTATTTTTTATTAAATTGTTTATAAATATTTAAAATATATATATATTTATAAAATTTAAATAAATTATAAAATAAAATTATATTATTAATCATATAATTTTAAGTTTATAAAAGTATACTATATCTTTCTATAAACTCAAAATAAATGATGTAATAGAAAATTTTATTTTGAAAAAAAAATAATAATGTACACATTTATTTGTTTTGAACTACTCTCATTTTCTTTTTGTTTTATTTTTTTTTGTTAGATGTTTAGATTTATAGTGTGATTATTTCATTAATAAAGTTTTTAGTTATGGTCAATAAAATCATCATATATATGTAATTTGTGTAATGGATTGTCATACAAATTCATTTATATAAAAATCTAACTATCATTAACTTCTTTATTTTGTCCACCCACACTCAATTGTCATATTTAAGTAATTATTAAAATTATAAAATTTTATAATCTGTAAATTTAAAATCATAAACTTTTTATTTATTTAAAATAAAATTGTAAAATAATCATCTAAGACTTAGGTTTTTTAATTAGGGAATGAGCTGTGGAAATTAAATGGGTTGAAAAGATAAAACAAAATTAAATGGGCTTTTCTTCTGTTTTTGATTGTTATATATAATTTTATTGAGTAAGAACATACAATATAACATAATTTATGAATTAATTTTTTTTAAATTCTCATAACACTTTTTCTTTACTTAACTTACAAATGTTATATATAATATGTATATATATACTATATACAATAAATAAATAAATATATATATATATATATATATATATTATTAAATAATTAATCCAATAATATTATGAAATAGATAGTCGTGTGAGCACACCAACAAAAACCTAACAATTGTAAGGAAAATCAATCAAATATATTAAAAAGTAATGAATACAAAAATCTTTCAAAATATCTAACCGGATTCGTCGATTTTTCTATCGAACTTCATTTTCCAAACAACGGAACACAGACTTATAAAAAGTTATGATTCATCAAATAAACAAACTATACTAAAATTAAACTATTTATAATTAATAAAAGAGGAGTGATAGAGTGAGGGAATTTGGTGAGGGAATTTGGTGAGGGAATGACGTGGCATCACCTTCATTGGTTAGAAAAGGTAAAAGTGGGAGGAAAGAGAGAAAAGAGAGAAATTATTTGATTTTTTCAGCGAATAAGATTATGCCACGTCATTCCCTCACCAAATTCTCTCACCAAATTCCCTCACCTAATCATTTCTCTTAATAAAATTTGAATGATTAAGAAAATTGTAATGTAGAACAATAAATCTTCACATTTGAGACAGTTACCATATTTTGTTTTTGACTCACGAATGAACTCTATCTTATCATGTCTTAAAAAAAATTGGTTTGATTTGCTAGTAAATTTTGACAACACAAAGTATCATTATTTTATATTATGGTATTTTATCTGCAAATTTAAACTAACATGGACTTTAATTTTGTGAGGCAGTACATAAAAAAATATATAAGTATTTTTAAATTAAATTATATTTGCTAAAAATACTATTTAAGAGAAATGAGAGATCCAATTATTCTCTTTTCTTTATTTGGATCTCATTATTTCAATCTCTTTTTTCAATTGTTGAATCTTGATAGACTTTTCATTAAAAGAAGCAAGAAGATTTTATTTATCTTTTATAAATCTTTTAAATCCTTGAAAAATTTAAGAGTCTTTCCACTTAATTGAAGTTCCACAAAATCAAGTAAGCGGGAACATCCATTTTATAAATAAATGACAAAAATGTAGCAATGATTGAAATGAAAAAGGAATAACTGAAATAATAAAAAATTACCTTGTGATCTGGACATCTTACAAATCTTTTTCCAAGGTTTGAAGTTTCTCTCGTAGTTGTCCAAATCGGACATTGTAGGCCACAATAACAATAAACATTCGATATACAACTTTGAAAAAAACCTTGGAAAGAAGACATTGTAAATCTGAAAAATAACAGACAATTGAATCATAGAATTGGAAGAGAACTTATCAAAACAGAATTAGGTTCATCTAAACTTTTAGACAGTTTAGCTAATATTTAATAAATATGGTGTGCTTCATGGATCTCTCATTTTTTTTTTATATATAATATGGTGTGCTTAAATTAGAAGGAGGATGCTAATAATGTTTACATCATCTAAGATGAAGTCATTAAACTCATATGTATTCAGAAAGTTATGAAGTTAAACAATAAGGAATTATACTAGATGTTAGTACACAATTTAGGGTTTAAACATGAATTCGTCAATGTTCTTCACGATTATAAGATAGAAAAAAGGAAGTACATAAAGAGACCAGAGTTTACTTTTGCGGATGCTGGAAGAAAGAAGAATAGTCCGACGTTGCGTGCATATTTAAGAAGGTAGAGAAAGAAGGGAAGAATGAAGAGTCAGACGGCTATACTTAAATGAAAAGTGAATTTAGTGTTTTTTGTTTTAATGAATGACATTTAATATTTATTAAAAAAAAAATAATCACGTGTATTTGTTTATTTTTAAATATAAATGTCACAATTAATTTTTTGACGGACGTCCATGTTCGTAGAGGCCTTATTTTGTACAAATTAATAATACGAAGCCCCAATATATGAGGTTTTAAATATGAGGTCCGAAATTGTAATTGACATTCAATAAGAAGTCTCAATTTATAATTATGACCTTATTTATTTCGTGCATTTACATCAGACCGGACTTTAACATTACTTATACTTAAGACTTATGCTTCATCTTCTCTATTGGAATTCTTTATGTACATAGACAATAACAATGCGTTGAGGCTCGAGGAAGTATTTATTGGTTTGACGACAATAGGAATTATGGAGTACTAATCTTCGACTTGGGAAAGTATGATGGAGTGGGAACAAATAGCACGGTCTAGACTCTAGATGAGTGGTGAGAAATTAAAAAATATATATATTCTTTTAATAATTTTATTTTAATCAAATTAGTAGTTGAAGCAAATAAAAAAAACAAAAAACATTTAACACACAAAACAAAAAGCACAAGAAAAGGGAAATTTGACGAAATGGCTTTATTAATAGTCTTAATTTCAAAAAAGGCCCGCGCTTAATAATGTTTACAAAATGGGCATTTTTGCCCCGCGAAAAGTCTGTAATACCTCTTGCGCGCCTGTTTTACTACTCAATTACGAGAAATGTCATTCACGTATTTTTATCTAAAAAGCGTGAGTTGATTAACGCGTTTTAGATGAAAATGCGTGAATAATATATTTCTCGCATGTGATATTCTCGCATTTGAGATTTTTGGTCTTAATAAGCCTCCTTTTTTTATATTTATTTGTTCAAGCGTCAATGAATGAACGTACCCAATCATTGAAGGTGCTTGAGATTTGTAAGATACCACCACGAGATCCAAATTCAATTCATAAAGATTCTCTTCCTCTTACGTTTTTATCTCTTATGGCTCAAAAATCCTCCAAGCTGTCGCCTTTTCTTCTTCCAATACCCATATTCACTCCACTGCTTCTCTCAAATTGTCCTTCCACTCAAACAATCTCTTTCCGCCGCCCTAAACCCATATCCGCACCTCGCCGGAAACGTCACTTGGGTCAAAGATGAAAAAATCCCAACTCTTCACTTTTTCCCTGGCGATGCAATCTCCGTCACCATTGTCGAAGCCACCACCGCCGTCGATTTCCAACGCATCTCAAGCAAAGAGAACCTCTGCCAAGTAGACAACCTTTTCTCCTTCCTCCCACCTTGTTTGTATCTCTCGAACGGGCTGCCGTGATGTCCCTACAGATCACCCTGTTTCCGAACAACGGTTTCTGCATAGATTACACCTCAAATCACGCCGTGATCGACGACAAAACCACGACATTGTTCATGAAATCATGGGCTTGGTTTTGTAGATCCAGCGGAGACACGACGACGTTACTGGCGAATCTGACCCTGATCTACGATCGAAATGTTATAAATACGAATTTGAATGATTTGGACGAAACTTATTTAACACATTACTTGAAATATGAAGGAGAGAGTTATAAAACACTTATGAAACAGGAAATCATCTCTCTGTCAGATATGGTGATAGGCAATTTCATGTTAACACGGGCGATCTTCAGCTTGTGTGGAACAGAAGCCGGATCTTTCATTTTCAGGATGCCGGAGGAGATGCTAACGGTGGTGGGATCGAGATTTCTAATATGCATTTGCGAGAAATATACTAAATTCGAGAAATACATCAAATGCGAGAAATGTATCAAATGCGAGAAATATATCATTCACGCATTTTCATCTAAAACACATTAATCAACTCACGCTTTTTAGATAAAAATGCATGAATGACATTTCTCGTAATTGAGCGGTAAAACAGGCGCGCAAATGGTATTACAGACTTTTTCGCAAGACAAAAATGTCCGTTTTGCAAACATTATCGGGCGCGGGCCTTTTTTTGAAATTAAGGCTATTAGTAGGGCCAATTCAACAAATTTCCGCAAGAAAAAATGTATTAACAAGATAAAAGAAGACCACAAAAGTATAAAATCAAAATTACAAGAGTGACCCTCCCACATGAGATTAAACAATCAACCCAAAAAAAAAAGAAGTCAAAATATAAAATTAAATATAAACTTCATTTTCATCATGGTTGATCTTCATTTAATGAATGAAGTCAAATTGGTGGTTATGTCCTTCAATGTTATCCATGTCATTTTCACACATCTTAATCATTACAAGACATAGACTTCTATACATACAGGGACGGAGCCAGGTAAAAGCCGGTCCAGGTGTAGCCCGAGTAGCCTTAAACAACAAACAACATGTATGTATTTTATCAATAACGACGGTAAATAACCGTCGTTATTGGTTATTTTTTGTCGCTAAAAGGCATTGGTGACAGCAAACTATAAAACTAGCCCGAATAGATTTTTTTAATAAAAAATTAGCCCGGGTAGGTTTCAAATCCTGGCTCCGCCCTGTATATATAGTTTATTGAAATATTGTTAAGACTAGAGTAAGTTTTCATTTATAAAGTGTATCTTTCATTGGTTTTCATATCAAGGTAGTATTTAACTATTTATTATCTTCCATGCATTGTTTTATTTTCGTGATTAAGTTTTTTCGCATTTCTTTTGTATGAAATAAATAAATTCAATGCTTAATTTGAAAGAAAAAATACCAGAAAAAAATGTGGAATATGAGACTATACTGATTTTCATCTCTCTTAGAGGCAAATCTAACACATTACTTCTGTCCAAAATGAGTAAATATCGAGGTGATAAGTTTCAGAATAAAAGTTGATAGTAAAATATGGGCAGGGGGTTATATTTTATGGGCAATTTTGAGATATGTTTATTGAGATACTTGCAATTATAAAATTACTCTATTTGTATTTGTAAAATAAATTCTGTCACGTTAAAGTTTAAAGTGTAACTTTTAGCAACCAAAAAAAGGATCTAAAACTTGGATGAAATTGACCAAATTAATAGCTTTGACCGGTAAATGAAGTTTTTCAGATATTTTCACCTAGCTTTATTTATGACCATTTCAGATTATTGTATAAACACAAAAACACAAATAAATTTATTAAAATATGTTTAATTAAATTATACTTTAAAATATTATATAATCTAAATCATCATTCAGATTACATGCATATTTCAATAAAAGACTGTTTTAAAAAATATTTATCTACCTTTTTTACTTCTTACTAAATTTTGATTGTTTAAAGACTATTTTTTTTTATAAAGCTGTACAAAGTAAAAGGAATTAGGCCTTGTTTGATATTTAGGTTTTTTTTTAAGGGTCTAAAACAACAATAACTCTATCCATCTAATTACCCTTTTTATATATTCAAATACCAAAATTACCCAAAACTATAATGTAGAGGATAAAAATTAAGGGTATTTTTTTGTCAATAAACACTAAAGAACTGATTTTTTTTTAAAAAATTATCAAACAATTTTTTTTGATAGCATCCAAAAAAAAAACAAAAAATCAAATAAATACGCACAAGTGAAACTAAAAGACTGAACTACATAAAAAAAACTAATACGTAGGAGAAAAAAAAAATGAGGGTATTTTCGTCAATAAACAATCAAGAACTGTTTTTTTTTTTTTTTTTTTTTTTTTATTACAGAACCCTGATAGAATAAAAAAAAAAAACAAAAATCAAACGCACAAGTGAAACTAGAAGACTGAACTATATAAAAAAACATATTTTTGGATGTTAAGAATAATATTTTCAGAGAGAAAGAATCTCTGTAGGACAGACAGTCTTAGAAGGTACGTTTTTTTTAATAAATTATAATATTGAAATTAAATAAAGAGAAAAGTCAAAGTAATAGTAGTGAGTTAAAAGCAAAATAATATTGTCTATATATTATATAATAATCTTTAATTGAACTTTACTTTTACCTGATTACTAGTATTCTTAATTAATATATAGAACCAATATCTTATTTCTCGTAAAAAAAAAAAACAAAAGTCTCTTTAACATAGAACAATTTCTAAATAAAAAATAAAAAAAATAGAAAAAAAAGATGATGATACTAGCTAGCTAGGTTGATAACTGACATGGTGGTTCTCCTACTCTTCCCACTTCCATTTCCTTAATCAACACATTCACCAACTTCAGATCTATCACTCCATGAGTCTCCGTCAGCGTCCGGTGCAGCCTCCGGGCGCCGGTCCGCCTCCCTATGGATCCAACAGGCCACGGACTCCTAAGCGTTCTCAAACCAATAAGTCTTCAGAGACCTACAATATCATCCCCATTCATAACCTACTCGCTGATCACCCTTCCCTCAGATATCCCGAGGTACGTGCCGCCGCCGCCGCTCTACGCGCCGTTGGAGAACTGAGGAAGCCGCTTTTCGTGCAATGGCGCGAAGACATGGATCTGCTTGACTGGCTCGGCGCCTTCTTTGGTTTTCAGCGCGACAACGTTAGGAATCAGAGGGAGCATCTGGTCCTTCACTTAGCCAACTCTCAGATGCGGTTACAACCTCCGCCTGAGAACATAGATTGTCTTGACGCCAGTGTTCTCCGACGGTTTCGCCGCAAGTTACTCAAGAATTACACTTCCTGGTGTTCATACCTCGGACGGAAATCCAATGTCTGGATCTCCGACAACGCGCGACGCGATTCGGACTCACGTCGGGAATTGCTTTATGTATCTTTGTATCTTTTGATTTGGGGTGAGTCTGCTAATCTGCGTTTTGTTCCTGAATGTATTTGCTATATATTTCATAATATGGCTATGGAACTGAATAGAATTCTAGAGGATTACATAGATCAGAATACAGGTCGGCCTGCTGAGCCATCTATTTCTGGTGATAATGCTTTTCTTAACATGGTTGTGAAGCCAATTTACGATACTATTAAAGCCGAGGTAGAGAACAGTAGGAATGGTACTGCTCCTCATTCAGCATGGCGAAACTATGATGATATAAACGAGTACTTCTGGAGTAGAAGTTGTTTTAAGAAGTTGAATTGGCCACTTGATTTGGGTAGTAACTTCTTTGTTACCACGAGAAAAGGTAATCGAGTTGGTAAAACGGGGTTTGTCGAACAGAGGTCGTTCTGGAACTTATTTCGTAGTTTTGATAAGCTTTGGATTATGTTGATTTTGTTTCTTCAAGCATCAATCATTGTTGCCTGGGACCGGGATGAGTATCCTTGGCAGGCATTGCGTAGAATTGATGTTCAAGTTCAAATTCTTACTGTCTTCTTAACTTGGAGTGGATTAAGATTTCTTCAATCCCTTCTTGATGTTGGGTTGCAGTACAGTCTTGTTTCAAGACAGTCTTTCTTAAGTGGAGTCAGGCTGGTATTGAAGATCGTTGTTGCTGCAGGCTGGATTGTGGTTTTCATTGTTTTCTATATCAGAATTTGGAACCAAAAGAATCTTGACAGAGGTTGGTCTGGTGAGGCAAAAAAGTGTATTCTGAACTTTCTCGAAGTTGCGCTAGTTTTCCTCGCACCCGAACTCCTCGCGCTTGCTCTCTTCCTTACACCCTGGATAAGGAATTTCGTCGAGAACAAGAACTGGAGGATCTTTTATATGTTGTCGTGGTGGTTTCAAACTCGAATATTCGTGGGCCGTGGTCTTAGAGAAGGTCTCGTAGACAATATCAAATACACTCTGTTTTGGATTTTGGTTCTCATCACCAAATTTGCATTCAGTTATTTTTTACAGATTAAGCCCATGATTACTCCGACAATAACACTTCTTAATCTTAAGAATGTAACGTACGAGTGGCACGAATTCTTCAGTAGCAGCAACAGGTTTGCGGTTGTGCTACTGTGGATTCCTGTTGTTTTAATATACCTATTGGATTTGCAGATTTGGTACTCAATTTATTCATCGTTTCTTGGAGCAGCAATCGGATTGTTTGACCATATAGGCGAAATACGAAACATGCAACAGTTGAGATTGAGATTTCAGTTCTTTGCAAGTGCAATCCAGTTTAATTTGATGCCTGAGGAACAGCTACTGAATACAATGGGGACTCTGAAGAGTAAGTTTAGTGATGCTATCAACAGACTGAAGTTGAGATACGGGATGGGCAGCCCGTTTAAGAAGCTTGAATCTAATCAAGTAGAAGCTAACAAGTTTGCTTTGATATGGAATGAGATAATTACGATATTCCGAGAGGAAGACATTGTTAGTGACCGCGAGCTTGAGCTTTTAGAACTTCCTCCCAATACTTGGAATGTGAGAGTAATCCGTTGGCCTTGTGCTCTTCTCTGCAATGAGCTATTACTTGCTCTTGGTCAAGCTAAAGAGTTGATAGATGCACCAGACAAGTGGATTTGGTATAAGATATGCAAAAATGAGTACAGGCGTTGCGCTGTAATAGAAGCTTATGACAGCATCAGACACTTGCTGCTTGCGATTGTCAAACGGGATACAGAGGAGCACTCGATTATCACTGTCTTTTTCCAAACAATCGAAAGCGCAATTGAGATTGAGAAGTTCACCAAGATGTTTAATATGAAGGAGCTACCACAAATTCATGGGAAGTTGAAAACTCTTCTTGACCTCCTCATGAAGCCTCAGAAAGATGCGGGGAAGGTCATAAATATCTTACAAGCACTCTATGAGGTGGCCGTAAGAGATTTTTATAAAGGCGAAGGAAACATCGATCGGCTGAGGGAGGAAGGGTTGGCCCCTCGTCTGCGAGATTCGGGCACCGGGCTGCTTTTCGAAAATGCAGTCGAATTGCCCGATAGTTACGACGAGGCTTTTTATCGCCAGGTCAGACGTTTGCACACGGTTCTGTTGTCTCATGACTCAATGCGAAATATCCCAATAAATCTTGAGGCTAGGCGAAGGATTGCATTTTTCAGTAACTCTCTTTTCATGAACATGCCGCATGCTCCTCACGTAGAGAAAATGATGGCATTTAGTGTCTTGACTCCTTATTACAACGAAGAAGTATTGTACAGCAAGGAACAGCTTCGAACCGAGAACGAAGATGGGATTTCCACGTTATATTATCTTCAGACAATCTATGCCGACGAATGGCAGAACTTTATGGAGCGAATGCGTCGAGAGGGAATGACAAACGATAAGGAAATATGGTCTGAAAAGCAGAGAGATCTTCGGCTTTGGGCATCGTATAGAGGCCAGACTCTGTCTCGTACGGTTAGGGGAATGATGTACTACTACAGGGCACTCAAGATGTTGGCTTTTCTCGATTCTGCATCGGAGATGGACATTAGACATCCATCGACAAGGAGTTCAAGTAAACAAGACAGTGCGGTTAATTTGTTGTTTAAAGGCCACGAGTATGGGACTGTACTAATGAAATACACTTACGTGGTTGCCTGCCAGATATATGGGAATCAAAAGGCTAAAAAAGATCCGCGTGCAGACGAAATCTTATACTTGATGAAGACCAATGAAGCTCTTCGAGTGGCCTATGTTGACGAGGTCTTGTCTGGTCGAGATGAAAAAGAGTACTACTCTGTTCTTGTCAAATACGATCAAAAAGTTCAAAAAGAGGTGGAGATTTACCGGGTGAGGTTGCCTGGTCTGTTGAAGCTTGGGGAGGGTAAACCCGAGAATCAAAACCATGCTATTATCTTCACTCGAGGTGATGCAGTTCAGACTATCGATATGAACCAAGACAACTATTTCGAGGAAGCTCTGAAGATGCGGAATTTGTTGGAGGAGTTCAAAATCTCTTATGGTATCAGAAAGCCAACTCTCTTGGGTGTTCGTGAGCACATTTTTACCGGTTCGGTCTCATCGCTTGCATGGTTTATGTCTGCTCAGGAAATGAGTTTCGTCACCTTAGGACAGCGCGTATTGGCTAACCCTTTGAAGGTTCGTATGCACTATGGCCACCCTGATGTCTTTGATCGGTTCTGGTTTCTTACCCGTGGTGGGATTAGTAAAGCTTCGAGAGTGATCAATATAAGCGAGGACATTTTTGCTGGCTTCAACTGCACGTTAAGAGGTGGTAACGTTACTCATCACGAGTACATCCAAGTTGGCAAGGGAAGGGACGTGGGATTGAATCAGATATCCATGTTTGAGGCGAAGGTTGCTAGTGGAAATGGTGAGCAAGTGCTAAGCCGGGATGTATATCGGTTGGGACACAGGCTGGACTTCTTCCGAATGTTGTCGTTTTTCTACACAACAGTTGGATTCTTTTTAAACACCCAGATGGTTATTCTGACCGTTTATGCTTTCCTTTGGGGTAGACTCTATTTGTCTCTAAGCGGGGTCGAAGATTCTTCTACGGCGAGCGATATTGCCAACAACAACAAAGCGCTCGCTGCTATCCTGAACCAGCAGTTCATCATTCAACTCGGCTTCTTCACAGCCTTGCCAATGATTGTTGAAAATTCTCTCGAGCACGGTTTCCTTGGATCCATATGGGATTTCATGACGATGATGCTTCAACTCTCGTCGGTTTTCTATACGTTCTCAATGGGAACTCGCGCTCATTACTTTGGCAGGACGATTCTTCACGGCGGTGCGAAATACAGAGCAACTGGACGCGGGTTCGTGGTGCAGCATAAATGTTTTGCCGAGAATTATAGACTTTATGCTCGAAGTCACTTTGTGAAGGCGATTGAATTGGGACTGATACTTGTTGTTTATGCCTCTTACAGCCCGATAGCCAAGGGAACTTTTGTCTACATAGTTTTGACAATCTCGAGTTGGTTCTTGGTTGTATCGTGGATAATGGCTCCTTTTGTGTTCAATCCTTCCGGGTTCGATTGGCTGAAGACTGTTTACGACTTCGAGGATTTCATGGGCTGGATATGGTACAGTGGAGGTATATTTGTGAAATCCGAGCAAAGTTGGGAAAAATGGTGGCTTGAAGAGCAAGACCATCTTAGGACAACAGGTCTATGGGGAAAGGTGCTGGAAATCATATTAGACCTTCGGTTTTTCTTCTTCCAGTATGGAATTGTATACCAGCTAGGCATTGCTGCTCAGAGTAAAAGCGTTGTTGTGTATCTCCTCTCGTGGATTTACGTTGTTGTTGCTGTCTTTCTCTTTTTGGTGATAGCATATGCCCGCGACAAATACGCAGCAAAAGATCACGTTTATTATCGGATGGTGCAATTCCTTCTTATTATCTCTGGTGTTCTTGCTATCATCGCCTTGTGGGAGTTCACCCATTTCAAAATCGGTGATCTCTTCACGAGTTTGTTGGCGTTTCTTCCTACCGGATGGGGTATCATCTTGATTGCGCAAGTGCTACGCCCGTTTATATATAATACAATTGTCTGGGAGATTGTGGTTTCTGTTGCAAGACTTTATGATATAATGTTCGGAGTAATTGTAATGGCACCCGTGGCTTTATTATCATGGGCTCCCGGGTTTCAGTCAATGCAGACGAGGATTCTATTCAACGAAGCATTCAGTAGAGGTCTTCAAATATTCCAGATTGTCACAGGCAAGAAATCGAAAATCGATCTGTGAAAAGCTGGTAATTCCACAACTCTTTCTTTCTTTACTATTGAAAGTTGCAGTTCTTAATTATTTGTAAATCTTAAATCTTGATTATTGTTCTTCTTCTTGGGATTTAGACAAGGATTCTATTCAATGAAAGGTCTTAAGATATTCCAGATTGTCACGGGCAAGAGAAATGGAAGGTGGTAAAGCCTTCAATGGTTTCTTTCTTTACTATTGAAAGCTGCAATTCTTAATTATTGATAAATCTTAAATCTTGGTTTGCAGGTATCCAACTTACAGAGGAGATAAAGAATTGCTGTAGAAAGTTGATGCGTTTACTGTGTGTGTATATATATATATATACTTCTTCTGGATCGGATCTTTATTTCACAATCTTTAATTAGTCAATTTTATTGTTTTTCTAGCTCAAATTGCTAGTGTTTTGGTCTCTTCATGGATGGGGAATCAAATTTGTTCTCTTTTTACATTACATAAATATAAAGTTATCCATTGATTTCTCCGACCTTGTACACAGCCTATGATGTGATCGTATCTGCTTTTGAGTCTCTTTTTTATTTTACAGAAGATATGGAGCAGATTTGCATCTTCTAATTATATAATAATGGAGGGGGGAGAGGGTTCTCTCTTGCTCGCCATCTATTTATAGCCGTTTTCCTTATGTTTTTTTTAAGGAACACTAGCCCAGAACATTAGGGATGAGAAGCCTGTCTGGAGAGATTGTGCTGAACATTCCAGCAGAGAGAGCTTGGCAGATATACAGGGATGATGAGATTATCAACACTGTCAATCCTGAAATGCTCGCCTCTGCCAAGTATCTCGAGGGAGATGGTAGTCCCGGGAGTCTCAGGCTCTTCAAGCTCGGACCTGGTTTGTCTCTATTATTCTCTCGTTCATTTGAATAAGATTGCAATTTTCATTCATTTTATTTATGTGAATCGCGATGATGCAGAGGTGAGCGGCTATGTGAAAGAATCAATTCAGAAGATAGAGGAGGTTGAGATGGGGCGTCGAACTGTAACTTACAGTGTAATCGGAGGGGAGCTGAAGGAGATGTATGATCCATACAGGGTCACATTCTCTTTCACTCCTATAGAAGGTGATGAGAATGAGAAATGCATGGCTAAATGGAAGGCTGAATATGAACCACTTACACTAGCCACTCCTCACCCAGATAAGGCTAGAGACGCCGCCCTCGCCTTCCTCAAATGGTTCGACAATATCCTAACTTAGAGCTTGTTCCATGTAGAGTTATTTGAAAATAAATAAATAAATCTTGTTTTATGATAAAAGGATTATTATTTAGGTTAAATCACTAAATATCCTTTTTTCTGTTGTTCTGTTATTCCAACCTAATTAATACATGTTGGTTAGAGCAAGCAAGAAGAATAAAAAAACTGAAGTTGCATTCCATTGCAAATATCAAATTTATACAATAATTCCTTTAGCTTATTCTTCTTATTATATATATTATATATATTGTGTAACACTCGTTCTATCTAAACTCCTTCCCCAAAAGCAATTTTATCATCCCAGGCCCAAAAAAAACAAAAAAAAAAACAAGAATTTCCCAATTTTAGTAGTGAAAACAGAAACAATTACCTTTAGACAGAGCACAGTTGTTTAATGTTGTTGATCTGTGAAGGCATTGCTCCTTGTACTACTGCTGCTAATCTACATGAATGTTTGGTAATAAGTTGATGTGTAAATGGCCTTTCCCAAGGAACAATACCGAAATCATCATTATACTCGTCTATTCCCTTAACCAAGAACTGCCAGAAGAAAGTCCCTGCCCCCGATTCCTTCTTTCTCGCTGATCTGTACATGATATCGAGAACAGTCTTGTAGAACCTGTCTCGTTGAGAAGGGTCGTACCCGTGGTTCAGATTTGACAAACCGAATTCAGTGAACATCACTGGCTTCTTTAGCTCTTTGTCGCCGTCTTCTATATGAGACATCATCCATTTTGACACATATTCAAGTTTCTCTTCCATGTCTTGTCCAAAATGAAACCTACCAAAACAAAATCAAATGAATGGAATCATCATTTTTTGTTCCTTTTGAGAAGTTTTATGTTTTCAGATATTATAAAGGTTGTTAATTTACCATTGGTCTGGATAGATATGAACAGAGGCGAAATCAATAGTTGGGATCTCCGAGTTTCTGATGAAATCCGAACCTAGGTTTCCTGCCCAATCAGCCGGATTGAAAGATGATGCTTTGGGGCTTTTAGGACCGTAGAATCCTTCGAGCCCTACTGTTAACAGATGATTCTTGTCAATTGACTTCACAAATTTCGACATTTCCTCTATCCAATCCTGAAAATTGCAGAGAAAACAACACTTTTACTTTGGATTTGTTGAAAAAGAGAAGAAAAAATTGAACAATTACCTGAAGAGTGTTTCCAGATGGATCAGTTGAGCAGCGTGGCTCATTAATCAACTCCCAAGCAAAGATAGTTGGATCATTCCTGTATTCAATTCCAGTTATAGTGTTCTTCCTAGTGAGTATAGTCTGCAGCAAAACCAAATTCATTCTCTAAACCAATTTCATTCTCTAAACTGAAATGAAAATTTTGATTGATGCTATTTTGACCTTAACATAGTTTTTGAAATAATGGCGTATAGAAGGATCGAAGAAGAATGAATCGTTTGAAGAGCTCAAACCGACACCTTCTTCCCATGCCCATTTCACATACTGTGTTTTTCCTCCATAAGCAGGCAAATTATTAACCAAAGAAAGTAGAAGTCTGATTCCTTGTTGTCTCGCTTCTGCAATTACATGATCCAATCCCTTTTCCAAATCTCCAAGTGAGTCAAATTTCGAAAACAAAAAGACATAAAAATCAAAATCCAGAAAAACCCACCTTGAAAACACGTTCATCGAATCGACCTGGTGAGATCTGAAGTGCGTTGTAACCACCGCCATCATTAAAAGCCCATGTTCTACAAACAGTTAAACCCATCTTAGCACCCACTTGTAACATCTCTTTTACTCTATGTCTACTGTAATCCTCAACCGCGTGTTCCATTAACCAGTACGAATTCCATCCGTTTATGTAGAACACTTTACCATTCTCCGTCAGATGAGTTCCATTTCTCTGCACAAAACTCCACTGATTTGTTGTACCCTTTTGGACATTGATCATGAATTCACCGAATGACATGTAGATGAATGCTATCACTGACACAAATCCAAGAACTGGGTAAACCAGTCCATTTCCTCTTGTACGCGCCGTCATAAGATGAACCGACAAATTCGACTCTCAGATTCAGATTCTAGATCAGGAGATTGGAGTCGCTTTAGACGAAAACAACAATAACCCAGATCAGTAAACGTAAAGTACAGAGCATAGAAGCTTTTTATAGCAATGAGATTGATATGTTTTTAGAGGAAACTAATAACCAAATTGAAGAAAAGGGTTCACCTAACATGCCGCCATTAAAGCTTATCTATCTTGAATAATTCAGAGGAAGATTAAATAGAAGCTGGGGCGTATGGTATGGAGTAGTGTCAGCTGATGCCTAAATTTCTCAATTAATTTATTGATTAATTTACGGGTTGATGTTTCCTGGATACTGTATACTGATTTTTTGGAATATTATTTGGTTCATCAAAGATTGGTCTTTTAATAAAGTGAATTCCATTCTTTCATCTTCTAAGTAAGACTTTATTTTTTATTTTTTTTATTAATCTTCTTTTTCAGCATTTCATCCGCCTAAATATCCGCATTCAGATGAGACCAAACCATTTTCTTTAAGGCCTGCATAATATTATATATATTTGTTGACTGTAAGCAACTTTCTTTCTTGTCTTTTATTGATTAATAAAATAATAGAATTATTATATGAAGAAATAGAATTGAATTTCATTTATTCTAATAAGATTTGGGTTTAATTCTACCAAATTTGTATGATATTTTTAGCCTGACACTATCATCTCTTAATTACTCATAAATCACCTTGTCTACTAATACAATATTGAAATATTAGAATATACAAAAGTTTGGCCAGTTATAAAAAATGTTAGGTCGAGATTAAGTATAAACCCTACATAAATCCATTATAAAATGTTAAATATAGGTTGTTTTTGTTTTAATTTGGTTATGTATTTTTTACAACTTTAATTATATGTGAATGAGTGCTAACACTTTTGTTTTATAATTTCACCATAAATTAATGATATTAAAAAATATGTTAATGAATGAAATAGTGTTATTCTTTAAAATATATTTTATAAATCAAAGTATTCAAGTGTTGATCGAAATAAAAGAAAGAAAAAGATGTATGATAGAAATCCCTAGAAAAAAACAATGGTTTGATGATGGATATTGGTCTTGTTTTTGTTGGTTATGATTTGATTATCAAACAACTTATTAAAATGATAAGGATAATTAGAGATTATTCTCAAATTATTGTGATTAATCTATTGGCTGTCTAATCTATTGCCTTAGGTCCATTTCTTCTATAGGAGAATGTAAATTTAAATCACAATATTCTTTTAATATGCTTTTTGTAAAGGCACCACATTTTATATTTTATTATATAACTATATCAATTAAAAATATATATAACAATTTTAATTTTGTTTTATAAATTTTATTTTAATTTGTGTTTATATGTGCATCAGATGAAGATTTATATAGATATAATCAAAAATTAATTTTTGTTTATAAAAAAAATATATTAATACAATTATTTATTTTAAAGATATCATGTTATAACTAAAACAAATCTTTGAAATCTATATGTATATTTTTTAAAATTTAAAATGTTATCCAAACCGTTACGTTTTAAATGAGAATTGAATCATAAACTTTAATCGTTTAAACACCATCTTTTATCACTTAAGTTTGAGTAACGAGTTATTTTAAAATATATTCTTTAACAACTATAAATATATATATATATCAACATCATATTACAAAAATGGAGTGGAAGTAGAGGGCACACAATTCTTTTATGAACATTTTTTTTCTTAGATGACCGTATGAATATTTATTTTCACAATTTGCACTATCTTGCTAAGAGCTCTCCTTGAGTTTTGTCAGTCCCTTCTCTAACTTGTCTACTACAAAGAAAATTAAATCTTTCTTGATTTTTCATTAAGCAAAAAAGGACTCTAACTCACCTAATGCAAATCTAGCCCACCCACATTACCTAAATTTCCAAAACAACCTAGTCAAGATAGTCAAAATCCTTATATCTCTTTGGAAGCAAGTGTCCCAACCTACTTTTGAATTAGTTGAGCTTTCTTTAATAGAATAATAACCCTTTCCCCCCAAGCAATAACCATGTAATGTGGCCTACTCTTATAACTTGTATTTCTTTTTATAAAAAAAAAAAAAGTAAAGTAAGATTCTTTCATAAAGATGCGATAAAAATATAGAGAAATTTCAAAATGAATTATAACCGACTTTAAAGTATGTCCAATTAGCAATTTTCGTCACAAATATTACATGTTTAGTTTGATTTAAAACGTTTTAAATTGAAATGAAAATTATGACTTTGAGATATCGTGCTAACTTACTTGAATAATAATAACCTTGTTTTAGGTGATGCCCGAGTCTTTAAATAGTTGTTGTGAAGTTTGAATTGATGTGACTGATATGACAAGCCTACATAATTGGGTTACCATCCCAATTATTTTTTGGTGAATTATCTGGTTTAAGAGAAATCGTCGAACTTTGAATGATCGTAGTCGACATACCTACATAATTGAGTTATCATCCCAATTATCCTTTGGTGGATTATCTAATTTGAGAGAAATCGTCGAAATTTCAATAATCGTAGTCGTCTGATATGTATCATTCTTAATATTATTATTATAATGTTTTCTGCGATTTGTCTAGGAAAACCAGTAGAGTTTGTTGGAGAGTTAATCGTTCTTCTCGAGGATTACAAGTTCGACAATTTTTTAAGTATTGTTTTTCTTATTTTTTATTTTTTTATTTGTTATTTTCATGTCATGTTTTTTCGTTGTGCTTAAACGGCTCTTTTTTATTTTTAATATACATGGACATTTTTTAAAAAATTAAATAAAATAAAAATAATAATAATGACCCTGTTTGAAAACACATCGAACTGAACGAATAAATATTATTAAATTTATTAATATATACATAATTAAAGTATATTTCATAACATTATTTCATCTAAATCAACACCTAAATAAAATATTATAATTTTTAAGTAAATTAAAAATAAAATCGTCCAATTCAAAGTAAAAAGCTACATAAACCTCCCTTCTTCTAACCTAACGGCAGTAAGAGGTGGATCCTCACCCTAAAGTTCTGAATTTAAACTCGTCAGACGACAAGTTCTAAGTCTAGTTTAAAAGTTAAGTGTATTTGCGAACTAAATACTTAATCAGTTTTCCCATTTTTAATTAAAAAAAGCTCCCTAAACATTTATGTTTTGGCAACAAGTTCATGTAATTTACTTAGGTATTTATTTTCATAATCATAAATTATTATGTCTTTCAAACAATTAATCATGAAACGAATGGAGACTATATAAGTTATAGCATTTAAGGGTTGATGGTGAGTCTTGCTCGTTCTAGTGGACATGATAACCACCATATATCTAGTTGTCTCCCTAAAATCATTTTCATTGGAATTTATGTTTTTATTAGTTCATTTACTATATTATTAGATAGATCATGAAATAAAATGCAACTGAAGTCCAAATTATCCTTAACAAGTATATATTATGTTTGAGTGATTTTTATATTGCATAAATTTGTAGATAAATGTGTTGAATGAATTTCATTTTCACAACTAATTATAATGGAATATTATTATTTAAATTAAAAAAGATTTTTTTTGTTTATAATATTTTTTTTAAGATAAATTGTGAAAATACTCCAAATAATTCAGAGTTCATTATATCTTATTAGTATAAAAGTGCTTATGGTAGTGATCATAAAAATTGGTTGCTTATATCGTTTATATGAAAATAATTCATAATAATAGGTTCAATGAAACATGATATCAATAAGCCTATAAATTTAGTACATATATGTTATGTTAAAGGATGTTTCGTACAACTCTATATTATAGTTAATAATCTAAATAAACGTGAGTGACTATCAATGAGTTAACGACACACTGAAGTGTCCCGCACGAAAACTTTCATGATAATTAATAATTTTGTGTCGATGTACGTCTCGTAACGACTATGATGAATTATCTTTAAACTTAAGGTGATAAAAAAATTATTGTGAATTATATAATTTAATATAAGTTATAGCATATATAGAGAGAGTGTGTTAGTGTGAGTTACCAATATAAGAGTTAGAAGTCTTATAACAAAAACAAGAATGTATATACTCAAAATCCTCATGTTATAAGTCTACTCAATAATCTCAATAATATGTAGTTATGACATTCTTTGTCGAGTTTTTGGTATCTTAAGAATATATTAAAAGAGTAGTAAATTTCAATGAAAACTTGGGTTTGATGCAATATTATTTTGGTTCAGTAAGCAGTCAATAATCTTATACAAATAATTGAGCCGAGTATAAAGTATGATTCACGTATAAATAGTATCGGAAATTTCAACTATTTGTCAAAATTAATATTAGTTAACTCTCTATAGCATTATAAATCTCAAGTGTTTTATTAAAATATTTTCGTGACTGAATTATAATTAATTTTGATTATAATTGATTAAAAAAATTCAAATATATGATACAATAAAATAAAAATAAAATTACTAATTCAAATATTCAAAATAAAATCAATAAATTCATAGACCGGTTTCACGGTGGCTGTCCCCAGAGAGAATATTTTTTAAGAGATCTAGTATGCAATAGGTCAAACAGATTAACATTGAGTAA
The DNA here is from genome assembly GCF_907164915.1 of Impatiens glandulifera. Lineage (NCBI taxonomy): Eukaryota > Viridiplantae > Streptophyta > Magnoliopsida > Ericales > Balsaminaceae > Impatiens > Impatiens glandulifera. The sequence goes on along the minus strand of NC_061866.1, from coordinate 46,239,826 downwards.
TTGACTTTTTTTTTTTTTTTTTTTTTATCTCAATCAGTATTATATTTATTTTTGAGCAAAATGATTCATCAAAATATAACCGAGACAAAGAACTAATGTTAAATCAAATAAAAAAAATGTGAAACTCATTTATTTATATATATATATATATATATATATATTTAATCTAATAAATTTTATTTTATAAACTAACCATGCCTCAAAAGTTTAATTAATTGTTTCCCATTTTTTTATCTGCTCCAAGGGGGTAAAATTGTACTTTTATTAAATTTTTAATGAACTCTTATATATTCTCCTTATTATTTAATAACTAATTTTTATTTAGTTATTTACATTTTTATGTTATTTTTTAATTTGTTTATAAATTGTGTTAAATTAATGCATGACTTTTTACTTACAATAAATATAAGTTATTTTAAGTGATTAGGATAGTTCAAATAAATAAATAAAATTAGATTAAGATTAAAAGTCTCTAAATTGAAATGAGAGACTATTATTGGCTAGCTTCTTAAAATATTTTTTTAATTGAAAATTAGTTTTAATAAAAATTTATATATTTTGTATATCATATTAATTACTTATGGACCTATAAGATGATTTATAGTATTATTATTTATTACTAGCATTTAGCCCGTGCATTTGCACGAGTAATAATATAAAAACCGTGAAAAAATTACGGATAACATTTTTAATTTTATTTTTAACCGTTTTAAGTTTATGGGTGGGTCTACCCACAATCCGACCCAAGTATCCATTTACTCAAGATCATTATATTTTAGTTAGTTAAAAAGTTGAACTTATATTAATATTAAAACGTCCCGCGTTTATCAAATTTGGTGTTGAATTTAAAATATAAAGTCTTTGTAGTTTAGTTGGTTAAAGAGTTGTACTTGTTTTGTTAGGTTGCAAGTTCGAAACATACCTCTAGCATTTTTAATTTTATTTTTAACCGTTTTAAATTTTAAAACGGGTCAACCCACAATTCGACCCAAGTATCCAAATTAACCACAGCTCTCGACCCGGCAATCCGGACACTTTAAAAATTAAGCATCATTATATATATATAGATTAGTTAGTTAAAAAGTTGAACTTATATTAATATTAAAACGTCCCGCGTTTATCAAATTTGGTGTTGAATTTAAAATATAAAGTCTTTGTAGCTTAGTTGGTTAAAGAGTTGTACTTGTTTTGTTAGGTTGCAAGTTCGAAACATACCTCTAGCATTTTTAATTTTATTTTTAACCGTTTTAAATTTTAAAACGGGTCAACCCACAATCCGACCCAAGTATCCAAATTAACCACAGCTCTCGACCCGGCAATCCGGACACTTTAAAAATTAAGCATCATCATTATTAACCACAGCTCTCGACCCGGCAATCCGGACACTTTAAAAATTAAGCATCATTATATATATATAGATAAGTAAAAAGATCCTGGATCAAGATTCAAGAATCAAGATGTGATGTGTCGGTAGATAATGACAAGGGCCTGTTTGTTTCTAAAAAAGGCTGATCATGAATTTTGATGGGGAAAATTAATGGATCTGTTTTTAAATAGATGTAAATTTTATAAACAACCAAATATTTAACATTGTTAAATGTTTGCTTCATTTGAAAACACTAAGAACCAAATTTTATTCTGAAAGTGTTAAGAAATATTTGTCTTCCCTAATTTTAATTGTTTTTTATTTTGTTAAAGAAACTGTTTTTAGAGAGATTAGAACCTATAATCAAATAAAATTATAATTTTTTTTATCATAAATCAGTCAACTACACACTTTTTAAGTTAAAAAATTAATAACTAAAAACATTTATGTTTTATTTATTAAATAGGCTAGTGGGTTGCCCTAGGGCTTGCCAGGCCCTATAAACAAGAAGCTTTTAAAATTTTTCTCTGAGCAAAACTCCCGATCACCAATTCTATTTAATCTGCACATATTTTAAAAAAAAAAATGTTTCTTTTCAACCTAAGGATGCACCAAATGATGATCGATTTCCATAGAAATATATTTCTTGTTGTCAAGATAGCTATAAGTATATTAAATAAAAATAAAATAAATGTGTTATTATTTTTTATTTCACTATACATATTTTAGGTTATATTGAATAAATACAATAATTTTATATTATCATTATTAAAAATAATCTTGTATAATTAGTTAAATGTAATATTAATACATATTTGTAATCTACATTTAAAATTTTGTTAATGCACCTTATAAAAACAATTTGTGTCGTGGGAGGGGATGGTGTCATCGTGTCATAACAAAAAAAATACTATGTAGTAAGTGAAATAATTTATTGAAAAACTAAATATAACTGATTTTATGAAAAATAAATATAATTATAACATTTAATGTTGTTCATGTATTCCCTAATATATATATATATATATATATATATATATATATATATATATATATATATATATATATATATATATATATATATATATATATATATATATATATATATTATGGATAATGTCATAATTTTTTTTTTACTATTTTATTTATTTTTTTATTTAAAAAATGGTAAAATTTAAATTTATTTACTGGTTTTATTAATAAAAAAAATCTTATTTATTTAAGTAAACTATAATTTTTTTTAAGCCCACTCCATCCAATTTGGTTCTTCCTAATTATGAAATTCTTAAATTCAAACTAACCTGTCTTAAGCTTAAAAGGAATTGCTGAAGGATTGGAGTATTATTAATTCAAGATTAGTGATATGTGATCTTAAGCTAAAAGGTTATAATTTATTAAGTATACTAACATGTAAATTTCAGAAAATTTAAATAAAAATAATAGACAGTATCAGATATTCTTATTTTTTTAATTTATTAATTAAAATATTTTCAAATAATAAATATATTTTAAATATTTATTTTTATTGAACTCCGGGTATTCCATGTGCACAAATCGGTGCTCTTTATCTTCAAATCCGTGCTATTGTCAATAAAATAAACATATCAACTATGAGGTAAAATTTATAAAAATAAAATAAAAAAATCAATATCAACCTAAAGTTTGGATTTTATAATTTTTGTTAATTTTTTTTATTTCTCTAAAATTTCAGTATTTATAAAATATTTATATTTTTAGTCTAATAAATAAATAAATAAAAGTTAAATAAGAACGGACTCATAGGATTTGAGTGTGTTGTACAATCTAGATCTACATCAAAGTATTATCTGTTTCAATAATAGAGAAACAAACGGTGTACTAAATTATCTTATGAAAAAAATACAATCAAAATTAAGTTTTATATTTTTTTTCTTCCTTTATTAAAGAAAAATATGTTATAAAAGAATAATATACCCTTAATTTGATTACATGAGAGCAGTCTAGTCTGAAATTACTCCCCTCACTCTGTCCACAACATTCACATAAACACCATTCATAGCAACAACAACTAGATAGTATTAAAGGGGATAGAAAAAGAAGAAGAAAAAAAAAAAGTTATATATAATTAATATAATTTTTATATGTTATATATATATTATATATATTATATAAATAATTAGTTTTTTTATTTATTTTATTAATTTATTTGATCATATAATATTTATTAATTTACTTGAATATTTATTAAATAATTTTATAAATATATATTTTTTATCATTAATTTTAAATCAAAACTATTTCTTTTAAAATTATAAAATAAATTAATCTTTAACGCATGGACACATGCTATCCATGCTAGTCATTATTATTATTATAAATATTTTTATATAAAACTAAATAAATATATAATATAAAATATATAAGTATAAAATTATTAATAAGATAATATACATTTTATATAATTTATGTAGAAAGAATATATTTATTTAAAATTAAAAAATAATATATATTTATATATAAATATATATATAATAAAATAAAAACTAATTAGAAAAAAAAAATTATGATAAGAAAGAAAAATTAGGAATTATTGTGAGAGAATCTGTTAATTATTATTATTATTATGTATATTATAAATATTTATATATAAAATAAATAAATAAATATGTAATATTATATATATAAATATAAAATTATTAATGAGATAATATATATTTTATAGAATTTTTGTAGAAAAATATATTTATATAAAATTAATAAAGAAATATATATGAAAAATAAAATAAAAAAATTAATTAGGAGAGTAGAAATAATAATTATAATAAAAGAGATCAATTAATAATTATAATATGAAAAGATTATGAATAACTTAAAATCTCATATTAAATATTATTAAACTAGAAATTACTAATTTGTAACAGTAGAAATAATCATGGTTGAGCCTGTAGTAAACCTTGAAAATATCATATTAAGTATTATTATGTATATATAAATGTTAAAGATGTAAAAAAAAAAGAATCGACATGAGTTGTAATTTATTGAATTAAAATTTTAGCTTTAGAAGATGCTCGAGAACATTTCATTAACGCAGACTTGATAATTTTTCGATTAGATGTTTTGGTATCGAGTCCGATGGACAAAATCATTTCTTCAAGAACTTTTCCGTGCTTGATTAAGAACTTTGTCAGACTAATACTTTTGTAATATTCTAAAATTCCGCCCAACTTAACCACCCTTATATGATTAAGGAAAGAATCCATTTCCGGAACTTGATCTTCCCAGTATTTATCGTCACTTGAGTCTTTAATCTGTTGATATAATTTCAACTAATTAATTGCAACACACATTCAAAAAATAAAAATAAATAAATAAATAGCATTTCACTATTTTAGGTTAATAAATAGATAATTGAGTGGGTGAGAGCAATACTTACTAGCATCTTATATTCCTCATAAGTTTTCTTAAAACTTGTGATGACAAATGTATCGAGGCTGGAAGAGTTTTTGAAAAGTGTAGCAATCGCTGAAAAGTTGTGGTATGTTCGAGAACATGATATACTTAAGAGAAATTTCGAGAATTCTTAAATTTTCAAATTTATTTATTAAAATACTTTCAACTTCAGTTTTTGAGAAAATCTGTCAAAACAAACAACCAAAAATAATAACATTCAAAATATAAAATATATTAGTAGTAATTCAAAAGTCACACATACCTTTAAAATTCATCAACTAAGAAAATTCTAAAATAGTATATTTACCTCAATAAATTCACCTTTAAACTTTACAAATTTGGCATGAGATAAAGCAGTCAACATATTGGACATTCTGTGTATATATTGTGGTTCTAAAATGTTATCATAGAAGTGGTAGTCTGAAACTAAACTAATGACAGCCTTCTCCAAGAGATGTGATTTTTCCAATAAAATAGGAGTATGAAATGGATGAATACCAAATCTATGACCAAATCTTTCAATCTCTCTAACTTTAGTCCATAAATATCCAATTTATTAAGTTCATGACAACAATCTATGACCAAATCTTCGAGCCCACTACATCTCAAGATAAGTTCTTTCACTTTGTAACACCGTTTCAATATCAACTTCTTTAAACATAGAAACGATGAATCGGTGAATATGTGCTTATCATTGAAAACAAGGTGGATAGATAGCTTATCTAGGGTCATCTAATCTAATGGAGGAATTTGAATTGTCTCTTCATCAATGATGATTTAATAGGGTCATCAAAGCCATAGAACAAGATATTTAATTTTAAAACTCTCAAACGCCCACAATTGATGATGCTCTACGGGATATCGAAGTAAGGTTGATTCTTCACCTTCACGTATAGCTCTTGGACATAGTTGATTTTGGGGTATTTCATTAAGAAATTGAAGGCCCTATGACTTAATTGAGAGTATTTCAATTTTAGGGTTTTAATGGTAAAGTTGGTGTCGCATAGAGAGAAAGTTTTGTCGAGGAAATTGATGTCTCTAACATCGGATGGTGGTTCCATTGGGATAAGTTCCCTCACTAAATGAGGTGGAATCTTCATAGCGGCGGCGATGGTCGTGAAATCGAGGTAAGGGATGGAGGAATAAACGTTCTTCCAACGGTGTGAAAGAATAAGAGTTTGAGCAGCAGATCTAATGGGTACTAAACTGAGAATGTCATGGATGATGTGGTCTGGAAGCTTGCTGATTCGATCCTCCTCTTTGAGGCATTTGTTCATTGTCATCATACCTATCTTAATTTTGGTTGAATTAATCAATGAGTAAATAGTGGTTGAGATTGATGAAGCTAAATATATTTTGTTTCACTAGGTATAATATTATATTATCCCAATGAAATAATAATAATATTATATAAATATATTATTTTATAAATATAATAAAATAAGAATCTTATTTATTTTTTTTGAAAAAGATTATTCGTGAGTGAATAGTGGTTGGGATTGATGAAGCTATATTTTTTTTTCAATGTGTATAATATTATATTATTCCAATGAAATAATAATAATATATTATAATATTATAAAAATATATTATTTTATAAATATAATAAAATAAGATTTTTTTTTTAAATATTGTTCATGAGTGATGAGTGAATTAATAGATGTTGAGATTCTTGAAGAGTTTAAAATTTGAAAAGCTAAGAGGGTTAAGGCTTGAGTGGAAATTATTAGAGTCCTTGAATGAGAAAATGATAGATTTTTTTTATTTTTCTCTCCTTTGTCTCTATCTAATAAATTAAATTTATAATAATCTTAAAAGTAAATATAAATATATTAAATTAATATTTAAAAATTCATTTAAAATAAAATATTACAAAATAATCATTAATAATATAAAAATAACTTATTTGTATAATCGATCACAATAATTAATAAATTTTAAAATAAAATTTTAATTAAAATATATTAAAATAATAAATATTTATTAAATATTTTAAAAAATAAATATCATATATATATATATATATATATATATATATATATATATATAATGTTGATTTTTTTTTAATACTTTTGTTTTTAATATATATAATAAGAATTAATGTTTTTTTTTTCAACCATAATTTATTCTCTATACAAGATTAGTATAGAGTCCCACTTAAATAAAAAAATATTAGACTAAAATCAAAATTTACTTAAAATTGTTGGAGATTTAAAAAGTTATTTGTTATATTATTATTATTATATATATAATTAAATATAAAATTAATTAAAAAACAATTGTAAGTAAATAACATTAAAAAAAATTATAATTTCAAAATCAATTATATGAGTTATTTATTTGCATAATTAGTATTTTTTTTAATATATAAACATAAATTCACTCTATTTTTTTTAATTGCTATAAATTGTAAAATCCAACTATATTATAAACTGTAATTTGGATTTATTTAAAATAAATTAAAGTCTAAATATAAAAGAAATGAATTAAATAAATAAATTAAAGCCTAAAATAACCAAAAGTAAATTTTAAGTTAAACTGAAGACTATATATTAATTGTGTTTGTTCTTTTTTGTGTGCATTCAAACGGTTATCGGTCAATAAGAGTAATGACAGGGGGAGCGAAAATTTTGTAGCGAATGGAGCAGCGAACGACTTGGAATGCTGATTAGACGACTCATTATTTATTTATTTCTCTTTTATATTTATTAATAATATTTTCTCTCTTCTTATTAATTACATTTTCTCCCCCCTCTCTTAAATAAGACGCATTCAATAAAAATATTAATTTTTTATTATTAAAAAACACTTAATAATTTATCTCTTTAATTTTTATTATTATAAATATTCTTTTTTTAAAATTATTGTAAATGTCACTATAAACACGCATTTTAATTATTTTTCTCTCTCAATAATTTGTTTTCTTTTATTTAATGAAAAATATAAATTTTATTTTCAATAATAAAAATGACTCAAATTAAAATAAATGATAATTAATTGTGTTAATTAAAATTTATATATAAGAGAATAAAAAAAAAATATTTAGATTTATAAAAATTACGAACTTCGTCTTCAGATGAAAAAATCATTCCAATCTCAGGAAGTTTAATCTCATTTGAACTATATGAAAATGGGTCATGATGCGCATCATTTTTGTTATCTTTCACTTCATTTGAAATTGGACCACTAGGAGACAAACCCTTAACTACTAACATGATTCAGCTTAAACCACAAACTACTAATATTCAAGATAAATACAACTCAAATCACTAACAACTAATATTCAACATAGATAAAATACCACTAAGAGAGAATAACTAACATGGTGTGCAAGTTGAATGTTGTTGATTGAGCATTTGTAGTTGATTGACCTTTATGTAGTTGATTGAGCTTCAATAGTTGATTGAGTTTCTAATAAATCCCGAAGATGAACCGACATGAAAAGAAAGAGATTTTTAAGGAGAGAAAAGAGAGAGAAATAACACTTAAGAGTTTAAAAAAGAGAATCAATCCGTTGAGTTAAATGATTAATAATTTTTGTTTTTATTATTAATATATATTATTAAATGGATAGATGATAGAATTAATTAATTGAATTAAAAAATATATTTTTTTTTATTCTCTTATATATAAATTTTAATTAACACAATTAATTATTATTTATTTTAATTTGAGTCATTTTTATTATTGAAAATAAAATTTATATTTTTCATTAAATAAAAGAAAACAAATTATTGAGAGAGAAAAATAATTAAAATGCGTGTTTATAGTGACATTTATAATAATTTTAAAAAAAGAATATTTATAATAATAAAAATTAAAGAGATAAATTATTAAGTGTTTTTTAATAATAAAAAATTAATATTTTTATTGAATGCGTTTTATTTAAGAGAGGGGGAATAAAATGTAATTAATAAGAAAAAAGAGAATATTATTAATAAATATAAAAGAGAAATAAATAAATAATGAGTCAGCATGTCTAATCAGTACTCCACGTCGTTCGCTGCCCCAATCGCTATAAATTTTTCGCTCCCCTATCATTACTCTAAAAACTCGGTCAATAATAAGTATTAATTGTCTACTCTAAGTCAGTAGGCACAAGCCCACAACAATTTGCCTTCACAAGAGCACAATCATACAAAAAAAAAAAAAAAAAAACAATTAAATAAATAAAATAAACTTTTAACTTATACATTTTATGATTTTAATTTTTTTATCAGAAAATTTAGGAGTTTATAAATTATTTTCTTAATAAATAATATTAACAAAAAATTGCACACAATAAACTGAATTTATATTTACATATTAAGAAAATATTATTTATACAGAAGATTAATATTGTAATTATATTTTTTCTAAATATTATTTATTTATTATTAATTTTATATTTAATTATATATATAATAATATTTACTCAATTACATAATTATATTCATGATCTACCATCTTGTTTTATAAGAAACGGATCAAATGTTTTTCAATTAAAATTGGATCCTTAGTTGGACATTTCAAATCGATTTAAATGTTCATCCATAATTATTATCATTTTTTAATTAAAACATTCTTATAACATTAAAATCATAATTATATATAACTTAGTGGAGACACAGAAATTTTGATATACAGACTCATTGCTCATAAATAAATATTAGTTTGAAAACAATGTCGTATAAATTGGATTTTAAAATAATTAAATTTCGAATTATTTTTAAATAAACTTAAATGTATACATAAATTATTATAATATAAAGATAAAATTTGTAAATATATATGGAATATTATATAGAGTTATATAAGTTAAGTTTAATATATATAGATATTAAATTAGATTTATAAAGAAAACTAATATGATATAATTACAAATATATTATTTTTATATTATAACATAAATAAACAATTAAATAGACTAGATGAAAAAAATAAATAATTAATCTTATTTTTATTTGTTTTTGCTGGATTAAACAAATGTTAACATAAAATTGGTCTGTGGCGTGTGACTATTGGCGGTCCTTACAACCGCCCATGCGGAAGCCGGCCCAAAGTCTGCTCAATGCGGAAGGCAGGCCCAAGGGCCCTGCCTCACTGGAATGTGAAGATCTTTCGCATGTTTGTAGTGGTAGTTGTAATATATTTAATATATCAAAGTTTACATTTCAATTAATTTGTTGTTATGTTCCTTGCCCCTATTAGAGGATTGTACAACACCAAGGAAGCATAAAATATTGGCGAAAAAGTTAATAGTAAAAGATGGGAAAGAATAGAGTTCGTGTTCCAATTTTGAATATAAAAGTGGCTCTAGTAAAGCACATATCCGGTCTAGTCTAAAACAGTTAAAAATAAAATTAAAAATTCTATAGGTATGTTTTGAACTTACACCCTAACAAAAATAAGTACAACTCTTTAAATAACTAGGCTAATAAGACTTTATATTTTAAATTTAACACCAAATTTGATAAGCGCGGGACATTCTTAACAATATAAGTTTACCGGATTACTGGGTCGAGAGTTGTGCTTAATTTAATTTAGATATATATGTGAGATTAAATGGGTATTTAGGTCGGACTGTTGGTTAACCCGTCCATAAATTTAAAACGGTTAAAAATAAAATTAAAAATACTATCACATTTTTACCGTAATATTTTTTCACAGTTTCTATATCATTACTCGTGCATTTCCACGGGTTACATTCTAGTTTAACTAAAAATTTGAAATAAATATTTTATTATTTTTTATTTGAAAATTATTTAAAAAAATATTTGTTATATTATTATTTTTATTATATATATATAAGAAATGATTATGTGAGAGAATTTGGTTAAAGAATTACTAGCATAATCTTCGCGGAAAAAATCAAATAATTTCTCTATTTTCTCTCTTTCCTCCCACTTTTACATTTTCAAAACAATAAAGGTGATGCCAAGTCATTCCTTCATCAAATTCCCTCTCTCTATTACTCCTCTATATATATATATATATTTGATTAAATATAAAATTAATAATAAAAAAAAACACAAAAATCTTATTCGGTATGAGTTTTTAAAAAACTCTATAAAAAAAACTCACACCATGTTATAAATCAAATTATTAAATTAATTACTTAAAATATTAAAATACCTTATATTTTAAATATATATATATATATACTTTAAGATATTTTATTAAAAATAATTATTATCTTTTCAAAATCATTACACATCATTCATTTTTTTTATAAATTTTTTTATAAAAACTCACTCCATAACATGACCTAAGACTAAGAGAAGTTATAATTACAAATTTAATTATTTGTGTAAATATTTTTTTTTAATATATATATAAATTCTTGTAAAATTTTAATATAATTATTTTTAAATCATACCAAATTTTTCATAATTTTTTTTATATTTGGTATAGATTGTGTTTATTACTTAATTAACTAATATATTTTTATTTTTCACATATATCAAAGTTCTTAGTCTTTTGAAGTTAGAAAGAAATAACTCAAATGATCAAAAGTAGAGAGAGAAGAACCCGAATTGTTTTTAATTTACTTCTAGTTGATTATCTTTTATAAAAGTTTAGAAAAATAAATTAATTAAGTAATACTCTCCACTCCACAAAACTGCTATAAATAAATAAAAAAAAAATTGATTAGGTAGTGAATGACTTGAATAATCTACATTTTTTTAAAAACAACCAATTTTTTTACTCTTCTATCTCTCCTCACCTTTATCATTTTTTTCAACAAGGGACGTGATAACCTCTTTATTCCCTCTTCTAATAACTCCTCGGAAAAATACTTTTTCTTTTTTTTCTTTCTTAAAGTTATTCCTAACTTACAATATTAAGAATGGACCCTTGGGCAGTAGCCCTCCACATGTACACTTCTTTCTAAAATTCTTTGAAATAGTGAATTCCTTATTGGAAGTTCTTTTATTATAAATCTCAACATTAATTTTAAGGAGGATTGATTTGAAACTTTTATATCAAAATGTGGACTAGGGTTCGGAATAGGTCAATCAATCCAAGTCTCAACCATGGTAAGGCGATGGTAAATCATAAGGCGGTCATTCAGATATTAGAAACAATATAAACAATTGATCCAGTAATTCATTTACTATGAGTTTTTTTTCAGTATATTTCATTACATTTCATTAATTTTTACTTTCCAAAATTCGATTGGAATCGAATTTAATTAAAAGAAATTATTAATAATTGTTTTCTGATTGACAAAAATGAGTTACGAGAATTTAACTAATTGTTTTAAGAATTAAATTTCAATTTCAAATAAAATTTAATTTAAATATGAAACTAATTTGTAAAAAATGTAAGTTTAATCCCTTAAAAGAAACATCAATAAAAGAAACATTGTATTTCAATTTTCATATCCCTATTAATATATTTTAAGTACTACTCAAACGAGTAAACATACTGCTCAAACTCAAACAATAAGATCTATTAATACTCATATCATAAACGGAAGCCATATAACACTAGTTATAGTTATGTTTAACATATACTTTAACATATACTTCATATAAACATACTTCTCTCACTAGTAAAAAAGAGTTTTACCCATTGGGTTAAAGACCAATAGCTATTTTAGTTTGAAAACCAATAGTTATTACCTTAATAATAGCCATTGGTTTTTATACCAATCGCGGCACCCCTTAGTTTTCTCTCTTGTATTTGTCTCTCTTCTAATGTTTCATTTCCCTTATGTTTTTCATTCACTTAAGTTAAGTTCAAGGTTGGCCGCCATACTTTAGGGTTTCAAGGTAAAGTCTATGAACAGTAGTATTTTAGGTTTCATTCTATCTCTTGTATTCTCTTGTAACTCCAGAGGGTTTATTTTAGTTGTCAAGGAACCATCGTCTGTCTTCTCGATTCCAAAACTATGGAAAAGAAGAACGACGGGATACCAGATTTGTTGGAGGTTTGTTTCGTAATATTCTCTTACTAACGGTTTTAAATCTTATTGTTCTATCATCATCTCAAAATCCTAACCTCTATCATTTTTATCAGTGAAAAACTTGATCTTTCACTAATTCATATATCATTCCAAATATTCTTTAATTTAATATACAGAAAGGGCAATTTATAGTAATGCCTGGTGTTGGAGGTTTTTGACGTCAACCGATTTTAAAATCCACGACTGTTGCTTCAACAACTGAAACGTAATACGCAAGCGAGGGAACAGACGGTTATGGCTGTAGTGACGGTGGATATGGAGAATCAGACTGATTCCAATGATACAACGACAGCGACAACATTATTTAAACTGCCTCCGGCGCCGCTTAAAAATAAACTCATCTCTCTTTATTCTTCTTTTTCTTCCGGAATATTTGAATTCTGCAGTGGTTGCTTCTTCGCACGGCTGAATGGATCTCTTCTAATCTAATCATCTTCCTATTGTTTTTTTAACTTTTCGTTTTACTTTTGCTTGAGAGCTATCATTTCAATGTTTTTTTACCGCAATTCTCCTTGTATGAATATAATTCAAACATAATGCTGAATTATGAATCAAGAAGCTGGACAGTTTGTTTATATGTCAATTTTCAGTTGTTTAACTAGGACTTTCCGCTAGTTGGTGAAGTATAGGTACACAAATCTCAAAAGCTATTGATCCAAAAATTTCTATATTCAAAAACTGATTTATGAAAACACCAACACAAAACAATTAATTTACCACTGCTTACATGAAATAATTTATATCTGAAATAATTCAAATATCTATAAATATAGATATGGGAATATGAATGAATCCTGAAATAAATAGATCTGATTATATGTATAAAGGTTCAAAGAACATAATCATATGTAATTCTTTCAGATTTATTTCTCCCATAGCCAAGAGAATATTAGTTGTAAGTTTCGTTCTTTGAACTTTTAATCGTATCCCCAAATCTATATCTACTATACCAGTTCTCTTTTAATTTGGTAAATTGCTAAATTTCTACTTTTTTCAATCTTATATTTTTTCATAGACAAAGTTTACCGATCTGTTTATCCCCAACATGTTTTATATTATACATATATTTTTTTTATTTTTCTATTCTACCTTACTTGTCCACCTTACCACCTTACCATTATGTATCAACATTTTTCAATATCTTTAATCATCATCATTATACACTACCATCCCTTTCAAAATACTCGTAATCAAGAAACATTACTTCCACATTAGTTTTTTATAGCAAGTAATATTGAACTAAACATTTAAAAAAAAAATATAGAACTAGTTATGTTTTAAGATTGTATAAAAATCCAAATTTACATTTCTTTTAGTTCATTCAAAATCTTCATAATTGTGGGTCTTAGATTTTTTGCTTAATTCACACAAATTATTTTCGTAACTTCAGTTGAACATCCATTATTCATCCATACCTTGTCTACGCCATGTTTTTTTATTTTATTTTATGGCTTCCTCTGATATGTGTTGAATTGATTTTTAAACTACATACTTAGCTCTTATGTGCGTTTCCAATTTCTTCAGTGCGTAATTTATTAAAATTTGAAGCATTAGAACTCAAAAATTGTATATGTCTGACTTATCCGTAGACTTTCTTGTAAGAATAATAAAATATATTATCAATTTTTATTTATTAAAAATAAATTAACATTTAATAAATGAAAATAAGTCGGACTTTTCCACTGGGCGATACTAAGAAGTAGTTTTTACTATGTCGTCTCCCATCACGATGGCCCCTCCAAAATTTATCAATTTTACTTGATTTGTCTAAAATTTAGGATATTTACAATATCTTAATGTTTTAAAAAATCTAACATAACATTTTCAGGCTTCAGATCACACATAACAAATCCCAAATTAATAAGGCATTGCAAACTCCCCTGTTAAAATTTCTACTAATCTGTCCCATCCTTCATTATGTAAATCTACAAAAATGAAAAATTATCATATTAATTTTCTATATTATTAATAAATTGAAAAATATAATTATATTACTTTTTTACCTTTTCTCCCAAGCTTAAAGTTAACAATATCATAACTAGAACGTTATTGTTTTGTCTATGAAAGTTTCTACAGAGGCGAAAACCATAACGTTTTAGTTCTTGAATTGCTGAATTCAAGCTTAGGAGAAAATCTAAAAAATAAAAAAGTAAATATAATTATATTTTCAGATTTATTAATAATATAGAAAATTAATATGATAATTTTTCATTTATAGATTTATATAATGAAGGATGGGACAGATTAGAAGAAATTTTAACAGGAATTGCAGAAGTTTGCAATGCCTTGTTAATTGGAGATTTGTTATGTGTGATCTGAAGCCTGACAATGTTGACAATGTTATGTTTGATAAAGTTTGATTTTTTAAAACATTAAGATATATAGTAAATATATATTAACACCTAAATTGCAGAAAAATGAAGTAAAACTAATTGACTTTAGAGGAGCTATCAAGATGGGAGACCCAATAGGAACAACAACATCCCAGTATCGCCCAGTGGAAGTCCCAGTATCGCCCAGTGGAAGTCCCAGTATCGCCCAGGGGAAGGTATGTTTGAATTACTTTCATTTATTAAATATTGATTTATTTTTAATAAATAGAAATTGATGATATATTTTATTATTTTTACAGCAAAATCCACAGATAAATCCGACATATATAGCTTTGGAGTAATGATGCTCCAAATTCTAATGAAGTTCGACACCGAAGAAATCGGTATCGCACCACAAAGCTCAACTAAGCATGTAAGCAAAAAATCAAATCAACACATTTCAGTGGAAGCAAGAAATTCGACAAAACATGTGGTAAACAAGGCATGGATGGATAATGGATGTTCTACAGAAGCAGCGAAAAAAATATCAATTCTTGCAAAACGATGTGTGAATCCGATAGTAAAATTCAGGCCGACTATAATGGAGATTTTGAATGAATTCAAAGAAATGTAATGTTTAGAAACATACTACTTTCCATAAATACTAGTTCATATAAAAAAACTACTGTTGAAACAATGTTTATCTGCTATTGTAGATATAGATCTTGCTATTGTAGATATAGATCTGGGGATATGTGTAAAGGTTCAAAGAAAGAAACTCACAACTGAGATCCTCTGGGCTATAGGAGAAATAGATCTGATATATGAATAAAGGTTGAAAGATCAAAACTTTAAACTAAGATTCACTAGGCTATTATGGGAGAAATAGATATAATGGTTCAAAGAAAGAAACTTACAACTAATATAATCTTGGCTATAGGAGAAATAGATCTGATTATATATATATATATATATATATATATATATATATAATGGTTCAAAGAACGAAACTTACAACTAATATAATCTTGGCTATAGGAGAAATAGATCTGATTATGTGTTTAAAGGTTCAAAGAAACAAAACTTACAACCAATATTATCTTGGCTAATAGATCTGATTATATGTATAAAGGTTCAAAGAACGAAACTTTCAAAGAAATAGATCTGATTATATGTATAAAGGTTCAAAGAACGAAACTTTCAACTAATATTATCTTGCCTATAGGAGAAATAGATCTGAAAGAAATAGATCTGATTATATGTATAAAGGTTCAAAGAACGAAACTTACAACCAATATTATCTTGGCTAATTGATCAATATTATCTTGGCTAATTGATCTGATTATATGTATAAAGGTTCAAAGAAAGAAAGAAAGAAACTTACAAATATGTTTCTCTGGGCTATAGGAGATATATAGATCCGAGTACATGAGTGAATCCTGAAAGAAATAGATCTGATGATGATTATATGTATGAAGCTTCAAAGAAAGAAAGAAAGAAACTTACACATACTATTCTCCGGGCTATTGGAGATATAGATCCGAGTACATGAATGAATCCTTAAAGAAATAGATCTGATGATGATTATATGTATGAAGCTTCAAAGAAAAGAAAGAAGGAAAGAAGTAAACTTACACATAAGATTATCCAGGCTATAGGATATATGAATCCTCAAAGAAAAGGTTTGAACTTTGGGAGAGAACCATCTAGGGTTATGAGAGATGAATATCAGAGAGAGAGAGAGAGAGAGAGAGAGAGAGAGAGAAAAGAGCAGTTTGAGTTTGACCACCATATATCATAAACTGCTTTTTATATAATAATAATAATAGAGCCCGAGATAATGCATTGCAAAAATAAAATAAAATATATATCCAGTTGTACAGCACTTACATAATTGTAATCTAATCGAGGTTCATATTGGAAAATTAAATATTAATAAAGATGTACAGCCATTTAATGTTGATAGATAAAAGATAATTCAAAATGCAACATTTTAGGTTTAATTATTTCTTTGACCAAATTATTTAAGTTTTTAATAATTTTAATTATTATAATATTTTATATATAAATAAAAATTTAATTTTAAATTCATTTTTTATTTTAATTAATAAATTTCAAGATTACAAAATAAACATATCAACCATTAGGTAAAATTTATAAAAAAAAAAAAATGTCATTATCAACCTAAAAGTTTGGATTTTTATAATTTTTGTTCATTTTTTTTTTATTTCTCTAAAATTTCAGTATTTATAAAATATTTATATGTCAAAATCATATATAGGTAGCATTGGCTTCCATAACATGTCAAAATCATAATTTTCCCCCTGTATAATAGATGGATGTTTGTATGGCGGTATAATACTTTCCAACTATATTTTTCAGCAAAAGAAACAGGATGGATGGATGAATCAATCAAAATTTAGGATTTAGTTTTTATAACAAATAAATTAACCTCGAGGTGCAGGGAGGCAAACACTATCAAGAGTAGGCAGGCACTCCAAGACACTTGATCAACATTTCTTTTAAGCAAATTCTAGTTTATAATCGAATTTCATAAACAAAAAACTAATGAAATTTCAGGAACTATCCTAATAATAAAAAATACTCTTAGTAAGTGAATTACCCGATCAGATCAATTGTGTATGATTTCCTCATAGATGACCGCCTTATTATTTACCATGGTTGAGACTTCAATCGATTGGCCCGAACCCTGGTCCCCATTTTGATCTGAAAGTTTCAAAACAATTATCCTTGAATTAAATACTTACGGAATGGATACTTTCAAGAATCATGTACCTGAAATAGAGAATAACACCGTGATGATCGAATCAGGATTGGATTAGTCCAAGTTTGAGCCTGCAGTAACTATGGAACATGAGTGATTCACGATTTTAGAACTGTTCACATGAAAAATAAAATGTTTGTATTGAAAAAAGATAACGACTTTCCATTGGCAGTGTGGTTACATATGAATCTAGAAAGCAGTTGCATTAAGATATATATAAAAAAAAAAAAACAATCTTGAATTAGAGCTTACATGAGCCAGCCAAAGATGTTGGTTTCACCCAATTAGCAAAACCAATATCCAATACATATTAAAATCTAGCATATTAAAACAATTAAAAACATTATTGTCTCCAATTCAATCCCCACGCACTACTAACCTCGTATAGAGAATAAACCATGGTTGACAAAAAAAAACATTAAAAATAGCTAGATATTATATATTGAATGAAGATTCCAACTCAGATGAATTTCAACAACTGTTTTGAAGGAACTTCAACTTGTAAATCAAAACATTCTTTTCAAAACTCAAGATTTGTATGAAAAAGTAGTGTGTAAGCCCTTTAAGTTTTGGAGGCAAAGAACTGTGACAGGACTAAAAACAAATGTTTTGAAGGAACTTGTAAATCAAAACATATTGTAAACTTAAGATTTGTGTGGAAAAGAAGTTTAATTAATTAGGTAGCACTGATTTGGCTGAAAAAAGAATGGAGCAAACATCTGAATGAATGATGAGAAACAAACTTTCCTTAATATTCAAAAACAATTTCTGCTTTAAATGGGTTTCTATCCAGGTATAAAAGTGGGTCTAACTAAACTAATAAGATTCATGCTTAGATTAGGTTAGGTTGGGTATCAATTCAATAATTTTGGTTTGGTCAGGAAAGAAGGTATTGAATCTGACAAATATTTGAACTAAGTAAGGTACAAACAAAACTTAAAGAACTTACGAGTCTTATTAGATCGAATCCCTAGAATCTGCATCACCCAATCCACCGATCTTTGTATTCATCAAAGTATTATTAGATCAAATGGGGATACGAGCATATAGAAAGGGAAAAAGCTGAACCCTAGAATCTGCATCACCCAATCCACCGATCTTTGTATTCATCAACGTCTCAGATCAATTGGGGATACAGAGAGAGAGAAAAAAAAAGTTGAGCCCTTGAATGAATCAATTCGGTAGTAGAAGGGGAAGAAGATGTAGAGTTGTTGCGTGGAGGGAGAGGAAAAGCTGCGACCTTTTAGAGAGATACATTTTCCAAAACGTTTTGTGAAACAACACAGTTTAACCTTCTATTTTATTTTTACCGAGGACTCTTCCATCTCTTTCCCTTGTTATAATTTGACCCTTTTTCTTTTCCCTCAAACTCTAGCTGGGTTGAAATCAGTATTGGCCTAATCTCTTGGGCTGGGCTCAGCCAGAAATAATAAAAAAAAAATTATTTATTTTTAATAACTAAAACTATGTATTATTTAATTTTATACTTTAATTTCAATAAATTAGTTATGCATTTTTTTTATAATTAATTCGGTATCTTAGTTTGAGATTATTTACAAACCATACTAATTATCTTTTTTTTTTTTTAATATTATAATAATTATTAAATAGATCAAATATTATTCTTTTTTAATTATATATATATATATATATATATATATATTAATATTATAGTATAAGATATTATATATTAGATTATGCTATAAGATATTATTCTAATATATTTTATATTTTGATAGAGAGTTAAGAATCACACTATATTAATAAATAAATAAAAAGGCAAACAATCAAAATATATTATATTCTCAACAAGAAGTAAAAAAACACATCACATCCTTCTATATCTCTTCATAGAAGACAAAGAAATTCCAACTTTGTTTCTCACATCTTAGAAACTCAACCAACTTAAATCGTTTTCACTATAATGACTTAGCTAGAGTATGGATGTAGGGAGAGTTCTTAAAGAGAATATCAATAGCTCAAAAGTTATTATAGTTGCGAACATAATACAAGTTAGTGCAAATTTTAAAAAAAAAATTAAATAGATGGTTATACATTATATAATTTTAAAAAATGAATATATATAATACGATAATATAAAGCAATCCAACCACCAATCTCAATCATTTGTTACTGATATTTTATCTCTCGACAAACCAAACATCAATCTCAATCATTTATTACTGATATTTTATCTCTCGACAAACCAAACATCAATCTCAATCGACCTCACAATCCAATGTTACTCTCTTATCCCGCGTTAAATCAACCACCGTTTATTTATTACCGGTCTCTTATCCACACATATAATTTACTTAAATTTGTATTTGTAAAGATCCGAACTCTTGTCTCAACTGTGAAATATGTCATTTTAATTATCAGACCACTTATGATTTATGTGTTTATTTATAATTTTGTATATGCATTTTTTGTTTTTATACATATAAAATTTTGATTTTTTGTTTTTTTAAATAAAATTCACAAACAACACTAACACTAGAACATTTTTATTAATTAGTTAAAACAATTTTTTCAATATAAAACTATTATTTATCATTTTTTTTTTGTTAAATATAAAATATAAATAAATAATTAAAAATATTAATTTATTTTTAACTATTTTTTAGTTAGAAAATATTAGTTACCCCTCAATATAAATGGTTGACAAATAATTAAAAATAATAATTTATTTTATTTAAATATATCTCAAATTAAGTTTTAAATAGATTTATATATAATATAATTTTAAAAAATAGTCGATATATATATATATATATATATATATATATATATATATATATATATATATATAAATAATATAGTATAATAATTTAAAATAATTAATACCAATAAAATTATTGATATATATAAATATTTAATAAAAGTCAATGGTGATTACATTCAACTTTAAATCTCATTTGCTAATGATAAATGTAAATCCAAAAGTGAGATATAAATTTTAGGCTGGTCACTTAACACTTCATCTCTAAATGAGAGGAAAAAATATGTCAAAATAAATGATTGGTTATTATATCATTATATATGATTTGGAAGTTTCATTTCCTTGTATAGTCAAGTAACTAATTCTGTTTATAATTCTAAATCTATACATAAAAATATCAAGATAATGTGTATTAGAAGTGGATTGAAGAAGAAAACTACGATCGAATTCTCTGAACAGCATAATTAAAACACATTTGTACGGGAATCTTAAACCTAATACATGAAGAAGCCAAAAACATGGTGAACAGTAAGAAGAAAACATAATCGGAACACATTTGTACGGGTAACTTAAACCTAATAATTGAAGAAGCCAAAAACATGGTGAACAGTAAGAAGTAACATAATTAAAACACATTTGTGCGGGAATCTTAAACCTAATACTTGAAGAAGCCAAAAACATTGTGAACAGTAAGAAGAAAACATAATTAAAACACATTTGTACGAGAAACTTAAACCTAATACTTGAAGAAGCCAAAACATGGATCAACTTGAAGAAGCCAAAACATGGATCAAATCTACCTAAAGGTAAGAGATCGTACCTGCGTGAAGTCAAGTTGAAACCGAAAAGACAGGGAGATGAAACTGAAAAGACAGAGAAGAACAGAAAACCTAAAAATTAATAATTAGTGATAAGAGATGAATTGAACAGATCTAAGAGTCAAGTCGAAGAACAGAAAACAGTAAATAAAACCTTCTATCAACAGAACATATCTCATAAATGAACTAAAATCTAAATGAAGACATGTTCGTAGAACAGAACGTGCGACAGGGTGCAAATCAAATGTAGAACTAATGAAAATAGATTAATTAATTAGTTTAACCAATGCAATTCAAGTATACAATCAAATCTAACTAAAGAAATCAAAAATAGAACTCAAATGTAGAACATCTACAAAGATGATGAACATCAGATCTTGTTTAAAATTTTCTAAAACTCGCACGCAATGCAATTACAATCAAATCTAACTAAAGAAATCAAAAATCAAAAGTAGAACTCAAATGTAGAACATCTACAAAGATGATGAACATCAGATCTTGTTTAAAATTTTCTAAAACTTGCACGCAATGCAATTACAATCAAATCTAACTAAAGAAATCAAAAATCAAAAGTAGAACTCAAATGTAGAACATCTACAAAGATGATGAACATCAGATCTTGTGTAAAAGTAGACCGAATTGATAGAAGAAAATGTATAGAAATGTAAATTAGAAGTTGATCTTCGAACTAACACATACATTCAGATCACTCTAAACCTTCTATCAAACAGGAATGAGAACACTCTCACACTACAACAGGAGGAAGACGAAACCTAAAATCTGCAATGAAGGAATATTTAAAACATTATATTTGTTTCTGTTTTGGGTGTGTGGATATTGAAATAAATAATTATAAAATAAAATAATTAATAATAACCTAGTAAATATTAAAATAAACTATATAAATATAAAGGAATATATAAGAATTCGGTTAGTTCAATCATTTACATCTAGTTGAGAATCAGTTTCGGTTTGGGTTGATTTGATTTGGTATATTAACTAAGTTAAAGATGTTTGACATTGCAATGCATATATTGGTAGAGTTAGATTATTGCGTCCAAACTAAAACATGGATACTAGGATTTTATCATACATAAGCAACTAATAAAGTCTTCATCCATATATATTAGTTTCTCATGTATAATAGAGATACAACATAGTGTGACAAAATTCTAATAGTCAAAAATATAGGATTGGAGAGTATTGTTAATTCAAGAATTGTGGTATGTGATCTAAAGCCTGATATTTGAAAATGATAATATTTTCTTACACATTAAGATATATCAAGTATACTAATATGTAAATTTCAGAAAAATCAATTGAAAATAATAGACTTGGAGGGGCGATAAAGCTGGAAAAAGATATATTAATCACTACTTCACATTCACATAATCCACCAGTTGAGAGTAAAGGGACTTATTTTTATTTATTAAATATTTGTTTATTATTATTAAATAAAAATTAATTATATATATTTTTTTATTTTTATAGGTAAGTATAATGATAAATCAGATATATTTAATTTTGGAGTTTTTATGCTCCAAATATTAATGAAATATGAAACTTAAGCAATATGAAATGTTTCTCGTAGCACAAAACTAAGTATGTAGGCATAAAAAACAAAATTATATATTTTAGAGGAAACAAGAAGTATGAAACAACACATGGTAGATGAAGTCTAGATAAATTATGTGTGTTCCAAATATGATGCCAAACGATTTCAACACTTACTGCCACGAATGTACACATAAGGTTATCGATTATGCAGGTTTGAAAGAATTAAAAGAAATGTAACATTAAGATTCATATTGAATCACTTTTTAAAAATAATTATGTACACGTTCTTTTTTGTTTTCCTACTTTACTAATAGAAAATTACCCTGTCTTTAAGGACAGTTTGTGCAATCTAGAAATTATCGACCTCATGTTTTACCCTTCTGTGCATCCCGTAAAAAATGGAAAGGGATGAGAAACCAAAAATAGAGTTCTTTAGCATAGGCTTTTTGAATTGGCCCGTAAATTTTAAATCGATACACTCGCGGATGTATCGATTTATTTAACTTGAGAGTCGTCACTTTAGTTTTTTTCCCAAAGAAACTAAAGAAAAGAAAATCAGATATTTCTTTTAAGAGTTCGGTGTTTGGTTACGTATTAAGAAAGAGCCTACGACACTATGTCATATACGTCTGTCTTTACAAACAGTCTCTACTCCTAAGTAATTGGACAGTTGATGTTTGAAAGATTGTTACGTTTTTGTTCTGAGTTCAGAACAATTTTTGTTTATGTGAGAAATATTAACAATTTTGTAAAGGGATAATCTTTTTCACGAGATACTTAACGAAGATAAAGCAATGAATCCTTGTATAGTCAAGTAACTAATTCTGTTTATAATTCTAAATGTATACATAAAAATATCAAGATAATGTGTATTAGAAGTTGATTGAAGAAGAAAACTACGATCGAATTCTCTGAACAGCATAATTAAAACACATTTGTACGGGAATCTTAAACCTAATACATGAAGAAGCCAAAAACATGGTGAACAGTAAGAAGAAAACATAATCGAAACACATTTGTACGGGTAACTTAAACCTAATAATTGAAGAAGCCAAAAACATGGTGAACAGTAAGAAGTAAACATAATTAAAACACATTTGTGCGGGAATCTTAAACCTAATACTTGAAGAAGCCAAAAACATTGTGAACAGTAAGAAGAAAACATAATTAAAACACATTTGTACGAGAAACTTAAACCTAATACTTGAAGAAGCCAAAACATGGATCAACTTGAAGAAGCCAAAACATGGATCAAATCTACCTAAAGGTAAGAGATCGTACCTGCGTGAAGTCAAGTTGAAACTGAAAAGACAGGGAGATGAAACTGAAAAGACAGAGAAGAACAGAAAACCTAAAAATTAATAATTAGTGATAAGAGATGAATTGAACAGATCTAAGAGTCAATCGAAAAACAGAAAACAGTAAATAAAACCTTCTATCAACAGAACATATCTCATAAATGAACTAAAATCTGAATGAAGACATGTTTGTAGAACAGAACGTGCGACGGGGTGCAAATCAAATGTAGAACTAATGAAAATAGATTAATTAATTAGTTTAACCAATGCAATTCAAGTATACAATCAAATCTAACTAAAGAAATCAAAAGTAGAACTCAAATGTAGAACATCTACAAAGATGATGAACATCAGATCTTGTTTAAAATTTTCTAAAACTCGCACGCAATGCAATTACAATCAAATCTAACTAAAGAAATCAAAAATCAAAAGTAGAACTCAAATGTAGAACATCTACAAAGATGATGAACATCAGATCTTGTGT
This sequence comes from Impatiens glandulifera, assembly GCF_907164915.1. NCBI lineage: Eukaryota > Viridiplantae > Streptophyta > Magnoliopsida > Ericales > Balsaminaceae > Impatiens > Impatiens glandulifera. The sequence goes on along the minus strand of NC_061866.1, from coordinate 46,215,104 downwards.
AAAAGTAGACCGAATTGATAGAAGAAAATGTATAGAAATGTAAATTAGAAGTTGATCTTCGAACTAACACATACATTCAGATCACTCTAAACCTTCTATCAAACAGGAATGAGAACACTCTCACACTACAACAGGAGGAAGACGAAACCTAAAATCTGCAATGAAGGAATATTTAAAACATTATATTTGTTTCTGTTTTGGGTGTGTGGATATTGAAATAAATAATTATAAAATAAAATAATTAACAATAACCTAGTAAATATTAAAATAAACTATATAAATATAAAGGAATATATAAGAATTCGGTTAGTTCAATCATTTACATCTAGTTGAGAATCAGTTTCGGTTTGGGTTGATTTGGTATATTAACTAAGTTAAAGATGTTTGACATTGCAATGCATATATTGGTAGAGTTAGATTATTGCGTCCAAACTAAAACATGAATACTAGGATTTTATCATACATAAGCAACTAATAAAGTCTTCATCCATATATATTAGTTTCTCATGTATAATAGAGATACAACATAGTGTGACAAAATTCTAATAGTGAAAAATATAGGATTGGAGAGTATTGTTAATTCAAGAATTGTGGTATGTGATCTAAAGCCTGATATTTGAAAATGATAATATTTTCTTACACATTAAGATATATCAAGTATACTAATATGTAAATTTCAGAAAAATCAATTGAAAATAATAGACTTGGAGGGGCGATAAAGCTGGAAAAAGATATATTAATCACTACTTCACATTCACATAATCCACCAGTTGAGAGTAAAGGGACTTATTTTTATTTATTAAATATTTGTTTATTATTATTAAATAAAAATTAATTATATATATTTTTTTATTTTTATAGGTAAGTATAATGATAAATCAGATATATTTAATTTTGGAGTTTTTATGCTCCAAATATTAATGAAATATGAAACTTAAGCAATATGAAATGTTTCTCATAGCACAAAACTAAGTATGTAGGCATAAAAAACAAAATTATATATTTTAGAGGAAACAAGAAGTATGAAACAAAACATGGTAGATGAAGTCTAGATAAATTATGTGTGTTCCAAATATGATGCCAAACGATTTCAACACTTACTGCCACGAATGTACACATAAGGTTATCGATTATGCAGGTTTGAAAGAATTAAAAGAAATGTAACATTAAGATTCATATTGAATCACTTTTTAAAAATAATTATGTACACGTTCTTTTTTGTTTTCCTACTTTACTAATAGAAAATTACCCTGTCTTTAAGGACAGTTTGTGCAATCTGGAAATTATCGACCTCATGTTTTACCCTTCTGTGCATCCCGTAAAAAATGGAAAGGGATGAAAAACCAAAAATAGAGTTCTTTAGCATAGGCTTTTTGAATTGGCCCGTAAATTTTAAATCGATACACTCGCGGATGTATCGATTTATTTAACTTGAGAGTCGTCACTTTAGTTTTTTTTCCCAAAGAAACTAAAGAAAAGAAAATCAGATATTTCTTTTAAGAGTTCGGTGTTTGGTTACGTATTAAGAAAGAGCTTACGACACTATGTCATATACGTCTGTCTTTACAAACAGTCTCTACTCCTAAGTAATTGGACAGTTGATGTTTGAAAGATTGTTACGTTTTTGTTCTGAGTTCAGAACAATTTTTGTTTATGTGAGAAATATTAACAATTTTGTAAAGGGATAATCTTTTTCACGAGATACTTAACGAAGATAAAGCAATGAATCCTTGTATAGTCAAGTAACTAATTCTGTTTATAATTCTAAATCTATACATAAAAATATCAAGATAATGTGTATTAGAAGTTGATTGAAGAAGAAAACTACGATCGAATTCTCTGAACAGCATAATTAAAACACATTTGTACGGGAATCTTAAACCTAATACATGAAGAAGCCAAAAACATGGTGAACAGTAAGAAGAAAACATAATCGAAACACATTTGTACGGGTAACTTAAACCTAATAATTGAAGAAGCCAAAAACATGGTGAACAGTAAGAAGTAACATAATTAAAACACATTTGTGCGGGAATCTTAAACCTAATACTTGAAGAAGCCAAAAACATTGTGAACAGTAAGAAGAAAACATAATTAAAACACATTTGTACGAGAAACTTAAACCTAATACTTGAAGAAGCCAAAACAAGGATCAACTTGAAGAAGCCAAAACATGGATCAAATCTACCTAAAGGTAAGAGATCGTACCTGCGTGAAGTCAAGTTCAAACTGAAAAGACAGGGAGATGAAACTGAAAAGACAGAGAAGAACAGAAAACCTAAAAATTAATAATTAGTGATAAGAGATGAATTGAACAGATCTAAGAGTCAAGTCGAAGAACAGAAAACAGTAAATAAAACCTTCTATCAACAGAACATATCTCATAAATGAACTAAAATCTGAATGAAGACATGTTCGTAGAACAGAACGTGCGACGGGGTGCAAATCAAATGTAGAACTAATGAAAATAGATTAATTAATTAGTTTAACCAATGCAATTCAAGTATACAATCAAATCTAACTAAAGAAATCAAAAGTAGAACTCAAATGTAGAACATCTACAAAGATGATGAACATCAGATCTTGTTTAAAATTTTCTAAAACTCGCACGCAATGCAATTACAATCAAATCTAACTAAAGAAATCAAAAATCAAAAGTAGAACTCAAATGTAGAACATCTACAAAGATGATGAACATCAGATCTTGTTTAAAATTTTCTAAAACTCGCACGCAATGCAATTACAATCAAATCTAACTAAAGAAATCAAAAATCAAAAGTAGAACTCAAATGTAGAACATCTACAAAGATGATGAACATCAGATCTTGTGTAAAAGTTGACCGAATTGATAGAAGAAAATGTATAGAAATGTAAATTAGAAGTTGATCTTCGAACTAACACATACATTCAGATCACTCTAAACCTTCTATCAAACAGGAATGAGAACACTCTCACACTACAACAGGAGGAAGACGAAACCTAAAATCTGCAATGAAGGAATATTTAAAACATTATATTTGTTTCTGTTTTGGGTGTGTGGATATTGAAATAAATAATTATAAAATAAAATAATTAACAATAACCTAGTAAATATTAAAATAAACTATATAAATATAAAGGAATATATAAGAATTCGGTTAGTTCAATCATTTACATCTAGTTGAGAATCAGTTTCGGTTTGGGTTGATTTGGTATATTAACTAAGTTAAAGATGTTTGACATTGCAATGCATATATTGGTAGAGTTAGATTATTGCGTCAAAACTAAAACATGGATACTAGGATTTTATCATACATAAGCAACTAATAAAGTCTTCATCCATATATATTAGTTTCTCATGTATAATAGAGATACAACATAGTGTGACAAAATTCTAATAGTCAAAAATATAGGATTGGAGAGTATTGTTAATTCAAGAATTGTGGTATGTGATCTAAAGCCTGATATTTGAAAATGATAATATTTTCTTACACATTAAGATATATCAAGTATACTAATATGTAAATTTCAGAAAAATCAATTGAAAATAATAGACTTGGAGGGGCGATAAAGCTGGAAAAAGATATATTAATCACTACTTCACATTCACATAATCCACCAGTTGAGAGTAAAGGGACTTATTTTTATTTATTAAATATTTGTTTATTATTATTAAATAAAAATTAATTATATATTTTTTTTATTTTTATAGGTAAGTATAATGATAAATAAGATATATTTAATTTTGGAGTTTTTATGCTCCAAATATTAATGAAATATGAAACTTAAGCAATATGAAATGTTTCTCATAGCACAAAACTAAGTATGTAGGCATAAAAAACAAAATTATATATTTTAGAGGAAACAAGAAGTATGAAACAACACATGGTAGATGAAGTCTAGATAAATTATGTGTGTTCCAAATATGATGCCAAACGATTTCAACACTTACTGCCACGAATGTACACATAAGGTTATCGATTATGCAGGTTTGAAAGAATTAAAAGAAATGTAACATTAAGATTCATATTGAATCACTTTTTAAAAATAATTATGTACACGTTCTTTTTTGTTTTCCTACTTTACTAATAGAAAATTACCCTGTCTTTAAGGACAGTTTGTGCAATCTGGAAATTATCGACCTCATGTTTTACCCTTCTGTGCATCCCGTAAAAAATGGAAAGGGATGACAAACCAAAAATAGAGTTCTTTAGCATAGGCTTTTTGAATTGGCCCGTAAATTTTAAATCGATACACTCGCGGATGTATCGATTTATTTAACTTGAGAGTCGTCACTTTAGTTTTTTTCCCAAAGAAACTAAAGAAAAGAAAATCAGATATTTCTTTTAAGAGTTCGGTGTTTGGTTACGTATTAAGAAAGAGCCTACGACACTATGTCATATATGTCTGTCTTTACAAACAGTCTCTACTCCTAAGTAATTGGACAGTTGATGTTTGAAAGATTGTTACGTTTTTGTTCTGAGTTCAGAACAATTTTTGTTTATGTGAGAAATATTAACAATTTTGTAAAGGGATAATCTTTTTCACGAGATACTTAACGAAGATAAAGCAATGAAAGGCATGGAGCACAATTCCCAAAGAAGAAAGGGATCTTGATTTCCGATGGATAACAAATGAGTGTAAATGACGAGGATGAGGATTCAAATCAAATATTAGAAATTTATGTTTTTAAAAAGAGAAAAGAAGATAACAAACTAATTCAAAATCCTGAGTGTTTTCCTTTTTGAAATTTTCAGTTAAGAAAAACTATAAATACAACACTTTAAAACGAGTCATTATAAAAAATAATTCCCAAAATTCGCGAAACATTACATGATAGTCAAAAATATTTTTAGAAGCTCATAGAAATCTAGTTTTAAATTTTTGGAATTATATATGATTTGGAAGCTTCATTTCCTTGTATAGTCAAGTAACTAATTCTGTTTATAATTCTAAATCTATACATAAAAATATCAAGATAATGTGTATTAGAAGTTGATTGAAGAAGAAAACTACGATCGAATTCTCTGAACAACATAATTAAAACACATTTGTACGGGAATCTTAAACCTAATACATGAAGAAGCCAAAAACATGGTGAACAGTAAGAAGAAAACATAATCGAAACACATTTGTACGGGTAACTTAAACCTAATAATTGAAGAAGCCAAAAACATGGTGAACAGTAAGAAGTAACATAATTAAAACACATTTGTGCGGGAATCTTAAACCTAATACTTGAAGAAGCCAAAAACATTGTGAACAGTAAGAAGAAAACATAATTAAAACACATTTGTACGAGAAACTTAAACCTAATACTTGAAGAAGCCAAAACAAGGATCAACTTGAAGAAGCCAAAACATGGATCAAATCTACCTAAAGGTAAGAGATCGTACCTGCGTGAAGTCAAGTTCAAACTGAAAAGACAGGGAGATGAAACTGAAAAGACAGAGAAGAACAGAAAACCTAAAAATTAATAATTAGTGATAAGAGATGAATTGAACAGATCTAAGAGTCAAGTCGAAGAACAGAAAACAGTAAATAAAACCTTCTATCAACAGAACATATCTCATAAATGAACTAAAATCTGAATGAAGACATGTTCGTAGAACAGAACGTGCGACGGGGTGCAAATCAAATGTAGAACTAATGAAAATAGATTAATTAATTAGTTTAACCAATGCAATTCAAGTATACAATCAAATCTAACTAAAGAAATCAAAAGTAGAACTCAAATGTAGAACATCTACAAAGATGATGAACATCAGATCTTGGTTAAAATTTTCTAAAACTCGCACGCAATGCAATTACAATCAAATCTAACTAAAGAAATCAAAAATCAAAAGTAGAACTCAAATGTAGAACATCTACAAAGATGATGAACATCAGATCTTGTGTAAAAGTTGACCGAATTGATAGAAGAAAATGTATAGAAATGTAAATTAGAAGTTGATCTTCGAACTAACACATACATTCAGATCACTCTAAACCTTCTATCAAACAGGAATGAGAACACTCTCACACTACAACAGGAGGAAGACGAAACCTAAAATCTGCAATGAAGGAATATTTAAAACATTATATTTGTTTCAGTTTTGGGTGTGTGGATATTGAAATAAATAATTATAAAATAAAATAATTAACAATAACCTAGTAAATATTAAAATAAACTATATAAATATAAAGGAATATATAAGAATTCGGTTAGTTCAATCATTTACATCTAGTTGAGAATCAGTTTCGGTTTGGGTTGATTTGGTATATTAACTAAGTTAAAGATGTTTGACATTGCAATGCATATATTGGTAGAGTTAGATTATTGCGTCCAAACTAAAACATGGATACTAGGATTTTATCATACATAAGCAACTAATAAAGTCTTCATCCATATATATTAGTTTCTCATGTATAATAGAGATACAACATAGTGTGACAAAATTCTAATAGTCAAAAATATAGGATTGGAGAGTATTGTTAATTCAAGAATTGTGGTATGTGATCTAAAGCCTGAATTTGAAAATGATAATATTTTCTTACACATTAAGATATATCAAGTATACTAATATGTAAATTTCAGAAAAATCAATTGAAAATTATAGACTTGGAGGGGCGATAAAGCTGGAAAAAGATATATTAATCACTACTTCACATTCACATAATCCACCAGTTGAGAGTAAAGGGACTTATTTTTATTTATTAAATATTTGTTTATTATTATTAAATAAAAATTAATTATATATTTTTTTTTATTTTTATAGGTAAGTATAATGATAAATCAGATATATTTAATTTTGGAGTTTTTATGCTCCAAATATTAATGAAATATGAAACTTAAGCAATATGAAATGTTTCTCATAGCACAAAACTAAGTATGTAGGCATAAAAAACAAAATTATATATTTTAGAGGAAACAAGAAGTATGAAACAACACATGGTAGATGAAGTCTAGATAAATTATGTGTGTTCCAAATATGATGCCAAACGATTTCAACACTTACTGCCACGAATGTACACATAAGGTTATCGATTATGCAGGTTTGAAAAAATTAAAAGAAATGTAACATTAAGATTCATATTGAATCACTTTTTAAAAATAATTATGTACACGTTCTTTTTTGTTTTCCTACTTTACTAATAGAAAATTACCCTGTCTTTAAGGACAGTTTGTGCAATCTGGAAATTATCGACCTCATGTTTTACCCTTCTGTGCATCCCGTAAAAAATGGAAAGGGATGAGAAACCAAAAATAGAGTTCTTTAGCATAGGCTTTTTGAATTGGCCCGTAAATTTTAAATCGATACACTCGCGGATGTATCGATTTATTTAACTTGAGAGTCGTCACTTTAGTTTTTTTCCCAAAGAAACTAAAGAAAAGAAAATCAGATATTTCTTTTAAGAGTTCGGTGTTTGGTTACGTATTAAGAAAGAGCCTACGACACTATGTCATATACGTCTGTCTTTACAAACAGTCTCTACTCCTAAGTAATTGGACAGTTGATGTTTGAAAGATTGTTACGTTTTTGTTCTGAGTTCAGAACAATTTTTGTTTATGTGAGAAATATTAACAATTTTGTAAAGGGATAATCTTTTTCACGAGATACTTAACGAAGATAAAGCAATGAAAGGCATGGAGCACAATTCCCAAAGAAGAAAGGGATCTTGATTTCCGATGGATAACAAATGAGTGTAAATGACGAGGATGAGGATTCAAATCAAATATTAGAAATTTATGTTTTTAAAAAGAGAAAAGAAGATAACAAACTAATTCAAAATCCTGAGTGTTTTCCTTTTTGAAATTTTCAGTTAAGAAAAACTATAAATACAACACTTTAAAACGAGTCATTATAAAAAATAATTCCTAAAATTCGCGAAACATTACATGATAGTCAAAAATATTTTTAGAAGCTCATAGAAATCTAGTTTGAAATTTTTGGAATTATATATGATTTGGAAGCTTCATTTCCTTGTATAGTCAAGTAACTAATTCTGTTTATAATTCTAAATCTATACATAAAAATATCAAGATAATGTGTATTAGAAGTTGATTGAAGAAGAAAACTACGATCGAATTCTCTGAACACCATAATTAAAACACATTTATACGGGAATCTTAAACCTAATACATGAAGAAGCCAAAAACATGGTGAACAGTAAGAAGAAAACATAATCGAAACACATTTGTACGGGTAACTTAAACCTAATAATTGAAGAAGCCAAAAACATGGTGAACAGTAAGAAGTAACATAATTAAAACACATTTGTGCGGGAATCTTAAACCTAATACTTGAAGAAGCCAAAAACATTGTGAACAGTAAGAAAAAAACATAATTAAAACACATTTGTACGAGAAACTTAAACCTAATACTTGAAGAAGCCAAAACAAGGATCAACTTGAAGAAGCCAAAACATGGATCAAATCTACCTAAAGGTAAGAGATCGTACATGCGTGAAGTCAAGTTCAAACTGAAAAGACAGGGAGATGAAACTGAAAAGACAGAGAAGAACAGAAAACCTAAAAATTAATAATTAGTGATAAGAGATGAATTGAACAGATCTAAGAGTCAAGTCGAAGAACAGAAAACAGTAAATAAAACCTTCTATCAACAGAACATATCTCATAAATGAACTAAAATCTGAATGAAGACATGTTCGTAGAACAGAACGTGCGACGGGGTGCAAATCAAATGTAGAACTAATGAAAATAGATTAATTAATTAGTTTAACCAATGCAATTCAAGTATACAATCAAATCTAACTAAAGAAATCAAAAGTAGAACTCAAATGTAGAACATCTACAAAGATGATGAACATCAGATCTTGTTTAAAATTTTCTAAAACTCGCACGCAATGCAATTACAATCAAATCTAACTAAAGAAATCAAAAATCAAAAGTAGAACTCAAATGTAGAACATCTACAAAGATGATGAACATCAGATCTTGTTTAAAATTTTCTAAAACTCGCACGCAATGCAATTACAATCAAATCTAACTAAAGAAATCAAAAATCAAAAGTAGAACTCAAATGTAGAACATCTACAAAGATGATGAACATCAGATCTTGTGTAAAAGTAGACCGAATTGATAGAAGAAAATGTATAGAAATGTAAATTAGAAGTTGATCTTCGAACTAACACATACATTCAGATCACTCTAAACCTTCTATCAAACAGGAATGAGAACACTCTCACACTACAACAGGAGGAAGACAAAACCTAAAATCTGCAATGAAGGAATATTTAAAACATTATATTTGTTTCTGTTTTGGGTGTGTGGATATTGAAATAAATAATTATAAAATAAAATAATTAACAATAACCTAGTAAATATTAAAATAAACTATATAAATATAAAGGAATATATAAGAACTCGGTTAGTTCAATCATTTACATCTAGTTGAGAATCAGTTTCGGTTTGGGTTGATTTGGTATATTAACTAAGTTAAAGATGTTTGACATTGCAATGCATATATTGGTAGAGTTAGATTATTGCGTCCAAACTAAAACATGGATACTAGGATTTTATCATACATAAGCAACTAATAAAGTCTTCATCCATATATATTAGTTTCTCATGTATAATAGAGATACAACATAGTGTGACAAAATTCTAATAGTCAAAAATATAGGATTGGAGAGTATTGTTAATTCAAGAATTGTGGTATGTGATCTAAAGCCTGATATTTGAAAATGATAATATTTTCTTACACATTAAGATATATCAAGTATACTAATATGTAAATTTCAGAAAAATCAATTGAAAATAATAGACTTGGAGGGGCGATAAAGCTGGAAAAAGATATATTAATCACTACTTCACATTCACATAATCCACCAGTTGAGAGTAAAGGGACTTATTTTTATTTATTAAATATTTGTTTATTATTATTAAATAAAAATTAATTATATATTTTTTTTTATTTTTATAGGTAAGTATAATGATAAATCAGATATATTTAATTTTGGAGTTTTTATGCTCCAAATATTAATGAAATATGAAACTTAAGCAATATGAAATGTTTCTCATAGCACAAAACTAAGTATGTAGGCATAAAAAACAAAATTATATATTTTAGAGGACACAAGAAGTATGAAACAACACATGGTAGATGAAGTCTAGATAAATTATGTGTGTTCCAAATATGATGCCAAACGATTTCAACACTTACTGCCACGAATGTACACATAAGGTTATCGATTATGCAGGTTTGAAAGAATTAAAAGAAATGTAACATTAAGATTCATATTGAATCACTTTTTAAAAATAATTATGTACACGTTCTTTTTTGTTTTCCTACTTTACTAATAGAAAATTACCCTGTCTTTAAGGACAGTTTGTGCAATCTGGAAATTATCGACCTCATGTTTTACCCTTCTGTGCATCCCGTAAAAAATGGAAAGGGATGAGAAACCAAAAATAGAGTTCTTTAGCATAGGCTTTTTGAATTGGCCCGTAAATTTTAAATCGATACACTCGCGGATGTATCGATTTATTTAACTTGAGAGTCGTCACTTTAGTTTTGTTCCCAAAGAAACTAAAGAAAAGAAAATCAGATATTTCTTTTAAGAGTTCGGTGTTTGGTTACGTATTAAGAAAGAGCCTACGACACTATGTCATATACGTCTGTCTTTACAAACAGTCTTTACTCCTAAGTAATTGGACAGTTGATGTTTGAAAGATTGTTACGTTTTTGTTCTGAGTTCAGAACAATTTTTGTTTATGTGAGAAATATTAACAATTTTGTAAAGGGATAATCTTTTTCACGAGATACTTAACGAAGATAAAGCAATGAAAGGCATGGAGCACAATTCCCAAAGAAGAAAGGGATCTTGATTTCCGATGGATAACAAATGAGTGTAAATGACGAGGATGAGGATTCAAATCAAATATTAGAAATTTATGTTTTTAAAAAGAGAAAAGAAGATAACAAACTAATTCAAAATCCTGAGTGTTTTCCTTTTTGAAATTTTCAGTTAAGAAAAACTATAAATACAACACTTTAAAACGAGTCATTATAAAAAATAATTCCCAAAATTCGCGAAACATTACATGATAGTCAAAAATATTTTTAGAAGCTCATAGAAATCTAGTTTTAAATTTTTGGAATTATATATGATTTGGAAGCTTCATTTCCTTGTATAGTCAAGTAACTAATTCTGTTTATAATTCTAAATCTATACATAAAAATATCAAGATAATGTGTATTAGAAGTTGATTGAAGAAGAAAACTACGATCGAATTCTCTGAACAACATAATTAAAACACATTTGTACGGGAATCTTAAACCTAATACATGAAGAAGCCAAAAACATGGTGAACAGTAAGAAGAAAACATAATCGAAACACATTTGTACGGGTAACTTAAACCTAATAATTGAAGAAGCCAAAAACATGGTGAACAGTAAGAAGTAACATAATTAAAACGCATTTGTGCGGGAATCTTAAACCTAATACTTGAAGAAGCCAAAAACATTGTGAACAGTAAGAAGAAAACATAATTAAAACACATTTGTACGAGAAACTTAAACCATACTTGAAGAAGCCAAAACATGGATCAACTTGAAGAAGCCAAAACATGGATCAAATCTACCTAAAGGTAAGAGATCGTACCTGCGTGAAGTCAAGTTGAAACTGAAAAGACAGGGAGATGAAACTGAAAAGACAAAGAAGAACAGAAAACCTAAAAATTAATAATTAGTGATAAGAGATGAATTGAACAGATCTAAGAGTCAAGTCGAAGAACAGAAAACAGTAAATAAAACCTTCTATCAACAGAACATATCTCATAAATGAACTAAAATCTGAATGAAGACATGTTCGTAGAACAGAACGTGCGACGGGGTGCAAATCAAATGTAGAACTAATGAAAATAGATTAATTAATTAGTTTAACCAATGCAATTCAAGTATACAATCAAATCTAACTAAAGAAATCAAAAGTAGAACTCAAATGTAGAACATCTACAAAGATGATGAACATCAGATCTTGTTTAAAATTTTCTAAAACTCGCACGCAATGCAATTACAATCAAATCTAACTAAAGAAATCAAAAATCAAAAGTAGAACTCAAATGTAGAACATCTACAAAGATGATGAACATCAGATCTTGTTTAAAATTTTCTAAAACTTGCACGCAATGCAATTACAATCAAATCTAACTAAAGAAATCAAAAATCAAAAGTAGAACTCAAATGTAGAACATCTACAAAGATGATGAACATCAGATCTTGTGTAAAAGTAGACCGAATTGATAGAAGAAAATGTATATAAATGTAAATTAGAAGTTGATCTTCGAACTAACACATACATTCATATCACTCTAAACCTTCTATCAAACAGGAATGAGAACACTCTCACACTACAACAGGAGGAAGACGAAACCTAAAATCTGCAATGAAGGAATATTTAAAACATTATATTTGTTTCTGTTTTGGGTGTGTGGATATTGAAATAAATAATTATAAAATAAAATAATTAACAATAACCTAGTAAATATTAAAATAAACTATATAAAGGAATATATAAGAATTCGGTTAGTTCAATCATTTACATCTAGTTGAGAATCAGTTTCGGTTTGGGTTGATTTGGTATATTAACTAAGTTAAAGATGTTTGACATTGCAATGCATATATATGTAGAGTTAGATTATTGCGTCCAAACTAAAACATGGATACTAGGATTTTATCATACATAAGCAACTAATAAAGTCTTCATCTATATATATTAGTTTCTCGTGTATAATAGAGATACAACATAGTGTGACAAAATTCTAATAGTCAAAAATATAGGATTGGAGAGTATTGTTAATTCAAGAATTGTGGTATGTGATCTAAAGCCTGATATTTGAAAATGATAATATTTTCTTACACATTAAGATATATCAAGTATACTAATATGTAAATTTCAGAAAAATCAATTGAAAATAATAGACTTGGAGGGGCGATAAAGCTGGAAAATAATAGACTTGGAGGGGCGATAGGCTTTTTGAATTGGCCCGTAAATTTTAAATCGATACACTCGCGGATGTATCGATTTATTTAACTTGAGAGTCGTCACTTTAGTTTTTTTCCCAAAGAAACTAAAGAAAAGAAAATCAGATATTTCTTTTAAGAGTTCGGTGTTTGGTTACGTATTAAGAAAGAGCCTACGACACTATGTCATATACGTCTGTCTTTACAAACAGTCTCTACTCCTAAGTAATTGGACAGTTGATGTTTGAAAGATTGTTACGTTTTTGTTCTGAGTTCAGAACAATTTTTGTTTATGTGAGAAATATTAACAATTTTGTAAAGGGATAATCTTTTTCACGAGATACTTAACGAAGATAAAGCAATGAAAGGCATGGAGCACAATTCCCAAAGAAGAAAGGGATCTCGATTTCCGATGGATAACAAATGAGTGTAAATGACGAGGATGAGGATTCAAATCAAATATTAGAAATTTATTTTTTTAAAAAGAGAAAAAAAGATAACAAACTAATTCAAAATCCTGTTTGTTTTCCTTTTTGAAATTTTCAGTTAAGAAAAACTATAAATACAACACTTTAAAACGAGTTATTATAAAAAATAATTCCAAAAATTCGCGAAACATTACATGATAGTCAAAAATATTTTTAGAAGCTCATAGAAATCTAGTTTGAAATTTTTGGAATTATAGAACTCTTAATATGACACCACAAAGATAAACATTTTTGTAAACGGGTCCCAAAAATTCTAAAAATTTTTACATTTTACATTTTATTATTTTTGGACTTATAAAATTCAAGTTTTAGCTTTTGAATTTTACGAAATAGACCCTATAAATTCTAGAGAAAAAAAATTGAAATTGGTTTGCCATTAAAATCATAATTTTAAAGTTATTTCTTAAATTTGAGAAAAAACATGACCTTAGAATTTATTTTATTTTTGATTTTTAAAGTTTTAAATCAAAATAAAAGAAAAATAAACCTCAGGGGCCCAATTAAAAAAGAAAAGAAAAGTTCAAGCCTTATTTTAATTTCGAATTAAATAATTAATTCGAAATAAAAATAAAAATACCTATTTAAAAATTAAAAAGGCCCAAGGGCCTATTTGCAACTTCTACAGAAGTTGGAGGAAACCAAATATGACAAAACCATCCCTTCCATCTCCAGCTACCTCCCGTCCACCCTCCGGCAACCACCGCGCCTGAGACCGAAAGCTTCCCGAAGACAGCTCCCTGCCAGTCCTTTCAGCTTGGCGAGACTCCTGTCGTTCGTTATGTCTACTCGGTCAAGTCCCGATCTCAAAGAACAGAGATCAACGTTGCTTTCCCAAACTGCAGGACCAAAACGAACATCATCTGGGTCTTCTCCTTCTTCCAGATCCAGACTAGAACTGCGCCCACCACAACAGTCCATCTAACTGCCTGTGGAAGAACCTATTGCAGGCTAACCGAAGAAGACATCAAACTCCTTCTTCCTCTCCGACGAACACAGATTTAGGGATTTCAACAAAATAGAACGAAATCATAACCTAATAATCTAATCCAGTCCTAAGCTAAATCTAAACTAACGCCAATCATTCAACAGCCAGCTCACAAAACCAAATCAAATCGACTCACAGCCAAAAACCAAACAAACAATCTAAAAAAATGGAATGAACGGCATCGGTGTACAAAATCGATGCCTTAATCACTGAATATATATGTTACATTGAGTAGAGGATTACCTGATTAGCGAAAAGTAGACGAAACGGGAAATGAAAATCCAATCAATCGGAAATGCAAGAAGCTTCGCCGGACGTTTTCCACTTCTCTGTGTCTCGTTTTTGCCGATGTAGCCTCCTCCTCCTCCTTGGTGCGCTTCAAATACAGACTTCGACTTCCTCCACGCGAAACACGAGGCGAATACACCCGTCAGCCAGCGGATCTTCTGAATCCTTCGTCATCATCAAAGCCTTTGACCGTCCTTTTTTTCATTTCTAAGTTTGTTTGTTTGAATTTTCTATATAAACTAAATACAACCTAAAATATATTTAAATAGATAAGTTATGGGTGTTAAATAAAAAATGATTATTTTTAGTAAAAAGAAAGGGTATTGATATATATGAATAAAATAAAAATTAATAATTTAAAATTGAGGTTATTTTAATATTTTGATTAATAAATGAATAATGTGATTGTTGAGAGATAATTGATTGAAAAATTGATTTTTAATTGATTTTTTAAAATCCCAAATAGAACAAGGCCTTATAATTTTTATGCCACGTTTAGTTCAAAAATATATGAAAATTAATTCATATTTAAATTAAATTCCATTTGAAAGAAATTTAATTCTTAAAATAATTAATCAAATTCTCATAGCTCATTTTTGTCTATCAGAAAACAATTATCAATTATTTCTTTTAAGAAAATTTAATTTTGAAATCAAATTTTAGAAACTAAAAATTAATAAAATTTCATGAACTACTTAAAAAAATAATAATAATGTGGAGTTATATATTAAATAATAGTTATCCCTTTGAGGTTTTGGTTGTAAATAATAATAATTTATATTTATTTGTTCATTTTATTTTATTTTGGTAATAAAAGATTAATGTTTCCTTTTTCAATAAAATAAAATAAAATTTAAGACAAAATTAAATTAAATTTAAGACAAAATAAAAATAAGACTAAACCCTAATTTGAAGATATTTTGTAACTTAATGATATATATATATATATATATTACATAGGTTTGTTTTTATATATTCGGCTTTCTCATTCTCTCTGTATCATTGTTTTGTAAGAATCATCGTTCAGCGATTGCCGCAGAAATGTCGAACTTCAAGAAGATTGTGTTGAATAGTTCCGATGATCAAACATTCGAGATGGATGAAATCGTTGCACATCAATCGCAAACTCTGCGGCACATGATCGAAGATAGTTGCGCCGATACCGTCATTCCTGTTCCTAATATCACCGGCAAGATTATGGCCAAGGTTATCGAGTATTGTAATCGACATGCCGAAAAACTCAAATCCGAAGAAAAGACTTTTGAAGAAGAACTCAAGAAATTTGATGAAGATTTCGTCCAAGTCGATCAGGGCATTCTCTTTGATCTTATTATGGTTTGATTTTTTTTTAAAAGCTTTATTCTTGTTTTATTAAATTATTATTTGATGATTCTCTGTTTGTTTAGGGTTTCTGAATGAATTTTGATTTGTAGGCTGCAAATTATTTGGAGATCAAAACTCTATTGGATTTAACTTGTCAGGCTGTGGCAAATATGATTAAGGGAAAGACTCCTGAAGAGATTCGTAGAACTTTTAATATCAAGAATGATTTTACTCCCGAGGAAGAAGAAGAAATTCGTAAGGAGAATGCTTGGGCTTTTGAGTAATAATAATTGCAATTTCATCATCTTTAGATAGATTGTTTTCAGTGGTGGTAAATATTATTATACTATGGATTGAAGATATTAAGTTTCTCTACTTAATTTCTTTACATTCTAATGAATTTTCTGTCTTTTTCTTTTTTTACATTATTGGTTTCTTCAATAATCTAAGTTAAGGTGTAAACGGTTCAGTTTGGTTGGTTTATTGACCGAAATACACATCTAAACCGTTGATGTTTGTTTGCTAAATTTGAAACGGTTGGTTTAGTCGATTTGATCGGTTCGAATTGATTGATTTAAAAACACAATTATCTAATCTACATAAATAGTTATACAAAATACTTAAAAAATTGTTATTATGTTACTAGAATATAAAATTTTCAAAATAATGCCTTAAATCTCAAAATCTATTAAGAACCCTAAATATATAACATTGAGAAACAATTCAAAATCAAATTCACCCCTCCATTTTGAAGTTATCATATTACAATAAATCAATTTTCAGCAATCCAAATTTACCTATTTGCAAAATTAAAAAAAAATAAAACATCATCCAAGTGCCATGAATAATTACAACACCACCTCCACCACTCTCACTTCCATTCTTCTTACCCAACATGTCATACATTGTGATGCAGCGTGCGTGGCTAGGATGAACCTTTATCAAGATTCGTTGATTCTTACGAATACCGAACGTTGATAGATATTGAGGAAACCTCGTTTTCTGATTAATAATCTTCCCCTAACAAAGTGTTTTAAGATCCTTTAAATACTCAAACCCTAGCTTGCAAAAGAAATAAACAACTTTTAATAAATTGCAAAAAACACCCGAAACTAATAAAAAATGCGATTTTGAGCCCCTAAACGTTTCCGCCCGAAAAACACTAGGCAATCGTCGAAATCTGACACTTGCGAGATATTTTCGGATGCTGCAACTTTCGCATAAACGCCTCTTCGACTCGCACCGCATCATTCCCCCCAGGGTAGAAAAGATTCGTCCTCGAATCTGGAACCGCATCATCCTCATCAGAAGAAGACTCACCCACAAAAGGAACAAGATGCTTCACATTGAACACATCAGAGGTACGCACATGGCTGGGAAGGCGTAAACGATAAGCATTGGGGTTGATCTTCTCCACAATCTCAACAGGACCAATCTTCTTAGCAGCAAGCTTGCTATATTCATGAGCTGGAAAACGATCCTTAGTCAGAATAGCCCACACAAAGTCACCAACTTCAAAATCAACAGCACGCCTTCTCGAATCAGCCTTCTCCTTGTACTTGGCAGTAGCAGCAACCAAGCGGTCATGAGTGGTCTGATGAACCTGAGCCAACTGACCAACAAAATCCGCAGCAGTGGAATGAGGACGCACCTTGCTGGGCAGCGCTAACAAATCAAGAGGAGCACGCGGAGACAGCCCGTAAATCACATGGAAAGGACTGAAACCAGTGAAGCGATTAACAGCATGATTGTGAGCAAACTCGGCCTGAGGCAGCTTCAGATCCCAAGCCTTAGGATGATCCCCAATTAAACTGCGCAGAAGGTTCCCCAAAGACCTATTAACAACTTCAGTTTGGCCATCAGTTTGCGGGTGATAGGCACTGCTAAAATTCAGCTGAGTATTAACCAAACGCCAAAGACTCCTCCAAAAGTGACTCACAAAGCGAGTGTCCCGATCAGAAACTATGGAGGCAGGAAGTCCATGAAGGCGATACACATCCCTGAAATAAAACTGTGCAACAACCACAACATCAGAGGTTTTCTTGCAGGGAATGAAATGAACCATCTTCGAGAATCGGTCAACCACCACAAAAATCGAATCAGAACCACGCTGGGTATGTGGCAGCCCAAGGACAAAATCCAGTTTGCTAAACACAGAAGCACCACCCAACTGATCCAACAAGTCATCCAACCGGGGAATAGGAAACCGATAACGCACTGTAATCTTGTTGATAGCACGACTATCAATGCACATACGCCAAGACCCATCCTTTTTTGGGGTAAGAAGGGCCGGGACAGCACAAGGACTAAGGCTCTCTCGAATGTGTCCCTTAGCCAGCAAGTCCTCCACCTGTCTACGCAACTCGTCATGTTCTTTGGGACTCATGCGGTAATGAAGACGGTTGGGTAGGGCAGCACCTGGAACCAAGTCAATGTGATGCTGGATATCACGCAAAGGAGGCAAGGCACAAGGCAGATTCTCAAGAAAAACATCTGCAAACTCCTGTAACAGCGGCTGCACTGGAATAGGAATCTCAGAACTAGCACCACAGGTAATCAGCGAACAAAATAGAGCAAACACCATGCCAGATTCAACCATGGCGGTCTGAAAAGGACCCCGAGACAACAAGGTGGCAGGGGGGACGCATGATGAGTGGGGGCAGCACCCTTCTTGGGCTGATTTGGCATCAACACAATCTTGACTCAGCCAGGACAGGCGATAAGGCTTGGGGTGAGGTTCAGTGGACAGACCCAGCTTCGAAACTGCAACCTCAGAAATCATATTCTCACAACTCCCAGCATCAATGATGAAGGTGCAAACTTTGTCACCGATGGTACAAGTGGAATGGAACAGATTATTGCGTAACCACTCGTTGTCAGGAGCACGAGGGGTTAAACATGATCGACGAATCACCAAAAGGGGGCCAACATCACCAGAAACATACTCCTCCGCTGCCTCATCATCATAAACATCATACACTGGGGCTGAATCTGAAGGAAGAGCAGAGTCAGGATCATCCACCTCAGTAAAAAGACCACGATTGGTGGACTTTGGGTTGCGACACTCTGCTTGGCGATGGCCAACTTCACCACAATTGAAACAACGCAAGCCACCGGGACGTCCCTGCGGGGGAGCTGTAGTGCCGCGAGGGGGGGCTAGGGTGGGATGGGCCGGCTGGGAAGAAGAACCAATGCCACTAGTGGGGACAACCTGTTTTCCAAAGCTACCCGAACCGCGCCTGGCTAGCTGTTTCTCAGCCTGTGAAGCACGCTGATGTGCCTCAGAAACAGTCAAGGGATCAAACATATTCAAAATATCCTGCAACTGGAGGCGAAGGCCACCAATATAGCGAGAAACCAACTGGAGAGGGGACTCAGACAGGTCAACACGAGCCACAAAGGTGTAAAACTCAGTGGAATAGTCATCCACAGAACGAGAACCCTGACGAAGATTCTGGAACCGTTGGTACAGGTTACGTTCGTAATTATATGGTAGAAACGCAGCCCTAATATGCTTCCTGAATTTGTCCCAATTCGTGAGCTTTGCCTTACCATGACGAACACGTGTCTGTTTCAATTGTTGCCACCATGCTTGTGCACGATCATGTAAGCGGGTCGTAACAAGGGGTACACGACGATCTGCAGGAACTTTCTTGAAATCCAGAATCTCTTCAACCTGAGAAAGCCAATCAATAAACTCTTCCGGTGGTAGACTACCATCGAACTTAGGGATGTCCACCCTGAAAGCCTGCTCCCAGCGATGATTGGGGCGTTCAGGGGATCGATTCCGAAGACCACCGAGAGGGTTTTCATCTGTCACCGTAACATCATCTTCAGGGTGGTGCATGTGCATAGATGCATCCATCCGTTGCGTCAACCATTCAACCTGCCGCCTCAAATCGTCGTTATCACGGCGAAACTCAGCGTTTTCACGTCGCAACTCAGCAAGGTCACCATCATCAGCACCAGGGGTAGGGTTGCGCGGCTGTCTTCGGGGCGGCATACCTCAGGGTCGACTGGAAACTGATACCAACTGATGCAGCGTGCGTGGCTAGGATGAACCTTTATCAAGATTCGTTGATTCTTACGAATACCGAACGTTGATAGATATTGAGGAAACCTCGTTTTCTGATTAATAATCTTCCCCTAACAAAGTGTTTTAAGATCCTTTAAATACTCAAACCCTAGCTTGCAAAAGAAATAAACAACTTTTAATAAATTGCAAAAAACACCCGAAACTAATAAAAAATGCGATTTTGAGCCCCTAAACGTTTCCGCCCGAAAAACACTAGGCAATCGTCGAAATCTGACACTTGCGAGATATTTTCGGATGCTGCAACTTTCGCATAAACGCCTCTTCGACTCGCACCGCATCACATTGCTATTTTTTTTTTTTTTATAGAACTTAGTAATAAGTACCTCCTTGCCACACGATTACTGTAGAATATACTCCTGCGCCAATAAAAATTAAATAAAGAAATAAGCACTTCAATTTTGACTAATAAAATTCAAAATTATAATATATAAACATATTTAGAACTAAGCAATCAAAAGATTCAAAACAATTAATCCATACAACCACACAATTTATAATTCCTCGTTGAGCATCATCTTGATTGAAACTCTACAAAAAGAATTAAGAGCAAATAATGAGATATTAAATTTAGAAAAATGATTTAAATAATCATAACTTATTTATATGGTACCTTCTTCAATAGCTTCGAAATCATTCAAATCACTCATTGTTTGATTTATTTCAGCTACAAGTGGTTTAGAGAGTAACCAATTTTGAGTGCAAATAAAAGCTTGTGTTGTTGCAAGAGTCAAAGAGCTACGATAAGCATCAAGAACTCTTCATCCTGTACTAAAAGTCGATTCTGATGCAACTGAAGAAATTTGTATGGCTAAGACGTCTCTAGCAATAGCAATGAAAGAAAATAATTTTATATTTGTATCCATTTTCTCTCCACCAAGTGAGCAAATCAAACTTGCACTCTGAATTCACAGTCACGATACCATCCGCGAAATACTTTTCAAGCTCAGACTTACTCAGAATAGAATCCTCCTCCATTATATGTTGCATAAATTGATGAGCCAGTGAGCAATTTAAATCATATTCTTTAACATTTTCATCCAAATTATTTGAAAAGATTTGAAGATTCCCTACTTCATCTTATTATAATAACTAGAGGCCACTTATAATATTAATATGTGTTTCTTAATTCTTATAGAAAGAAAAAAAAAAGTAGAGGCGTGCACATGGAGATGGATTGTGTGAATCCTAGCTAGCTTGACAAAGGAATACATAAGTGTTCATTAACGTTTATTTGTAATTGTAAATTGTTTACATACTTTAATGTATTTTAAAGTAGTAATGAAACAAAGTTCATTGGTCCATGCATACTTTGGATGAAAAAGCCTACCATATATATATGCCGGTTTTTTATGTATAATTGTCAAATGGTGGAGATAGAGAAAGTTATTTTATACACACATTTTAATCTCCATTTGTAATCTCTTATCATTTGAGCCAATAGATGTATTTTTAAATTATTTATATATGGGAATTATATGATTTTGTAACCCGAAAAATTGTTGCACTTGCATCTCACACATATACTCTTCAATTGACTCAATTTCATGCCTTTGATAACCGAGCATTCATTGCATGGACAATGAACTTGATGAGAGGAAGAAATGTGTATCACTAAATAAATTTATCTTAACTATATATATATATAATGATGCTTAATTTTTAAAGTGTCCGGATTGCCGGGTTGAGAGATATGGTTAATTTGAATATATGTGAGAGTAAATGAATACTTGGGTCGGATTGTGGGTTGACCCGCCCATAAACTTAAAACGGTTAAAAATAAAATTAAAAATGTTATAGGTATTGTTCGAACTTGCAACCTAACAAAGCAAGTACAACCTTTTAACCAACTAGGCTAATAACAATTTATATTTTAAATTCAACCCAAAATTTGATAAACGCGTGACATTTTAACAATATAAGTTCAACTTTTTAACTAACTAATCTATATATATATATAATGATGCTTAATTTTTAAAGTGTCCGGATTGCCGGGTCGAAAACTATGGATAATTTGGATTTATGTGAGAGTAAATTGATACTTGGGTCGGATTATGGGTTGACCCGTCCATAAAACTTTTACCGTAATATATTTTCACGGTTTTTTATATCATTACTCTGCAAATACACTGGATACATTCTAGTTGTATTAATGATACCTATAATGTTGTTTAAAAGCTAGCTAGCTTAGGACTTATGTTATTTTGGGATATTTGGATAACCATTAAATTATTTTAAAATAATCTAGATTTTGATGTGATTATTAAAAATTGATCAGTTATTTGAAATTATTTAAATAAATAGTGTATTAGATAATTTTTTGATGAGTAGATAATATATTACTTTTCTTTTACATAAAAAATAAGATTTATCATTGACAATATTGTATCTGTTATGGAAATCAATGGTTGGAGTTTTAGAATAGCTTTGGGTCCATTTTTTATTTTGACTGATGGAAAATAACATTGCAAATTGTTTGATATTGCTTTATTATGAAATTCAAACTTTGATAGGTGAAAAAAAAGGGTTAAATTATTAAAATATTTTTATATAAAATATTATGAAGTTATTTTCAAGTAAAATTTATTAAATAATTTTAAGTGTTAAAGTTATGCCTAAAACATCACAGTGATAAGTTTTGAAATACAAATAGTTTGAGTTGAAACTTGAAATGAACATTAATCTTATGATTTGATTTTATTTTAATTTTAAAATTAAATTAAAAAAGTATATATAAAAATAAATGTATGTAAAGAGAGATGTTGTAACGTGTACATATTTCGTACATAAGGCATGACATGTGCTAAACATTTTACTTCAATATTATAATAAAGGCATGACATGTGCTAAACATTTTACTTCAATATTATAATAAGAGAGAAATGTTTAAACATGGTAATTATGAAAGTTTCCTTATTTTATGGTAAAGGTGAAATAATATTCAAAATTAAACAAATTAAGTCAAATTTTATTATTTTTCTTATTTAAAATTTTGCTCGTCTGTCCGTCAGTAGTTAACCTGCCCATGACTTTCTTTGATATATATATATATATATAAATATATATAATAATAATGAAGTAATTAATGAGAAACAGTCCTATACATACATAAATTAAGATCTTGTTCGGGTTTATGTTATTTTAATATTCCAAAACCAAAATTATTATTTCACTCCCCCCAACATATTATTTATATTAATATATTTTAAATCTTTTTACCAAATATATTTTATACTCATATTCAGTCATTATTTTATATATATATCTTTATCTGTTTAAAGAAAAGTCAAGATTTCAACAGTCAAACCTTTCTCTCTCTTAAAGAAAATAAGAAAGAAGAAAGATTCATGCTATCTATTATATTTAATAAATCCCCATTACAAATTAACCAAACCACAAGAACCCTAGCTAACTAATTATCAAAATCTGATAAATCTCTCTCTCTCTCTAGGCTGCTATAGCAAGTTAATAATGGGAATCGGGGACGATGATGATCGGACGCCGTTCTTCGCCGGGAGTACAAAAGAAGGATTCAACATGAATAGCAAGATCATGATCTCAGCCATATCTTCATTAGGATTCGTGGTCATTTTAGTAATAGCTCTCCACATCTACTCCCGTTTCATGATCAGGCGTCAATCACGACGAAGAACTGCCCTATTAAACATACGAGTCGCCGCGCTCTCTCTCCAGGCCGACCAACAACCCAAAACCGGCCTCGACCCCGCCGTCATCGCCTCTTTACCCATCTTCGCTTTCAAGAAACCTGACGCCGCCGCCGCAGAGACCGATGATGATTGCTCTGTTTGCCTTAGCTTATTGGAAACAGATGAGATGGTAAGGAAGTTACCTAATTGCAATCACACTTTCCACGCCGAATGCATTGACATGTGGCTCGAATCACACTCTACGTGTCCGATTTGTCGGACCGAAGCTCAACCCACGTTTGTAATGATCGAGCAACAACCATTGACCGAGCCATCCAATATCATTCCTTCCCTCCTCCAGGAACCGACCGCACCACCAATCGACGGCGGCGTTCAATTACAACCACCGGCGCCGACGGCTAAAGTCGGAGGAGGGTCTGAATCACGAATGAGTTCGTTTAGGAGAATTATAAGCAGAGATAGATCTTTACCGCGGGTTCAATCTTGTGGACAAGATGATGTTGATGTTTTATTCGATGTCGAGAGGCAAATTCATCAGCATTAATTAATTGATTGGAGTAAATCACTTTGATTAATAAAAGATGAATGAAGAGGGACATGTTTTTTTTTATATTATTATTATGTATTATTTCTATAATATATATATACATATTTTCAAACATAGCGTATATATTAAATTGCGTGTAAAATAGAGAGTTGATTGTTGTTAACTAGACGAGTTCAGTCGTGAGGGAAGACTTACATAATAATAAATAAATACTTAATTAATTATATATTTTCTTACATTTATTAAACTAGAGGTTGTTTGACTTTGTTTATATTTTTCTAAAAAATCTGTTGTATTAAATTTTCAAAATAAATCTTTTTTTTTACTATTTAAATAAAATACTTCAAACTTTTTCTCTCTCAATTATAGATTATTTTTAAATAATAAAATAAAAGATAATTTTGATAGATAAAAATAATGATTAAATAGATAAAATAATAGTTAGAATTTTATAAAGTTAACAAATCTTTAGCAAAAACAAAAAAAAAAACATAAAGATGAAACAAGGCCTTAAAGTTTCAGTTTTTGAAACAATTGACCTTCTAAATTTCATTAGCGAATCATATAAACTTGTGGATAAAGTAATATTATTTTATTTTGTTTGGCCCCTCTTGACTTAATCGTGAAGATTTGAATTATTATTATTAAGTTTTTTTTTTTGTTAGACATGATGTAACAAATCTGACTTTAAATTGAATTGAGACATCACTAACAAATTAGATTATATCAATTATGTGAGTAATCAATCAATCACATGCTTTGAATATATTTCTCATTAAGAACTTTCTAGAGGAATGATTATTATATCTGGTTTTTTCTAGATCATTCAATAATAATAAAGACCCAGAAGAAAGGAGTGACAATTAAGTGAAAAGATCCATTAATTATGATTTGAAAGAAATGTTACAAAATTGATGATAGATAGATACCCACATAATCTAATAATATATCTCTATATGTGCAGCAAAGAAAGTAGTAGATAAATTTGAAGATTAGTACATAAAAATGAAGCCAAGTATATAGACGGTAAACATCAAGAAGACCCTGTACAGATGTGCTCTAACATCAAGATCATCATTACTACTCCCACTGTTCAGATCCCCCATTGTCATTGTCGTTGTCCCTGCCGCCGAGCTTCCATTCTTCACAGTAGAGCTGAAAATCAATAATAATAGTATGAAGGTAGGTAGGTGGGTAGGTGTGGGTACTCGATCTAATTAAGATTTCATTGATTACCTTGATGGGATTTTGCAACTTCCATGACCTGAAATCAGACAGAAATTGAGCACAAATTACTATTACTAACAAATACAACAAGATCGAAAGAGAAAGAGAAGAATGAGATATGTTTACTCGGGTTGAGAGATGTGAGAGCGGCAGTGTTGTCAAAGTTGCAACTATCCTCAGTCAATCCGTGTTTCAAGAAGTAATCATTGAAAGCATAAGATGCTGTCCGAGTTATGTCGGCGGGATCGTAGCAAGGTCCGCCCAACTGTATTGGACCACAATTGGCGCCGCCTTGACCACACGCCCAATCCAGGGCCGTCTGGAGGGGGGTGGTCTCTGCGTTGTTCTTCGCCACGCACCAAAGCTCTACTGCCACGGATGCGCCGCCGCCGCCGGTGGATTGCCTCAAATGGTAGTGGTCGGAAACGGCAGCATTGGAGAGTGAGATGAAGATGAAGATTAGAAAGACAAAACACTTGGAATCCATTGAAGAAGAGATAATGGGATCGACTAATAAACAGAGTGAGTGAGTGAGTGAGTGTTCTTTCTTAGATCTGAATCAAATGTGACCGTTGTTGTGTGTACACACAGATAGACAGTGAGATGGAACAAAGTCGGACCAGAGAGAGAGAGAGTGGCAATTGTTAATGTCGACCTCTTCTATTCTCAGACACCTATTTACAGATTCTTTTTTTTTACAATAATTAATTAATAACTCTTGTTATATATAATAGATCCACATTCCTACAATTATTTAGATATAGGAGGTAAATACAATGAATAACAAGACTAATCTTAATTTATTATTTATCAACATTCATTCTAACAAAAAAAATATATAACATTTTAATCGATGGTTGTTAATTAATTAAGGTGGGACAATGAATCACCAATCATTTAAGTATTTACTGGCAAAAAGGGGTCTTCAATGGAGAGATCTACTAAAAATATTTAATCAACTAAAAAATAGTTTTATATTTGTTCATTGATAAACAATTATGAGTACGAATTCCAGACACAAACCAGACGTAAAAACTATTAAACATATTAAAGACTACAGAACTTAAAAAAGAGTTACATTATTAATAAATGATTATTAATACATTTATAATAAAAAAATAGTAAAAAGGTTATAAGTAATAATATCAAATATTGACTCTTCAATTTATGGGTAGATAAAATATCAAGAGTTTTTTTTAGAAAAAAGAAACTCAAGAGTCTTTTGAAGGAAAGATCAACAATTGGTCTTAATTTTTTTATCCTTTTAACAAACAACACAAATTTGGATTACAACAAACTCAAGATAATATTAGTGTCTCTAACAGATGAATGAATTCAACAGAATAACAAACACCACAAATTTGGATTACAACAAAATAAATAAGGGGGACCTTACTGATAAAAGGAGTCAATGAAGCATCCAAAACAGAAAATATAATCTTGATTTACTTTTTTTTTTTTGGAAAATTAGGGTAACATGTATTTAATGCCAAATTGTAAAATTAATTAATCAATTTTATTTTATTATAATTATTATTGAGACATGATCTATTTAGAAAAATATCTTATTTAAATTTTATCATTATTTGAATAATAATATAGAATATCAGGATAATTATATATATATTTTTAATTATGGTTGTTTCCTTAATTAATGTATATAATAGATTTGATCATTAAATCTCAATATATACATAAGTATAACAAAAATCATTCTTTCCTTTTTTTTATTCTTTGATATATTAACTTCATATTTTTTCTTACATAATAATAAATAACAATAATTCACATAATAAAATTTTGTTTTTATTAACTTAGTCTTTTCAAATTACTATTAATTTTTATTTAGTTGTCTTAGATTTGGTATATCATAATTTATTTATTTTTTGCCTCATATATTTTGTTTTCTTTTATATGCCATATCAATTGTTGTTTTGATAGTTGAATGATTCAATTAGGTTAAGTAGTACATATAAAAATATATAGATATATATTTTTTTTCAAAAGTAGGAAACTTTATATACCATAAATAAAATTATTATTGAGAGAAACTTTCTACAAATTACATATAAATAAGGCAATGAATTTTGCGTATAAAACTACTATTTTAACTCATAGAAATTTCAGCATCGGTGATAGAAGAGAAGATTTCATCAAAAATTCTGAAATCTCTTCAGCCAGCCATTGAACAGTAAGGAAAAAAAAAAAAAAACCGAAGAAGGGCAAAGCATATAACGTTATCATCCTCAACATGAGCGTAGCTTTTCACTCTACTAAAACCGAAGAACCGCAAGCGACTCAAAACCCTAACCCAGATCCGAATGATGAATGTCAAGTATTAGATGTCTGGATCCCGCGAAACCTAGATCAAACCCATAAAGAGAAATACGTCAGTTCGGAAGAAGAGGAAGAAGAAGTTTGGGTTATTGAGAAATCAGGTATGTCTTCTCTCTCTGATCCGCATGATGTTGACCCACAAAATCGCACGTCTCCCTCTGTCTATTCGCGGCGAGTCAACACGCGAAGGAAGGGAGGAGTAGGGGGGAAAAAGAAGAAGCAGCAGGAGGCGTTGGAGAGGAAAATCCAAGCGAAGAGTCAAGAACTTTTGGGTAATCTAAAGATCATCCCTTTTATACCCAACAAGATTCTTGATTTCTCCAAGCAAGAGAATTTAATTAAGCGGCTAGGGCTTTGGGATTTCGCCCATATACATTTTGATCAAGATGTTAGGTCGGATTTGGTCGCCCAGTTGATTGTGAGCTATGATTCTAAATCTCGATGCGGTTACGTTAACGGGAAGAGGATTAATGCGAGCAGGGCAGATTTAGCTAGGGCTTTGAAGTTGCCCGTGAAGAAGGAAAAGGGTGCGACGACGGCATCTTCATCTGAACCTGTTGACTTGGATTCTGAACTTCCTGGTGATGAAACCGTTACATTCTTTGATGATTTCATATCCAACTGGATACTTTTGCACGACGATACTTGGATAATGCCAATTGAGGTTTTGAATTGGACCAGGGTAATCAAAGAAGGTAATCTTGAGAAATTTGATTGGGCAGGAATGATTTGGTTTATGGTAGAGAAGGAGCTATCTGAAGGGGTTAAACTTGAGCAGTGTTATTATGCATCTCATCTGCAGCATTTGATAAAGTCACAGAAGGAAGATATTTTCTTCAGTGAAGTGGAGGGGGATGAAGAGGAAGTTGAAGCCAAAGAAGAAGAAGAAGAAGAAGTTAAAGAGGAAGGAGAAGAAGTTAAAGAGGAAGTAAAAGAAGAAGAGATTGATGAAGTGAACAAGGACAACCAAGAGCAAGAGCCAGCTAATGTTCTATGGATGGAGGATCCAAATGTTGAATTGACCTTGGGACATGATAATGTTGAAAGAGAAGAGATTAAGAATGATGAGATGGAAGAAGATGAAAAGTTAGAGCAAGGAAGCTGGCTTTTAGATAGCAAGAATGCTAGGGATGAGCATTTCTTGCAGAAATGTGATACGGAAGTTGATAGCGCCATGGATTGCTATGTGGAGATGAAAGAAGAAACCAAAGAAGAATCTGAAGAAGAAGAGGAAACCAAAGAAGAATCTGAAGAAGAAGAAGAAACCAAAGAAGATTCTGAAGAAGAAGAACAATATGAGGAAGTCAAAGAAGATTTTGAAGAGGAGGAAGAAGAAGAAGAGGGGATAGAGACTGCTGTTGATGATGATGAAGACGATTACGATGATGGAAGATTTAGCCTTCCGTCTAAAGATGATGATAATCTTGAGAGTCACGAAAATCTACTTCAAGACTTGGATACAACACAACTCCCTTTCAGTAGTGCACTCGGACAATTTGACGATCACTCAAATATGGAGATTCTTGCACATCCTAGTAGCAGCAGGATGCATCCCTTATCAATGGGACCCACCTCAGTTTTCGTTAATAACAGAAAGAGGGAAATCAGCCACGAGCTCGATATTGCCAATGACGGAAGCAATAAGAGATTGAGGAATGACGATAATAGCCATTGGGCAGGTCATCATCAACAAACATCAGGCGACTTTGGCATGTGCTTGGACCAATTGCAGCACTGGATTGGTAAAGCTAGGATAATGTACTCGGAAAAAGAACATGCCAGCGAACAATCGAACATGAACGAGCAATATCTAATGAACGAGTTACAGAATCGCGAACAAATCATTGAACACTTGCAGAGGACAAAGTCTGAAGAGCTTCAAAAGAAGGAGAACGAGATATATAGGCTGGAGCGCGAAATGTGTCTGATGGGTAATCTGTTAGAGGGTTATCGCAAGGCTTTAAAAGAAACCCATAAGTCATTTACACTGTACAGGAAACGGAATCAGCTTCCAGAAGAACAGATTTATAGAGATGCTGGTCCTGGGGGTCTTGTCTTGAGCACAATGGAGATGGAGAAAATACGCCTTAGAGAGGAGGAAGAGAATAGGGTGAAGCGAGCAATGATTGAACACCAATTTAACGAGATTACACAAGTGGCTATTAGTGAACTGGGATTACATTTTAATCAGTTGCAGACATTGGACAACCTGTTGGTGGGCATTGAGAATGAGGTGAAACTGCTAAAGGATTTCTCTGCAAAAAACAAGGTATCATCAAATTGATAGGCTAAATTCTATTTTTGCTCCATTTTTTATGGTTGTTCTGCATTTCAAATTTGGTTGAGGAAGTTTTTGAATCCTTGAAAGTAGTACAGTACAATCTTAGTGGGATAAATTTGGTTCTGCTGTAGTATATGCTTGACCATTAAGAATGTAGTAGTAGTACATGATTGTACTATTTCAATTCTTCTTCTGTTAAGTTAATTGATTTAGATTCATATAACATGAAATGGGTTCATCTTGTTTTGATTATATTTCTCAATTGTTTCATCCTGGTTAGACCTGAATTGCTTCTTTGTTTGATCTTGGGTTGGGTTATTTGGGTAAATATACATAAGAGATATAAATAGTAGATATTTTGATACTCTAGGTGATGAGTTGATAGGACAGTGAGTTATTTGAAATTAGACTGAAATATTTCACATCAAACAGTACCTTATATTTTCTGACTGCTAATTTTAAGACAATTCCATTAAATTTGGTACCTGATGCAGGAAAGAGGAATGGTGGAGGAGGAGGAACAAGTGCATGAGATGGAGGTAGAGCATGGGCAAGGAGGGGATGTTGTGGAAGAGAAAGAACAAGGGAATGAGATGGAGGTAGAGCATGTGCTAGGAGGGGATGTTGTGGAAGAGAAAGAACAAGGGCATGAGATGGAGGTAGAGCATGGTCAAGCAGATGTTGAAGAGAAAGAACAAGGGAATTATGAAGAAGAGAAAAAGAAAGAAGTGGATGTTGAAGAAGAGAAAGAGAAAGAACAAGGGGATGTTGAAGAAGAGAAAGAGAAACAACAAGGGGATGATGAAGAAGAGAAAGTGAAAGAGAAAGAACAAGGGGGGGATGATGATGATGATGAAGAAGAAGAGAAAGAGAAAAATGAAGATCAAAAGCAAGACAAGATGGAAGAAGATGAAGAGATATGATATGGAAGAGTAGCCCAATGCTCTTCTTTATATGTAAATGCAATTATTTACTGTTACTACTGCTATTGTTAAACCAATTATCTTACTTACATTAACAACATCAGTAGGTTTTTGTTATTTAAAACTCTCTCATTGAATGTTTTTGTTTGCTTTTAACTTCAAGCAGTAATCTATTCTTCTTCTTTCATTCTAGGTTTACTAACTCAACTCAATCTCTTTTCTATCCATGCCAAAGATCTTACATTATTAGTAATAATTGGATTTTGCATCTTTGCTGATTATTTAATACAAAAATTGACTTGTTTTTGGTAATTAGAGTAAATTTGGTAATTGAGAAACAGAATAAAAATAAAACCAAGATATTCTTCGGTGGGACCTGTTTTTGAACTTACAGGCTATACACAGCGAAGACAGTAAAGAGCCAACGTTACTATTCTTTTCTTTTCTTTTTCTATAAGACGGCGCCGAGTGAGTGAGTGGGGGCTTCATCAATCATCTTCACTCTAAATAAGTGCTCACAAATCTCTTTATCGCCGGCGCCGGTCAAGTATGGGAGCCTACAGAACCGACGACGACTATGATTACCTCTTCAAACTCGTCCTCATCGGCGACTCAGCCGTCGGCAAATCCAACCTCCTCTCCCGATTCACCCGAAACGAATTCAGCCTCGAATCCAAATCCACAATCGGAGTCGAATTCGCTACTCGTACCATCCGAGTCGATGATAAGGTCATCAAGGCCCAGATTTGGGACACCGCCGGCCAAGAGAGGTAAAACCAGATCTTATACTTGTTTGAATTGCTTCAGATCTGGATTGGATATAACTAATGTGTTTGTTTGTTTCAGATATCGAGCAATTACGAGTGCATACTATAGAGGAGCAGTAGGAGCATTGCTTGTTTACGACGTAACACGACAAGTAACATTCGAGAATGTAGAAAGATGGTTAAAAGAGCTAAGAGATCATACTGATTCAAACATGGTGATCATGTTGGTAGCAAACAAGGCAGATCTGGAACATCTTCGAGCTGTTTCAACTGAGGAAGGACAGGCATTTGCTGAAAGAGAGAACACGTTCTTTATCGAAACATCTGCTTTGGAATCTAGGAATGTTGAAAATGCATTCACTGAAGCTCTTAATCAAATACACAAAGTTGTTAGCAAGAAGAGTCTTCAAGTTGGTGATGATCCATCTGGATTGCCTAGAGAAGGCCAAACAATCAATGTACAAGGAACCAATAACAAAATCGGATGTTGCTCAGTAGTATAAGTGTTTCCATTCATTCCCCTTTTGTTCTTCAATTTCAGTTTTATTTTCTTGTTTTATGTATGGAGGAATCAATGCAATGCAAATGCATAAACAGAAGAAACGTTGTGATAAATTACTGGTATTAAGATGATCCATGATACAAAGAAAGTGCTTGAATTTGTGATAAACATAAATAATATTAAACATCATAGAAACGACCAAACAAAACTAGTTTGTCAGCAACCAAACCAGATTGATGATGATGATGATGATTGAAAGAAGAAAGAAGGGGCTTCAAAGAAAGCTTTCAGAAAGAAGGCTTCTGAGTGTAATGAAATCCGATTCCAAGTTGGTATAAATTTCTGCTACGAATGAATCTTCATCCTTATATCCTAGGAATGGGAGCTCATCTTCATCACTGATATCTGCAAACAAAAGCATCTTCTATGATTCATTCCATTCCATTCCATTTCATTCTATCATCAAAAAGTATACAAGGAATAAGGTCATACATACCGTTTCTATCCACTTGAACTCGGACGAGTTCCACCTGAACCAGGTCGTTTCATCTCCATCAAACCAGAGTTCAACCTCCCGTCCTCACCGTAATGCCCTAACCGTTGACTCCCGATCTCTCTCGTGCGTCCAGACGGCTGTTTCTGTTGGAAATCCGGCCCTGGTTTCTCCTCTCGACCTGCGAAACCTGGCCGAAGATGAGGTGGAACAAACCGATTCGTTTTCGGCGACGGAGACGGTGAAAGAGGCGGATTCAAATCCTTATCAGACTTCTGCGACGCAAGAAGAGGAGTAGTAGAAACAAGCAGAGATGGACCGGATCCTGTACTTCCTAGAGGTCGAAGAGAGATGGAATCCGATTCGGAGCGGATCGGATCCTGGAAAGAAGATTGCAACAGCGGAGGCGGCGGCGGTGGCGTGTGAGAAGGAGGAGATTGAGGAACAATAGGTTTTGGTGACGGACGAGTCAGGACGAGCATGTTGCCATGGATGCGAGAATTGGATAAGGAAGTCTTGCCGGTGCCGGAGAAAGGAGAAGATGAGAATGAAGGCGATGAATTGGCGGAAGAATTGGCGTGAGATCGGTTGTTTGACGTGGTTATGATCTTCTTCTCGTATATGTCATTGAAATTGAGAGACGCATACTTGTTGGTCCTACTTGCCATCCACCACAACGATCTCGAACAGGAAAGAATGGATTAGAGAGAGAAAGCAGATGTGAAACCGGCCGGGGAAGGAAGAAAGGAAGAGGAAAATGGTGGTTTCCAGTTTCAGATCTGAGAGACGACGATTGATTGATTGAGACTCCGAAGTTAATCATCTTTAAGCACCAACCCCTTTATTATTTCTTTATTTCTTTATTTATTTAGCCTATTCTTCCAAACTAAAATTAATTAATAATAATAAAAATAACCTTTATTCATGCTACAAATTAATATTAAATACCGGGACATTTGATTAAATGATTGGCCTGAATAACCAGTGTCTAATAAAAATTGTCCAAACCATCGTTTCCAGTTTTTAGACGAAAATACCTCAGTCGCGTTTGCGTGACGCGACAGAACCCTAATTCGTCGAGTGTGCCGTCGCATGACACAATTGTCATCGCGCCAAATTAGAGTTCTGTCGCGTTATGCGACACAGCGTCGCAGAGTGTTTTTGTCATAACATGGAGGAAGTGGTCATTTCCGCAAGTTTTATTAGACATTCCCCGAGGCTTTATTAGGGTCGTTATATCAAATTTCCCAAATACCCATCCCTATTAACATTTCTATATTTTTCAGCAAATACTAAGAAACGTTCAGTCAATGAAATTGGTGAATAAACAAGAAAAATTAGTTTATCAAACCACAAAGAAGAGAGGTGATCTGAAATGTCATGTGACCGGAAAGAGGATTTAAGGGTAAGTAGCAACCAAGGTCTATGTTTGATCTTCGGATTTTAAACAAGTTATGACTAATCTTTTATTCTGGTTATACCAATCATGAAATTGTTATGTTTGAATTCATTAGACTGTTGTAGGTTTTAAATCTTAGATTATCTGCTTTGTAAAATTGAAATCTGATTTTGATATTGTGCTGAAATTGATAATAGTCTTAGTAATTGAAAATTTGATTTGTTGTTCTTGTTTTAAAGGTTTTAACTTGGTTCTTCTTTTTCATTATAGATTCTTTGTCTTAGACTTTAGTATTTGAAAATTTAATATTTATTTTCTGTTTTAAAAATGTGTGGTTCTTCATTTTTATTGTAAATTTCTCATTTTAGTAATTGTTGATTTAAATCATTGTTTTCTATTTTAAAGATTCTAAGCATATGATTCTTTTAGATTTTTTTATTTATCTTAGATCTTAGTAATTGAAGATTTAATATTTGTTTTAAATTTTAAATATTTTAACTTGAGGTTTTTTTTATTCTTCATTGTAGATTCATCTTAAACCTTAGTAATTATTGTTTGTTTTACATTTTTAAAAATTTAACTTGTATGGTTTCTGTTATAAAAAAAATTAA
Source organism: Impatiens glandulifera (assembly GCF_907164915.1). Lineage (NCBI taxonomy): Eukaryota > Viridiplantae > Streptophyta > Magnoliopsida > Ericales > Balsaminaceae > Impatiens > Impatiens glandulifera. The sequence continues at coordinate 46,180,224 of NC_061866.1, read as the reverse complement.
AATCCGATTCGACACTTGTCAGACCAGAATTCGGAAAAAAAAAATATATATTTTCAAAACCTTGAAAATAAGCAACCTAATGAATTGGCTAATGTTTGACGTGGACTATATAAATCAAAGTTATGAATTGGCTATTGTTTGACGTGGACTATATAAATCAAAACTTTTTTTTCAATATATTCAATCAAATACATATTATTTATTTATGTAAATCACCATCAGGCAACCTGGTTATTTATACCCTACATCAAATAATCCCAAACAAGGTGTAATCTAGTATTGGTGGAGGAAATTAAAAGAAGAATATATTATTAATATACCTTCCTTGTTGGAATAAAAGCACCGATTTTCAATGGTGGTTATTGGTTGAAAAGGAAATATTGAAAGACTTGCGCCTTATCAATGGCAGTAAGTAATTGAGCATCCTTGACCGTGTGATTGGTCCCAACTTTCATCATCTCCTCAGTTTTGGGCAAGTAGCTGCCATCATTAGTAAAATATCTAATGGATGAATCTCATGCTTCAAAAGAAGATCCATCTTATCATATGAACCTTCCTTCAATTGATTGCATTCCCGTGTAGTTGAAATACAAATCAACCCTAAACCATGATTGAATGAATGAACGAACAAAGTTATTACCTGTTTCGCATCTAGACGATCCAAGATTGTTTCAATGAAGACCCAGAAACTGAGACCTGATTCTGGGCCAGATTGAAGATGACCCATTTGGAGAAGATGCAATTCAGATTCCATATTTCCACACCAATGGAACAAGATGCCATGAATATGATGCAGAACAATAAACTAAAATACATTAGTTACTTATATCTGTTTGTTATCTTTTTTACTGGTTTTTAAATTCAACAGTAGTCATAACTGAATCTTGATGGTCTCACCATCAAAAACTAAATTCATCATAACCCAAACTTGACAGACTAATAATGAATACCCATGTTAGTGGAACACCCAATAACTATCCCTTCTCCACTTTAGCACAAGATAATCATTACATACTAGTTTAGATAAATAGGGATTAATATAATAAAAAGTTGAGCAATAACTTTGGTTGGTTTGAGCCGTAGTAGAATTAAACCTCTCAATAAGGAAGAAATATCATAGAGTTTCATCGAAAAATTAAGGTTTCAATCATACAACATCAACGGTTACAACTATATATACCTAACCACATTTCTCTTGAAGGACTATCAATGGTTGAAGGTGTGTCTTCTTAGGCTATAGTTTCAGACAATTTGGAGAAACCAAGCTTCTTCAGTCGACTTGTTATCGGGTTGGCCCATGCCTTATCTGGGTTCCCACATTTTATGTCAACTACTTCCACCATGTAAGCTCCCTTCTTATTCGGCTTATTTTGCCTTATGGGAGTGGCCTCCAACGATATGTTGTCAGAATTCAACATGGGTATGTGATGGCTTGTCCGGTTTTGATATTTTCCTTTGTAGGAAGCAGCAATGTCAGAACTGCTCTTAAGATTTTTGCTTTGGTTGCTGCTGCTGCTGCTACTGCTGGCTTCACCCGGTGAAGTTCTTGGCTTTAGTTTTCTGGGAGTAGAAGGTCCACTTGGGATTGAAACAGAAGCCAGTGATGTTTTGTTTCTGGTAATTGGTGTTTGAGACACACATTTTGCAGATTGTAGCTCTCTCAACATTAGGTTACTTATAGTACCTGTCGTCCCAACTTTGATTGATCCACCACCGCCTTTGATAGATTCCAGACTTGGTGCCATCATTCTAATTCTTCTAAAAGTTTCCTCGGATTAAAGGTTAAAAATTCTCAACTATGTGTGGATTAGCAGACTGTGGGAAACAAGAAGAATGCAGACAACATCAACATGAAGATTGAAAGCAAACATAGAGTTCTTTTGAAAAAGAAGAAAAGACTACCAATTGTAAAGAAGCAAGCAATTTTAGGAATGACATTCATTAATTAGCCTTATTATTAACAAGACCAAATTTCAAAAAGCAATCTGGTTTCAACATCCCTCCAGGAAACCTGCAGAAACACATGATTGTTGTACAATACTTGCTTGTAAACAAAGTAAATATGATGATATCCATCAATAATGGAACCCTTATCTGGTTACATCAAAAAACCCTAATTAAATAAAGCAAATCATAAACAACCCTTTTTTCTGACTAAGAAGATAAAGACATTTATCCCAAAAAGATACAAAAAAGCAAACCATGTGTTGTTAGGTTTCTAGCATATACGAATCATTGAATTCAAAGTATCATTATCATCATGTAAAGCAAACATTTCGGAATCGATTGATAAAAAAAACACAAAACAAACCTCATAACAGGTCGGATCTAATGGAAGAGAAGGATCGAAGCGCACTCACTACTACCCAGATGGCGAGTATCAACCAGAGAACCTCAAATAATATCTGAGATTAACAAATCTTGAAATGGAATTGCTTCCTCCTCTGGTGTTGATTTTTTCCTTTTATTTTTATTTTTTCTTTATTTGTCAATTTTCTGCATTTTAAGTCTTACTCTCTTACACCTTATCCATTCTGTCTTTTAATACAAATTTGATTATTAGTCTTCTTTTTGTTTTTTAACCATAGAATAATGACATCTCACTTTATTAATATTATTCATAATTTAACCTAAAAAATTAAAAGTCACTAAGTCAAAGTCAAATAGGATAGGTAAATAGGTCCATGTGGTGACTTTTGTTTACACTTAACATAATTATATATATAGAGACTCAAAGTGAAATTTGATGAAATTACCTAAAAAAAACTTTAAATACGTTTGGCGCGCAAATGAGAATTTCAAAATATTATGAGGAAATTACTCGTCGCGAACGTGAAATGCAGGATCGTCTCGTAAAAACAAAAGTTGTGAAATTATCCCGTCGCGTAACACGAATGACATGATAATTCTGGACTTTTCACGTGTTTTTCTTTCGCGAGAAAATTCTGGTCTTCGCATTACACGACGGGATAATTTCGTCAGAATATTTTAAAGTGGTTATTTGCGCAATTAAATTTATGTGCTATCACCAACGCATTTAATGCTTTTTAAGGTCATTTCATCAAATTTCCCCAAAGTAATGGTTCCCAAATTCAATTTTATTAATAGAAATAGACTTAAATATCTTTAAAAAAATATATAATTGAATTAAGTATAAAATACTTATTATTATTATTACAAAATAGTAAAAATATCAAATGTCACCATTACCATTCTAATTTATAATGACTTAAGTTGAGGTGGGTAAGGATTAATGACTATGAAAATAGTATTAGTTAATTTATATTTTAAATATATATCATAGTTAATTTTGGTTTAATGTAAAGTAAAGAAATAAAGTAAGAAATATAATTTGAAATGGTATTCATTTGAAATATATGGTTGAGGAGCGTGGGGGTAAAAATGGTAATGACAAGTAAGGTGTAGGTCCTACTAGCGTTTCAATTTTGAACTTTTCCATATGAGTATTGATAAACCCAACGAATGAGTAGCGAAAGCAAGGCCACGAATCCTACGTGGCCTTGCCAGCTAGGAGAGAGAAAAATAAAGAAAAAAACAAATTTATCCTCTTTCACCCAATAGGGTTTCATATTTCTGTATTTTTTTCTCTCTCTGAAACGCATCATTTATTTCTCTTCTCCGGCTCCGACTGCATTTATTTCTCTTCTCCTGCTCCGACTGCATTTATTTCTCTTCTCCGGCTGCATTTATTTCTTTCTACGGCAGCATTTACTTCTCCATGGTATCCTTTTTAAGGATCTTTATTTTTTTTTGAATAGATCTAGGGTTTAGATTTTATAGATCTAGGGTTTTGATTTTACAGATCTAGGGTTTACATTTTACATAAGTATTTATGGATTTAAACTGTTTGAATTTTCAGGAAACTGAAGCACCGAACTTGAACAACCCAGTAGATGAAGAACTTAACCTGAACAGATCCACCCATGTTGAACCCGAAAGGTACCCTGAACAGATCTAGTGGTTTAGGGACAAGAAAGGGTCCTTTCTTGTCCCGAAATGGTTGGTTTCGGGACAAGAAAGGGTCCTTCCTTGTCCCGAAATGGTTGGTTTCGGGAAAAGAAAGGGTCCTTTCTTGTCCCGAAATGGTTGGTTTCGGGACAAGAAAGGGTCCTTCCTTGTCCCGAAATGGTTGGTTTCGGGACAAGAAAGGGTCCTTCCTTGTCCCGAAATGGTTGGTTTCGGGACAAGAAAGGGTCCTTTCTTGTCCCGAAATGGTTGGTTTCGGGACAAGAAAGGGTCCTTCCTTGTCCCGAAATGGTTGGTTTCGGGACAAGAAAGGGTCCTTCCTTGTCCCGAAATGGTCCCGAAACGGTTGGTTTCGGGACCCGGAAGGTGGTTTCAGGACCCGAAAGATGGTTTCGGGACCCGAAAGGGTGGTTTCGGGACCCGAAAGGTGGTTTCGGGACCCGAAATGGTTGGTTTCGGGACCCGAAAAGGGTGGTTTCGGGACCCGAAAGGGTTGTTTCGGGACCCGAAAAGGGTGGTTTCGGGACCCGAAATCATTGGTTTATGGACTTTTTTCTTACGGTTTCACTTAATTTTTGCAGTCACATTCCTAGTGTTGGAATGACATTTTCCTCCGAAGAACAACTTCTTGAATTCTACACATCATATGCCCACTCAACGGGATTCGGCATTACCAAATTAGGGAGCAAAAATGTAGGTGGTAAGAGGAAATACTTCAGCGTTGGTTGTGCCAAGAGTTTTCTGAAAGAATCGAAGTCAAAAAACAAGTTTCATCAGCCTAGACCAATAACGAAGACAGATTGTAAAGCAAAGATTAATGTTGTTGTTCGAAATGAAGGGGAATATGTGATAACAAGTATTTTTCTTGAGCACAACCATTCTTTAAGCCCTAAGAGAATACGTCATGTTAGATCCTACAAAGTAATTGACGGAAATGTAAAGAGAAGATTGGATACAAACGATGAAGCTGGAATAACTGTGGCCAAAACATTTCAATCACTTGTAGTTGAAGCTGGAGGGTATGAAAACATGTCTTTCGATGAGAGGACATGTAGAAATTACGTTACAGAAGCACGACGGTTGAGGTTAGGGATTGGGGATGCTGAAGCACTCACTAATTATTTCTTAAGAATGCAAACCAGGAACTCAAACTTCTTCTACCTTATTGATTTGGACGAGGAATCCCGAATTAAAAACGTGTTTTGGGCAGATGGTAGGTGCAGGGCTGCCTTTGAAGATTTTCATGATGTTATCTCTTTCGATACAACCTATTTGACAAATCGCTATGACATGCCTTTCGCTCCGTTTGTTGGTGTTAATCATCATGGTCAATCCATTTTGCTTGGATGTGGATTATTGTCTAGTGAGGATTCAAATTCTTTCACTTGGTTGTTTAGAACTTGGTTGGAATGTATGCATGATAGACCTCCAAATGCCATAATCACAGACCAATGTCGATCCATGGCGATTGCAATTGAGACGGTATTTCCTAAAACTCATCATCGATTTTGTTTGTGGCATATAATGAAGAAACTTCCTATAAAACTTGGAAGCCATACTGAATATCATCTAATAAAGAAGAGGCTGAAAAACATAGTATACAATTCCATAAATATTCAACAATGTGAAGAAGATTGGAATAGATTAATTGAAGATTATCAGTTGGAAGATAATGTTTGGTTGAAATCTTTGTATTTGGAAAGATCTAAATGGATACCTGTTTATGTCAAAGGACAATTTTGGGCCGGCATGTCAACATCTCAACGGAGTGAAAGTATGAACGCATTCTTTGATGACTACGTGCAGTCCAAAACATCTCTCAAAAATCAAACTTTCGGGTCCCGAAACCACCATTTTCGGGTCCCGAAACCAAGCATTTCGGGTCCCGAAACCAACCATTTCGGGTCCCGAAACCACCCATTTCGGGTCCCGAAACCACCCATTTCGGGTCCCGAAACCACCTTTCGGGTCCCGAAACCAACCATTTCGGGTCCCGAAACCATCTTTCAGGTCCCGAAACCACCATTTTCGGGTCCCGAAACCACACTTTCGGGACCATTACTTCAGCCAAACAAACATGATTTAAAAAACTATGAAATATTGACTTACAAGGCATTCGAATCAGCTGCATAAATGAATCCCACAACGACTTCATCTCGGTATTCCATATTGACATAATGATAGAACTCTACATTTCTTTGCTTGTTCTGCTTCATATATTGAGATTGAAGGCTTTTTGGAAGTTCCATCATATGTATGGGATATTTCTTCTGTTTTTTGGAAGCAACCAATTCTTTTCCCGCATGAGTTTGAGGGGCAGGCTCGATGATCTTCGTCGGCTTGTTCTGCGTCATGTATGGAGATTTAAGGCGTGCTGGAATTTTCATATGTCGCACTGGATTTCTCCTTCTTTTTCTTGGAGATCCATCTTTTTCAGGTACTTCATCTTCATCTTCCTCTTCGAGATCACCCACCTGAGTGTGAGCTACCTCAGTTTGAGCCCCCTCACTGTGAGCTACCTCAGTTTGAGCCCCCTCACTGTGAGCTACCTCAGTTTGAGCCCCCTCACTGTGAGCACGCTCAGTTTGAGCCCCCTCAGTATGAGCCCCCTCAGTGTGAGCCCCCTCAGTGTGAGCCCCCTCAGTATGAGCCCCCTCAGTGTGAGCGTTTACCCCATCATCCTCTGTGGGTGTTCGATCTTTGAAGTATCTGTGCATGGCATCCCTAAAAGGTTTATTACTATCCATTGCTCTATAAATTACGTGGATGGCGTTGTCATACATTGGCGAGGCATCCCAGCCTGAAGTTAAAGATTCCAGTCTTCTCGTGGCCTTTTCAATAAACAGCGTACATTTAGCAATCCACGCCAAATTCTCTGTAAAAGTCAGTTTATCAACGTCCGGACCTGCCGTGTTAAGAGGTGTTATATGCATAGGTGGTAGGCCTTGATTCGTAGGTGTTGATTGCGTTGGTTCTGACCTCATCCTAGGTGGCCTAGTCTTAGGTGGTGACCTAGTCCTAGGTGGTGACCTAGTCCTAGGTGGTGACCTAGTCCTAGGTGGTGACCTAGTCCTAGGTGGTTCTGCTGCTGCTGCTGCTGCTGCCGCCGCCGCCTTTGGGGTCTCAGACACCCCCTCATTCATATCCTCCTCATCATCATCCCCCACATCATTATCCTCCTCATCGTTCTCCCCCCACATCCCCGGTAGTGGAATTCGTCCCACAACGCTTCCTTGTCCGAATCCTCCATTTTCTAACTCCGTATCCAGTCTAAACTTCAAAGTCGTGTCATTCCAACATGACAGTATTGGAAATCGACGGTCATTAACTCCTCCCACTTGTGGGTTGCTCACCCTATACACGTAGCACAACTGAAAACGTACATATGTTAATTAAAACCAATTATTTTTGCAAACAGAGAAATTAATTAACGGATAACTTACAATAAGGAACGTCTGTGGTCCTTGGAAATGTCGTTTTTCATTCTCCTTCACTTTTGCGCATGATTGAACTAATCCTTGAAGTACAAATTTGCACCAATTGAACTTCTTGATATTTTGAACATCTGAAATAGATTTCAGAATTCTATACCTGCAAGGGGAAAAAACATATTTGAGTCATATTAACATGTCATATAAGTTGTGATGCAAATGAAATAACAAAAATGATAGTACCTTGATAGTTGACCTAGGTGATCACACCAGAGAAAGCAGCTGACAACAAATAATACGAAGTCTATCTTAAAATTGTTGTCAGCAGCTTTGTTCTCAATCATTTTCGTCGGCATAGCAGTCACTAAAGGAGCGCCATTAATAGGGTTACCCCATCGAGTCCTAAATGCCTTCAGCTTGTCATCAATCTCGTTATTCTGATATTCTACAATGTCCAACTCCCCTCTGGGGAGACCCAATACCATTTCAACATCTTCTTCTTCGATTTTCACTTCCTCGCCATTCTCTAGAGTGAAAGAACATTTATCACAGTCAAACTGCCTCACTAGATAACGGGATATCTCCCCGGGGCATTTTGAAAGTGATAATGAAAGTAGATGGCCAAAGCCTATTGACTTCACAGCCTCCTTTTGATCATTAGACAGAAGTTGGAGAAGATTGAAAAGGCCAAAAGAAGATGTCCTAGTTAAAAAAAGGTTGTGTGGGGCTGCTTTGGGAGCTGCTGCTCTGGGGGATTTCGGAACTAATTTGGGAGCTTTTGGGGATTTGTGAACTGCTTTGGGAGATGCTGCTTCTTGGGCATTCTTTTTACGTTTATTTGCCCTACAAAAACAAAAGATAAACATTTAAAAAACATGAAACAGATAATCTAAGAGAAACAAAGTTAAAGCAAGTTAAAAACCAAGAGAAAACAAGTTAAAAATCTAAATTTCGGGTCCCGAAACCACCCATTTCGGGTCCCGAAACCAGATTTCGGGTCCCGAAACCACCATTTTCGGGTCCCGAAACCCCCATTTTCGGGTCCCGAAACCAGATTTCGGGTCCCGAAACCACACATTTCGGGTCCCGAAACCACCCATTTCGGGTCCCGAAACCACACTTTCGGGACCCATAACAGCCAAACATTACAAAATCCGATTTATGGGTCCCGAAACCACCCATTTCGGGTCCCGAAACCACACTTTCGGGACCCATAACAGCCAAACATTACAAAATACGATTTATGGGTCCCGAAACCACCCATTTCGGGTCCCGAAACCACCAATTTTGGGTCCCGAAACCACACTTTCGGGACCCATAACAGCCAAACATTACAAAATACGATTTATGGGTCCCGAAACCACCCATTTCGGGTCCCGAAACCACACTTTCGGGACCCATAACAGACAAACATTACAAAATCAGATTTATGGGTCCCGAAACAACCCATTTCGGGTCCCGAAACTAACCATTTCGGGTCCCGAAACCAACCATTTCGGGTCCCGAAACAACACTTTCGGGACTCATAACAGCCACACATATCAAAATTCAATTTTGGGGTCCCGAAACAACACATTTCGGGTCCCGAAACAACACTTTCGGGTCCCGAAACCACACTTTCGGGACCGTTCATTCAAAACACATATCAAAATCAAATTTCTGGACTATGTAATCATACTTTCGGGTCCCCGAAACAACACTTTCGGGACCCATAACAGCCAAACATATAAAAAATCACATAAATCATCACATAGAAGCAAATAAACACAAAATAATCAACCATCTCTATCGTTGAAATCATTAGAATCAGCAGAATCATAAAAATCCATAACCCTAACCCTAAACCCTAACCCTAACCGCAAAAACCTAAACGGTCTTCATCTTCATCAAAATGTTTTAGAATTCTAAAGGAGTTGTTATTTACCTTGTCCTTGGAGATTTTGGAGTCTTGCTTGGAGATGTACCTGGACCACCAGCCTGAAAAAGAGAAAAGATATTCACGAATGCAGACAGTGAAGTGAACGGAAATACCCGAAGGAAAAGACCTACCATTTTCGATCGAAAGAAATAAGATGAATAAAGTTGAAGAAGTCGGGGATGCCGCCGCCGGAGAGAAAAATCGCCAGAGAAGAGAAAAATCGCCGCCGGAAAGAATAAATGAAAAGAAGAAAGAGAGAGGAAAGAAGAAGGGGAAACTGAAACGTTTTTCTTTTTTTTTTTTAATTTTTTTTTTTTTTTTTTCTCTCTCCTAGCTGGCAAGGCCACGTAGGATTCGTGGCCTTGCTTTCGCTACTCATTCGTTGATATTATCATTTCTCTTTCCATATTTAATTATTTCTTTTGCTAATAAAAAATGAGCACGAAATAGACAGTGGCAAAATTGATAATGTATAACTCGACAAATACAAGACTGAGAAGATTCCAGCATGACTTTAGTCACGTGCCAAGTAGTATTTCATGGCTGGAATCCATATAGATGAATTTATTAAGTTAATTTGGCTGTCATTTTGAAAATGTGAGCCCACAATTGAAATATAAAGAAATAGTTTTGCAAGATTGAGAATACATGTTCAAAATTCCATGAATTGAACCTAGGAGCCATATGGAGTTGTTGGGACACGAGAACATAATGTGATTTGTCCAAATGTTGTTTGGGATATAAAGATTTCTCAAGAAAGGGGGTCCAATGGTGAGTCCATATTTAATCCATTACCAATACAAAACAAAACCAATAAGCAATTTAGTTCTTTAAGGCGATAAGATTTCCAAGTTTTCGAGTGAGAAGCTTTTTTATTAGAAAGGGGTGGAAAGCTCAAATCATAGAGGTTCAGACAATGATGCATCTAGAGAGTCAGTTCTCTTAGGGTTGGAGATTACATAGTTCGATCTCAATGAAAATAGATGGTATGCAAAAATCACCGACTGGGATGATTATGTTTGAATGTAGTTTTTTCTGTTTGTAATCTCTGTTATTTAGAATGTAGAAATACTATTAATCAATTTTTTAGGTCTTTTAATTGTAATCCTTAATTATAGCTAGAGTTTGTCTAAATTTGATTTATAACCCTTCCACTTTTAAGATTTTAATTAAATGATTTTACCCATTTTTCAAAAAAAAAATAGATAAGTCGATCTCATTTCGTACATTGGTTCATCTAGATCATCAGACATTTGTGAGAAACTGTAGTCATGAAATAAGTCAAATAAAACATTTTTAATCATGATGATGACCAAACTTTGGAAGCAATTTAGTTAAACAACATTAAGAGACTAAATGTTCAAGTTAAACAATTGAGGGACTGGTCACGCATATAAGAAAGTTTTTTATTTTTGATTCATTGTGTTTCATGGCTTGTTGTCTCAGTATTTTTAGTTTAATTTTGTTATCTATATATATATAATGATGCTTAATTTTTAAAGTGTCCAGATTGCCGGGTCGAGAGCTGTGGTTAATTTGGATACTTAGGTCGGATTGTGGGTTGACCCGTTTTCAAATTTAAAACGGTTAAAAATAAAATTAAAAATGTTAGAGGTATGTTTCGAACTTGCAACATAACAAAAACAAGTACAACTCTTTAACCAACTAGGCTACAAAACTTTATACTTTAAATTTAACACCAAATTTGATAAACGCGGGACGTTTTAATATTAATATAAGTTCAACTTTTTAACTAACTAATATATAATGATATTGAGTAAATTGATAATTGGGTCGGATTGTGGGTTGACTCACTCATAAACTTAAAACGGTTAAAAATAAAATTAAAAATGTTATCCGTAATTTTTTTAACGGTTTTTTATATTATTACTCGTGCATTAAATGCTAGTTAAAATAGTAACTCTTGTGACTATTTTGGTCATAACTTGATTTATTTGATTTGTTTTTCTCCACATAAGTAGTCAACTCTAGCCTTTAAATAAGAGAAAGCAATGAAAAAAAAAGTCTAACTTAAAAATAGCATGTAATATTACATAGGCTAATGAGAAAAATTCTACGAATTTGATTTGAAATTAATTTTAATTTCACTCAAATTATTAATGAATTACAATTCAAAACAAATAATATAATTATAATTCAATTTTAATTTTTATATTTAAAAAAGAATAAAATTAAAATAATTTAAATATATTATCTATATTATGAAAATATTACATTCACAACCTATTAGAATATGTTAATTATCAATAAATTTTGCTTAGGTTTCAAAGTTTTGTTAAAAAAATAAAATATTTAATGTTAACTTCCTAAATTTATATATATATATATATATATATATATATTAACTGTGTTTTAATGATAAAATAATAAGATATTTTATTTAAAAACATAAAAAAAAATCGAACTAAAAAAATGAAAGTGAGAATTATAAAACACATAGTTTAAATTTCATTGAAATTATAATTCCAAATTTAATAATCTAAGAATTAAAATTATATTCCAAATTTCAATTTCATAATTACTAAATATATTAAAAAAAATAATTTTTAAAATGAGACATGAATAATGAGTTACTTAACTTTAAATAACTGACGGACTATAAAACAATCATGTTAACGACAATCCTCAATTTTTTTTCAATAAATTGATTTAAAATTATATCAAAAGTGATTCATAAAAATTAAATGTCACGGATTTATTTTCATTATGACGTTTTTAATGAAAATTAAAGACAGAGATACTGACATACTAGCTTTTTATATATATAAAAAAATAAAGATTGAAGAGCAGACCAACCCTCCAATTTCTATGTTGTTGAAATTAGGGTCGACCTAGGTAATAATCAATGTAGCCGCTTAGACCCTTCAGTCATAGGTACCATAATCTTTTTAAAAAATGTCATTTAATTAACTAAACGAAACTGCTTAAGTTAAATATAATACAAAATTATTAATATTTTATAATATAATATATATATAAAAAAAACAAGTTAAATAAAAAAAAAATCACATAGGCTAAACATCATGTCTGTTAGAGGCAACCCTGGCTGAAATGATTTTGAGAATATCATTTTGGTTCTCAATGAGGTCAAAGTGAGATATGTGTTAGAATAATGGCTATTAAAAGATTGAATATGAATTTCCATGAGGAAACTTAATATCCATCATTACAGACAATTTTCAAGTCATAAAGGATCAAGAAAAAATGAAAAATTATAAAGAATTCACAAATATGTGAAATTCGAGTGATCTTTTAATGGTAGAGCTCAAGACCTCAAGGTGAGTTCGAGTCTTCACTTCGAGTAATTTTAAAAAACCAAAAATTGTAAAATTCGACATATATAACATGTTAGTATGGAAGATATTGTGAACTAACATGGATTTCTTTTATATTAAAACTGATCCTACCACCCTATCAAAGAAACAAAAAAAAAATACATTTGATGGATGTTGAAATATATAATTAACATACAAAAATTATTATGCCTTTTTAAAAGTTACATTATAATCAACCTCATAATTCCAATTATAATTATACAAATTACAAAAATAAAAATTAATTTTGTTTATACTTGATATGAAAAACTTATTAAATTAGAAAAACAAAAAGATTAAATAAAAAATAAATTATGTTACATAAATAATAATAATTATTTTTTCAACCAAATCAGATGTGACTAGATGGATTTTCAAGAGATATAAAGCTTAGTAATCCAACATATGATTCTGTTGCCCCAACCAATCCAGCTCTTGTCTAATTCGTGAGGTTCGCAGGTTGTCGGTGTTTTCATGTCATTTCTCCTTTTGCTATATTTTTTCGAACAAAAAAAAACACTAATCTCAAAAGATATCATTCATATTACGTGAGCTAGGCAGCCCAAAACTCAAAATTGACTCTGAATTTCTATGAAAAAATACAATTTTAATGTTACAAATGTATTATTATGCCTAAAGGAGTTTTAATTTTTGGATTTTACATTATGAATAAGTGTCTACAAATTATCTTATGTTTCAAATAAACTATAATAAAAATAATTTAAATAAATAATATCTATGTTATTAAGATACAACTTATACATAAGTTTCAATTTACAAGAAGAGCATGCTCCATATTGCGACGAATTATGATGTTTCATAATAATGATGAAGCGACAATGGAAGCTTTCTTAACCCGGTGAGCTTGCAGATTTGAATCTCTATGAGGTGCATGGCATTTTTCCTCACAAGCCTGATTCTGAGATGCACTATTTTCACCAGCCTTTTCCAGTATCAGCTCGGAAACACGTTTCATACGTGGATTGAGTGTGACAAGAATTGAAGTCCCCGCGCTACTATGCATATTACAACTATTTGTGCGACAACAATTTTTTTCTTTATAGTTTTACCGGTGAAAATTTGAATGTGATATTTTATTGGCATATTCTTAACTTTTCATAATCTAGATAACTTTGAAGTAATGAAATATTTGAAATCTTTTCTATAAAGTGAAATTGTAAATACAATTTAAAATTTTAAGATGTTTTCCTTGGGCAATAACTTTATGGACAAATTCGAGTGACATTTGTTCAAGACCAAAGTCGGGATGTATGAAACTAATAATATTGTTATTTACTGGTTTCATACATACCGACTTTGGCCTGGAGCAAATGACGCTCAAGTTTTTCCAAAAAATCATCGCCCAGTGAAAGCATTTTAAAACTTTTAAAACTTTTAACGGTATTTACAAATTTGACTTAATAGAAAAAAATTTCACATGTTCCATTCCTACAGAGTTACCTAAATTGTGAAAAAAAGATGCCAATAAAATATGTCCAAATTGCATTGCTAAAACTATAGAGAAAGAATTTGTCGCCACACAAACAATTGTCAAATGTATAGTTGCTCGAGGACTTCAATTTTTGTCGCACTCAATCCACGTATGAATACAAAAATAGAATTTGACTCAAAAAAAATTATATTAATCATGTCTATTCAAAGATTCAAATTATATTGATCAGTCTGCTCAAAGAATTCATAACAATCAATATGATATTTTTAGAATCAAGTTCTTTACCTTTCAATCCCATTATCTTTCCCGTCTCTTCATTTCGTTTCTGAATCAAATCAAGCCTTTTGGAGTGATCACTAAACATTTTCTCCTTCAGAATTAAGAATCAAATATTGGCATTAACATCCTCCCATAGTTTTTTCACATTCTTACACTAGGATTCATAGAAAGACCACTTTTGATCCATCAACAAGTGTGTTTGAGAGAGTGTCAAGAATCTAATGCAAGTGTGTAGTGAATGAATGAGTTAGTAATATAAATGATTGATGAGCAGATAAACTATATGGTTACATGAGTTGATGTAATGCTTTAGACAGTCTAAAGAAAGAGCTAGTTTGAATGTTTGATCTTGAGTTATTTTTTACTTTTAATATGTTTTTTTTTGTATTTAAAAAAAATATTTCTATCATTTTTTAGTCATTATATTTATCAATTACTGGATTTATCAATAAAATATAAATATATTTTTATTTATTTATATTAAATTTTAATTTTAAATATATAAAAATATAAAATAATTTATCTAAACAAATTTTAGATAACCCAACAATATTCTTAAAAGATAAAAATGATGTGTGCTAAATTTCATTTGTAAATGCAAAATTTATGAAAATAGTAGCAATAATATATATATTACTTTATCTATAATAGTTTTTTTAATAAAATTATGCCTTCATAATAGGAATATATATTTTTTTCATTTAACGTAGGAGAGAGATAAGGAAGTATATATAATAGTATAGTGATTTACATTATTTTGAAAAAGTTTAATTAATAAGTGAAATAAGGAACAAGTAAAACTAAGAACAAACAAAAGTTATTAAATCAAAAAAATAAATAATATGACTTAAGATCTGTAAGATTATAGTAATATAACAAAAGTTATTAAATCAAAAAATAAATAATATGACTTAAGATCTGTAAGATTATAATAATATAACAAAAGTTAATAAATCAAAAAAATAAATAATATGACTTCAGATCTAGATCTATAAAAGTAAAGATAAGATAGATAAAACCTGATAGTTTACCTACATCAAGACCAATGGATCCGGAGGGAATTTGCAAGAGATATACATTCAAGAGTTTGCAAGAGATATACATTCAAATAAGATTATCTGCAAATATATCAAATCAAAATAGTGAGATTTGAATGATTAGAAAATATGATCCATCAAAGGCAAAAAAAAACTCAATAACAATCACAAAAATCATAACAACTATATTTGTCCGATAATAAAGAGAATAAAAAATAACTCAAAAGATAAAGGAGAGAAAATAAAAAGAATAAATAGATAGATGTGAAGAAGAAGACTGCTGTAGAGAGATGTGAAGAAGAAGGCGTAGAAATCTATTAAGGTGAAGAAGAAGGTATTAAGGTTTTTGTAAGGGAAGAAGAAGGCAGATGAAGAAGAAGGTATTAAGGTTTTTGTAAGGGAAGAAGAAGGCAGATGAAGAAGAAGGTATTAAGGTTTTTGTAAGGGAAGAAGAAGGCGGATAAATCTATTAGGGTTATTAAGGTTTTGTAAGGGAAAAAGAAGAAGGCGAGAAATCTATTAGGGTTATTAAGGTTTTATAAGGGAAGAAGAGGGTTACTAAGGTTTTGTAAGGGAAGAAGAAGATGGCGGAGGGTTTTGGGTTATTAAGGTTTTGTAAGGGAAGAAGAAGAAGGTTGAGGGTTTTCGACGTTTTATAAGTGAAGAAGAAGGCGTTTTATAAGTGAAGAAGAAGGCGGAGAAACCTATTTAGGGTTTTGTAAGGGATAAAAAGGAGGCGGAGAAACCTATTTAGGGTTTTGTAAGGGATAAAAAGGAGGCGGAGAAATCTACGTTTTATAAGTGAAGAAGAAGGCGGTGGAGAAATCTATTAGGGTTTTGTAAGGGGAAAAATGGAGGCGTGGAAATTATTAGGGTTTTGTAAGGGAAAAAAAGAGGCGGAGAAATGTATTAGGGTTTTGTAAGTGAAGAAAAAGAGAGCGAAGATATCTCCGCTTTTTTTTAAGTAAAAAAAAAAGAAGACGGAGAATAAGTATTAAGTTTTTATAAGGAGAATAAGTATTAAGTTTTTATAAGGAAAAAAGTAGGCAGTTTTTATAAGCGGAAAAAAAGAGTAGGCGGAGAAATCTATTAGTATTAGGTTTTTATAAGGGGAAAAAAGTAGGCAGTTTTTATAAGGGGAAAAAAGTAGGCGGAGAAATTTATTAGGGATTTGTAAGTGTATTTTTATAGCGAGAATTTTGAAATGAGATTTATACAATCTTTTATTTATAATTATATATTTAATAAAAAATTTTGAGAAAAAAATTATAAATCACTTAATCTAGTCAAATAAGCAATTCAAAATCAACCAATCATACTAATAAGTTTAAAATTTTAAAAATTACTTTATAACAATATAGGAATATATATTAATTATATTTAATTATTAAAAGAAAAGTATTTTGTAGAGGGCATTCTTCTTATTATCGAGAATTATAATTTTTTTTAGTTTTTTTATTATTATTATTATGTAAAATTATTTTTGATTAAGTAAGCTATTTTATTTTTGATTTTAAATAAAAAAAATTTAATAGTCATACAAATTACACTACAAGTGTATCTCTCTTTCAATACATGTTACAACCTCTTCACAAACTATAAAATTGTGAAAAGAGTACTTTTGGAAAAATGGTAAAAAAATATAAAAAATTAGTGACAAATTATGATAGAAAACAGACTAATAATTACATTAATTATCTAAGAATTGTAGGTCACATTTTAATTTTCTGTCGATTCAACATTTCTACATGAATATTTAAAAGTTGTAGCTACTTTCATTGATCAACCAAACATGTTAATTGGAAAAACATAAAGTACAAGCTAATGAGAATACATTCTATGGACTAAGCAACCCCACAAGTGTAGTGTAGTCAAATGTCCTATAAGTACACATTATTTATGGTCTCTTTTATTTACATTGAAATACATATTATTACATAATTTTAAATATTATAATAATATAATTATTATATTATAATGTATATAAATTATATGAATCTCTTAATATTACATGAATTTGATTTGAAATTGGAATTTATAATAGAATTTTAGTTTAAATTTCACTAAAATTATTAATAAATTACAGAACAAATTATATAATTATAGTTCAATTTTAATTTTTATATTTGAAAATTAATATAATAAAAATAATTTGAATATTTATTATCTATATTATGAAAATATTAGTTTGACACAATCTATTAGAAT
The DNA here is from genome assembly GCF_907164915.1 of Impatiens glandulifera. NCBI lineage: Eukaryota > Viridiplantae > Streptophyta > Magnoliopsida > Ericales > Balsaminaceae > Impatiens > Impatiens glandulifera. The sequence goes on along the minus strand of NC_061866.1, from coordinate 46,162,576 downwards.
ATGTCAATTGTCAAAAATTTGGTTGAGTTTCAAATTTTTGTTAAGAAAATAAAATATCAATATGTTAACTTCATAAATATATATATATATATATTAAATGTATTTTAATGATAAAATATTAAGATGCTTTATTTATAAAAGTATTAAAAATTAGAAATAAAAAAAAATGAAGATGAGAATTATAAAATGGCTAAAATAACAAATTTGAGCTCGGAGCTAATTGCAATTTGGGATCTCTTCTTTTGAACTTTACAATTTGAGACTCTTTATTAAGGGTCAATTGCAATTTGGGATCTCTTCTTTTGAACCTCACAATTTGATGCTTCTTATTAGGGATAATTATAATTTGGGGCTCCGCATTATCAGATTTGTACAAAATAGGGGTTTGTCCTAACGGACATGGATGTTCGTTAAAAAAATATATTACGTGATGTTTATAATTAAAAAATTAACGGTGACACATATTTCTAAATTTTTTAAGGTAAAATATCATTTTGTACAAACTTGACAATGCGGAGTGTTCGAAAGATAAGATCCCAAATTACAATTGACCTCCAATAAGGAGTCTCAAATTGTGAAGTTCAAAAGAAAATGTCTCAAATTGCAATTGACACCCAATAAGGAGCCTTAATTTGTTATTTCAGCCATTATAAAACAAAGTTTAAATTTCATTCAAATTCTAATTCCAAATTTAATTATTAATTTGAAATGGTTTACAAAATCTAAGAATTAAAATTATACCCGCAATTTCAATTTCATAATTATTAAATACACCTTTTATATTACTTATTTTTTCCAATTAATTTTAAAATGAGACATGTATAATGAGTTAGTTAACTTTAAATAAGTGATAGGCCATATAATAATCATGTTAACGACGACTTTCAATTTTCTTTCAATAAGGTTGATTTTAAATTACATCAAAAGTGGTCATAAAAGACTAAATGTCACATGATTGATTTCATTTAAAACGTTTTTAATGGAAGTAAAAATTAGAATGCTTTTAATGGAAGTAAAAGTCATGTATGTGACCTGCTAGCTTTATATATATATATAAAGTAAAGATTCAAGAGCAGACCAACTCTCCAATTTATATATTGTTGAAATTAGGGTCGACCATAGGGATAGCCGCTGAGCTTAGGACTCTTCAGTTTTAAGGTCTCACATTTTTATTTTTGAAAAATATATCATTTAACCAACTAAATTAAACTGCTTATATTAAATATAATACAAAATTTTTAATCTTTATAATATAATTTATAAAAAAATAACAAGTTAAATAAAAAAAATATCACATAGGCTAAACATTATGTCTATTAGAGGCAACCCTGGCTGAAATGATTTTGAGAATATCATTTTGGTTCTCAACGTGGTCTAAGTGAGATATGTGTTAGAATAATGGCTATTAAAAGATTGAATATCCATCATTACAGATAATTTTAAGTCATAAAGGATCATGAAAAATTGAAAAATTATAAAGAATTCACAAAACGTCTCATCATCTTTCAGTGATCTTTTAGAGAGCACAAGACCTAAAGGTGAATTCGAGTTTTCACTTCGAACAATTTTAAAAAACCAGAAATTGTAAAATTGGACATATATATATATATATATATATATATATATATATATATATATATATATATATATATATATATATATATCATGTTAGTATGGAAGATATTGTGAACTAACGTGGATTCCTTTTATATTAAGATTGATCCTACCACCCTATCAAAGAAAAAAAAAATTACATTTGATGGATGTTGAAATATATAATTAACATACAAAAAAATTATTCTGACTTTTTAAAAGTTACATTACAATCACTCTCATAATCACAATTTCAATTATAATTGTACAAATTACAAAAATAAAAATTAATTAGTTTTATACTTAATATGAAAATCTTATTAAATTAGAAAAATTAAATTAAAAATAAATTATGTTACAATAATAATAATTATTATTTTTTCAACTAAATCAGTTGTGACTAAATATGGATTTTTAAGAGATATAAAGCTTTAGTAATCCAACATATGATTCTGTTGCCCCAGCTCTTGTCTAATTTGTGAGGTTCCTCAGGTTGACAGTATTTTCATGTCTTTTTTTTTTTTTTTCTACTTTTTCGAACAAAAAGAAAAACACTTGTCTCAAAAGATATCATCCATATTACGTGAGCTAGGGCAGTTCAAAACTCAAAATTGACTCTGAATTTCTATGAATAAAATACAATTTTAATGTTAAAAATGTATTATTATGCCTAAAGGAGTTTTAATTTTTGAATTTTACATTATGAATAATTGTCTACAAATTATCTTATGTTTCAAATAAACTATAATAAAAATAATTTAAATCAATAATATCTATGTTATTAAGATACAAGTTATACATAAGTTTCAATTTACAAGAGCATGCTCCATATTGTGACGTGTTTCATAATAATGATGAAGCGACAATGGAAACTTTCTTAACCCGGTGAGCTGCAGATTTGAATCTCTATGAGGTGCATGGCGTTTTTTCTCACAAGCCTGGTTCCGAGCTGCACTATTTTCACCAGCCTTTTCCAGTATCAGCTCAGAAACACGTTTCATACGTGGATTGAGTGGGACAAGGATTGAAGTTCACGCGCTGCTATGCATTTTACAGCTGTTTGTGCGGCAACAATTTTTTTCTATAAAGTGAAATTGTAAATACAATTAAAAATTTGAAGATGTTTTCCTTGGACAATAACTTTATGGAGAAACTCGAGCGACGTTTATTTAAGGCCAAAGTCGGGATGTATGAAACTAGTAATATTGTTCTTTACTGGTTTCATTCATTCCGACTTTGGCCTGGAACAAATGACGCTCAAGATTTTCCAAAAAATCATCGCCAATGAAAGCATTTTAAAAGTTTTAACGGTATTTACAAATTTGACTTAATAGAAAAAAAATTGCACCTGTTTCATTCCTGCAAAGTTACTTAAATTGTGAAAAAAAGATGCCAATAAAATATGTCCAAATTGCATTGCTAAAACTATAGAGAAAGAATCCGTCGGCACACAAACAATTGTAAATGTATAATTGCTCGAGGACTTCAATCTTTGTCGCACTCAATCCGGTATGAATCCAAAAGTAGAATTTGACTCAAAAAAATCATATTAATCATGTCTATTCAAAGATTCAAATTATATTGATCAGTCTGTTCAAAGAATTCATAACGATCAATATGAATATTTTAGAATCAAGTTCTTTACCTTTCAATCCCATTATCCTTCCCGTCTCTTCATTCCGTTTCTGAATCAAATCAAACCTTTTGGAGCGATCACTAAACATTCTCTCCTTAAGAATTAAGAATCAAATATTGGCATTTCCTCCCATAGTTTTTTCACATTCTTACACCAGGATTCATAGAAAGTCCACTTTTGATCCATCGACAAGTGTGTCTAAGAGAGAGAGAGTGTCAAGAATCCTAATGCAAGTGTATAGTGAATGAATGAGTTAGTAAGATAAATGATTGATGAGCAGATTAACTATATGGTTACACGGGTTGATGTAAAGCTTTAGACAGTCTAAAGAAAGAGCTAGTTTGAATGTTTGTTCTTGAGTTATTTTTTACTTTTAATATGTTTTATTTGTATTTTAAAAAAAATATATTTCTATCATTTTTTAGTCATTATATCTATCAATTACAGGATTTTTTTATTTATTTATATTAAATTTTAATTTTAAATATATGAAAATATAAAATAATTTTTCTAAACAAAATTTAGATAACCCAACAATATTCTTAAAAGATAAAAATGATGTATGCTAAATTTCATTAGTAAATGCAAAATTCATGAAAATAGTAGCAATAATTTATTATTTTATCTATAATATAGTTTTTTTTTAATAAAAGTATGCCTTCAGAATAGAATAGGAATATATATTTTTTTCATTTAATGTAGGGGAGAGATAAGGAAGTATATATAATAGTATAGTGATTTACATTATTTTGAAAAACTTTCATTAATAAGTGAAATAAGGATCAAGTAAAACTAATAACAAACAAAAGTTATTAAATCAAAAAAATAAATAATATGAGTTCATATATGTAAGATTATATAGTAAGATAACAAAAGTAATTAAATCAAAAAAAAAATATGACTTTAGATTTTTAAAATTATAATAAGATTAGAGCAAAAATAAGATAGATAAAACCTGATAGTTTATCTCCATAAAGAACAATCACAATAAAAACTTATCGGAGAGATATACATTGAAATAGGATCTGCAAATATATCAAATCAAAATAGTGAGATTTGAACTACTAGAGAATAAGAATAAAAAATAACTCAAAAGATAAAGGAGAGAAAATAGAAAGAATAAATAGACAGATGTGAAGAAGACTGCAAATAACTCAAAAGATAAAAGGAGAGAAAATAGATAGATGTGAGAAAACTGCAATAAATAGAATAGATAGAGATGCAAGAATATAGAGAAATTTATTAGGGTTTTATAAGTGAAGAAAAAAACGGAGAAATCTTTTAGGATTTTGTAAGTTTTGTAGGTGGAGAAGAAGGCGTAAAAATTTATTAGGGTTTTGTAAGTGAAGAAAAAGAAGGCGAAAAAATCTATTAGGGTTTTGTAAGGGAAAAAAAGAAGAAGGCGGAGAAATCTATTAGGGTTTTGTAAGTGAAGAAAAAGAAGACGGAGAAATCTATTAGGTTTTGTAAGGGAAAAAGAGAAGAAGGCGGAGAAAAACCTATTAGGGTGTGTTTGATGATGGAGAATTGGAATTGGAATTGGTATTGGAATTCTAATTCCAATTCCATGAGAATTGGCATTGAATTACAATTCAATTTCTATGTTTGGAAAAATGATAGAATTGTAATTCAATTCCAATTCCTATGTTTGGGAAAATGATAGAATTGTAATTCAATTCTAATTCTAATGTTTGTAAAATAAAATATCGGTTCAAAATGTTAACTTTTAAAATATATTTTGACGTTTTGGCACGTTTAATACGTTTTTGACATTTTTTCACATTTTCACACGTTTTTCACGTTTTTCACACGTTTTAACACGTTTTTCACATAATTCATACATATTTCACGTTTTTCACACGTTTTAACACGTTTTTCACGTTTTCACACATTTTTCACGTTTTTCAAACGTTTTTCACACGTTTTTCACGTTTTCACACGTTTTTCACGTTTTCACACGTTTTTTACACGTTTTCACGTTTTTTACACGTTTTAATACGTTTTCATGTTTTTCACACATTACAACACGTTTTTACACGTTTTTCACGTTTTTACACGTTTTTCACGTTTTTCACACATTTTTCACGTTTTTCACACATTATTCACACATTTCTCACACGTTTTTCACGTTTTCACACGTTTTAACACGTTTTTCACGTTTTACACGTTTTTCACGTTTTTCACGTTTTTCACACGTTTTAACACGTTTTTCACGTTTTCAAACGTTTTCACGTCTTTTACAAGTTTTAACACGTTTTCACACGTTTTTCACGTTTTCCAAACGTTTTTCAGACATATTCACACGTTTTCACGTTTTCACGTTTTTCACACGTTTTAACACGTTTTTCACGTTTTTCACGTGTTAAACGTGTTAAAACGTGTTAAACATGTGAAACACTTCTTAAACGTGCCAAAACGTGCAAAATGTGCCAAAACATAAAAAATGTGTCAAACGTGTCAAAAACGTGTAAAACGTGTCAAAACGTGAAAAACGTGTTAAGCGTGCCAAAACGTGAAAAACGTGTAAAACGTGTCAAAAATGTGGTAAACGTGTCAAAAACGTAAAAAAAACGTGTTAAATGTGTCAAAAACGTGAGAACGCGTTAAACATGTCAAAAACGTAAAAAAATGTGTTACATGTGTCAAAAACGTGAAAACGTGTCAAAAACGTGTTAAATATGTGAAAAACTTGTTAAACGTGCCAAAACGTGAAAAACGTGTAAATCGTGTCAAAAATGTGGTAAACGTGTCAAAAACGTAAAAAAAATGTGTTAAATGTGTCAAAAACGTGAAAACGCGTTAAACATGTCAAAAACGTAAAAAAACGTGAAAACGTGTTAAACGCGTAAAAAACGTGTTAAATATGTGAAAAACTTGTTAAACGTGCCAAAACGTGCAAAATGTGCCAAAACATAAAAAACGTGTCAAACGTGTCAAAAACGTGTTAAACGTGTTAAAAACGTGAAAATCATGTTAAACGTGTTAAATGTGTCAAAGACGTGAAAAACATGTTAAATGTGTCAAAAACGTGTTAAACATGTCAAGGACGTGAAAAACGTGTTAAATGTGTCAAAACGTGTTAAACGTGACAAAAACGTGTTAAACGTGCCAAAAACGTGTTAAACGTGTTAAAAACGTGAAAATCATGTTAAACGTGTCAAAAACGTGTTAGACGTGTGAAGAACGTGAAAAACGTGTTAAATGTGTCAAAACGTGTTAAACGTGCCAAAAACGTATTAAACGTGTCAAAAACGTGTTAAACGTGCCAAAATATGAAAATATGTTAAACGTGTAAAAAACGTGTTAAAAACGTGCAAAACGTGTTTAATGTGTGAAAAACGTGTTAAACATGTCAAAAATATTAAAAACGTGTTAATTTGGAATTACAATTCCGACCTAAAAAGATAGGAATTGAGAACTATCAAATGAGGAATGATAAAGCCAACGAATGGCTAGCGAAAGCAAGGCCACGAATCCTACGTGGCCTTGCCAGCTAGGAGAGAGAAAGAAAAAAAAAAAAAAAAAAAAAAAATTAAAACGTTTCTGCTCCTCTTTCACCCAATAGGGTTTCATATTTCTGCATTTCTTTCTCTCTCTGAAAAACTTCATTTATTTCTCTTCTCCAGCTCCGGCAGCATTTATTTCTCTTCTCCGGCTGCATTTATTTCTTTTCCACGGCTGCATTTACTTCTCAATGGTATCCTTTTTAAGGATCTTTATTATTTTTTTAATAGATCCAGAGTTTAGATTTTATAGATCTAGGGTTTAGATTTTACAGATCTAGGGTTTTACATTTTACAGATGTATATATGGGATTTAAACGGTTTGAATTTTCAGGATACAGAAGCACCAAACTTGCACAACCCAGTAGATGAAGAACTTAACCTGAACAGATCCACCCCCGTTGAACCCCAAAGGTACCCTGAACAGATCTAGTGGTTTCGGGACAAGAAAGGGTCCTTCCTTGTCCCGAAATGGTTGGTTTCGGGACAAGAAAGGGTCCTTCCTTGTCCCGAAATGTGTGGTGTCTTGTAAGAAAATGCTGTGTTTTGGGTAAAAAAATTTTGTGTTTCGGGACCCGAAATGAGTCGTTTCGGGACAAGAAAGGGTCAAAATCAACCATTTCGGGACAAACATTGTTTTGTTTCGGGACCCGAAATAGGTCGTTTCGGGACAACATGGTGGTTTCGGGACCCGAAAGGTGGTTTCGGGACCCTAAACGGGTGGTTTCGGGACCCTAAACGGGTGGTTTCGGGACCCGAAACTGGTGGTTTCGGGACCCGAAAGGTGGTTTCGGGACCCGAAACGAGTTGTTTCGGGACCCGAAATGGGTGTTTTATGGACTTTTTCTTACGGTTTCACATAATTTTTGCAGTCACATTCCTAGTGTTGGAATGACATTTTCCTCCGAAGAACAACTTCTTGAATTCTACACATCATATGCCCACTTAACGGGATTCGGCATTACCAAATTAGGGAGCAAAAATGTAGGTGGTAAGAGGAAATATTTCAGCGTTGGTTGTGCCAAGAGTTTTATGAAAGAATCGAAGGCAAAAAATAAGTTTCATCAGCCTAGACCAATAACGAAGACAGATTGTAAAGCAAAGATTAATGTTGTTGTTCGAAATGAAGGGGAATATGTGATAACAAGTATTTCTCTTGAGCACAACCATACATTAAGCCCAAAGAGAATACGTCATGTTAGATCCTACAAAGTGATTGACGGAAATGTAAAAAGAAGATTGGATACAAACGATGAAGCTGGAATAACTGTGGCCAAAACATTTCAATCACTTGTAGTTGAAGCTGGAGGGTATGAAAACATGTCTTTCGATGAGAGGACATGTAGAAATTACGTTACAGAAGCACGACGGTTGAGGTTAGGGATTGGGGATGCTGAAGCACTCACTAATTATTTCTTAAGAATGCAAACCAGGAACTCAAACTTCTTCTACCTTATTGATTTGGACGAGGAATCCCGAATTAAAAACGTGTTTTGGGCAGATGGTAGGTGCAGGGCTGCCTTTGAAGATTTTCATGACGTTATCTCTTTCGATACAACCTATTTGACAAATCGCTATGACATGCCTTTCGCTCCGTTTGTTGGTGTTAATCATCATGGTCAATCCATTTTGCTTGGATGTGGATTATTGTCAAGTGAGGATTCAAATTCTTTCACTTGGTTGTTTAGAACTTGGTTGGAATGTATGCATGATAGACCTCCAAATGCCATAATCACAGACCAATGTCGATCCATGGCGATTGCAATTGAGAAGGTATTTCCTAAAACTCATCATCGATTTTGTTTGTGGCATATAATGAAGAAACTTCCTATAAAACTTGGAAGCCATACTGAATATCATCTAATAAAGAAGAGGCTGAAAAACATAGTATACAATTCCATAAATATTCAACAATGTGAAGAGGATTGGAATAGATTAATTGAAGATTATCAGTTGGAAGATAATGTTTGGTTGAAATCTTTGTATTTGGAAAGATCTAAATGGATACCTGTTTATGTCAAAGGACAATTTTGGGCCGGCATGTCAACATCTCAACGGAGTGAAAGTATGAACGCATTCTTTGATGACTACGTGCAGTCCAAAACATCTCTCAAACAATTCGTCGAGCAATATGATAGGGCTCTGTTGCGAAATATCGAGAGAGAAAAGAAATTGGATTTCAAATCTTTTAATTCTTTGATACCAACTGTAAGTGGATTTGCCTTTGAAAGACAATACCAAACCTTCTACACTCCTGATATATTTAGATTGGTTCAAGAAGAAGTTAGAGGTTTGATGTTGTGCGACATCTCAGTCATTGAAGAGGAAGGGTCAGTTAGTATATTTAGAGTTGAGGAAATCATTCTGGGGGTTAATGGAGAACATGTAAGAGATGTTTCTTACAAAGTACATTACACAGAAAATGATTGCAATGTGAAATGTCAATGTCGATTGTTTGAGTTCAGAGGTGTTTTGTGTAGGCATATCATGGCTGTATTGAAAAAAATGAGGGTGAATGAGGTACCAATGCATTATATAATGGACCGGTGGCGTAAAGATATTAAGCGTGGGTATCAAAATATCACCAACATTTATGATTCAGATATGTCTGTTGAAGAAAAAAAACGTCACAATAGTCTAACTCGATTGATGCAAGAGGTTCAACAAGTTGGAGTAAAATCTGAAGTCAGCTGTTCTTTTTGGATGAACGGAATAAAAGGCTTGATGGAACAGTTTCTGTCACTTAATCATGGAAGCCATACTGAAGCATCTAAAGACCAAAGCACAGAAGCATCTCCATCTCCATCTCCATTTCAATCTCCAGCTACATCCATTTTGATACACTCTCCTAACAAAGTTAGAAGTCGAGGACGACCACCAACAAAGAGGAAACAATCCTTAATTGAAAAAATCCCCAAGACTTCGAGATCAAAAAAGAAGAGAAATACGGCCACAACATCTACAGTTTTGGATTCAACACAACAACAACAGCAATGGAATGATCCACTTTCAACTCAATTATCCTTTACATCACTTTTGTCCTCTCAAGTATATGTCGAAGATAATGCGTGTGGGGATAACATTCAACGAAGATAGTATTTATTTGATAATGAAGAGAGTACTTATTTGATAATGTTGTTGTCACTTTGAATATTTTTACTTTTTTATCATATCTTTAACGAAGATAGTACTTATTTGATAATGTTTTTATCCCGAAACCACACGTTTCTTGTCCCGAAACAACTTTTCGGGTCCCGAAATCATCCATTTCGGGTCCCGAAACCATCCATTTCGGGTCCCGAAACCACCTTTCAGGTCCCGAAACAACTTTTCGGGTCCCGAAATCATCCATTTCGGGTCCCGAAACCATCCATTTCGGGTCCCGAAACCACCTTTCGGGTCCCGAAACCACCTTTCGGGTCCCGAAACAACTTTTCGGGTCCCGAAATCATCCATTTCGGGTCCCGAAACCATCCATTTCGGGTCCCGAAACCACCTTTCGGGTCCCGAAACCACCTTTCGGGTCCCGAAACCACCTTTCGGGTCCCGAAACAACCAGTTTCGGGTCCCGAAACCATCCATTTCGGGTCCCGAAACCATCCATTTATACTATTTTTGTCCCGAAATGGCATTTTCAACTCATATTATACTTGTTTTATTGTCACGAAATGACATTTTCAACTCATATTATACTATTTTTGTCCCGAAATGGCATTTTCAACTCATATTATACTTGTTTTATTGTCACGAAATGACATTTTCAACTCATATTATACTATTTTTGTCCCGAAATGGCATTTTCAACTCATATTATACTTGTTTTATTGTCACGAAATGACATTTTCAACTCATATTATACTATTTTTGTCCCGAAATGGCATTTTCAACTCATATTATACTTGTTTCTTGTTTTTTAACTCATACTATAATTGAAGACTATAATTGAAGACTATAATTGAAGACTATAATTGAAGACTATAATTGAAGACTAGAAAATAATTGAAGACTAGAAAATAATTGAATACAAAAAATTTATACTTGGCTTATAATTGGTTGAAACAACCTATATGTATCAGGACAATCTTCTTTTAAAATTTCCACATACTTCATGAAGAGGTTCCTCAGATTTCGGTTCAAACTTGAACGGATGATCATTGCGGTGTATTTGGCTCGCAAAGCTTCAATGATTCCCTTTGCCTAAGAAAATGATAATTCACCGGTTATTTATTAAAGATTTGTGAAACAAATAAAATGTGAAAATATTTAACTTACATTTTTTTGGCTTATAGCACATTCCCAATCTGCATTGCCAATGTAAGTATGAATATGTCTCATGCAGTATATTCCGCAATCCGTTTTATTTGAACTGTCTTGCCAATGTAAATTTAAAACATTGACCGGGAATTGGGCAATTTGGGTTGAGATCTCTTGGTCGATAGTATTGAAGTACTCCACAACGTTTTCAACCTGTTTTACAAAAGAAGTTAATAAACATAAACACTTTAACATACATTATGTGTAAAAAACACTTCAACAATACCAGTTTCCGAACTGTAACATATTTATGTTCCCATTCTATATCTGGGTCGAGTGGTAGATTGTCGAGGACTTCAATTACTTTCTTCGCAATGTTGATGACAACAACATAATAATGACTTTCGTATAAAATTGGGAAAAATATCTGCAAAATTATGACCATGAATCAGATGACATATATGAGCAAGAATAAGTATTTAATATAAGCATATTGAACTTACCAGATTAGTAGTTTTCATGTCTTCGGGTGTTATTTGGAAAATTCTCATTTCTTCAATCAGTCTTTCAATAAAAAGCTCTTTCGTTCTCCAAAAGTCCTGCAAAGACAACATGACAATAAGACAATTGGTTTATACAATAATGAAAGATATAGAGACTTACCGTAAGGACTGTTGAAAAAACGATTTTCGCTTCGGAGCCCATTTTGCAGTGCAGTGTCATAACGTTTGCCCAAGCATCAATAATACCACTTTCAACATGGCATCTACTTTTCATCGATTGAAATTGCTCTATGTTGATATTGGTATTCTCGGATACAAACACTACTTCCTTCCTGAAACCACATAAAGAAGAAATGAAGTTAAAAAAAAACAAATTTGGGTCCCGTAACCACCCGTTTCGGGTCCCGAAACCACCTGTTTCGGGTCCCGAAACCACCTGTTTCGGGTCCCGAAACCACCTTTCGGGTCCCGAAACCATCCATTTCGGGTCCCGAAACCACCTTTCGGGTCCCGAAACCACCCGTTTCGGGTCCCGAAACCACCTTTCGGGTCCCGAAACAACCAGTTTCGGGTCCCGAAACCAACCGTTTCGGGTCCCGAAACCACCTTTCGGGACCCTAAATTCAGCCAAACACATAAAGAATATTGACAAAAACAAATGAACTAAGAAAGATTGATTTACCTCGCATCCTCATCAGCTTTATTGTCAAAAACCATTGCCAAAACGATCTCATCCTTGTCACTTAAACGGACAAAATTGAAGAAATTTTTATATCTTTTTCTGTTCTCTTTCAAATATTGACATTGAAGGCGTGGTGGAATTTTCGTGACTTCTTGGGGATTTTTTTTAGGTTTTTTGATGACAAATTTGTTTCCTTTGAACACCGATATAGGAACTTCTTCACCACCCTCTTTTTGAACCTGCAATTCATATCCTGCATCCCGATGAATTTGGGCAGACTCGAAGTTCTTTGGCTTGTCCTGCGTCATATATGGAGATTTAAGGTTTGCTGGAACTTTCATTTGTCGCACGGGATTTTTCCTTCTTTTTCTTGGAGGCACCTCTTTTCCATCGTCATCTGTGTGATTCCCCTCAACATTTTCAGCAGCAGGCTCCTTGTCATCTGTGTGATTCCCCTCAACATTTTCAGCAGCAGGCTCCTTGTCACCGGCCTCATCAAGACCCACCTCCTTGTCAGCGGCCTCATCAAGACCACCGTCATTTTGAGCAGGCTCCTTGTCACCGGCCTCACATTGTGTTTCAGAAGGTGCTTCATCCTTGAAGTATTTATGCATGGCATCCCTGAAAAGTTTATTCTTGTCCATTGCTCTGTAAATGATGTGCATGGCGTTGTCATACAATGGTGTTGCATCCCAGCCTGAACTTAAACATTCCATTTTTCTCATCGCTTTTTCAAGCATCACTGTACATTTCGTAACGCACACCAAATTCTCTGTAAATGTAATTCCGACCTCATCCGGAGCTGTGTTCAGAGGAGGTGACCTATTCCTAGGTTCTGTTGCTGCTGCCGCCGCCTCCTTTGGGGTCTGAGACACCCCATCAATATCACCCTCCTCGTTCTCCTCCTCGTCGTTCTCTCTGAAATCATTATCCTCGTCGTCGCTCTCATCCCACATCCCGGGTAGTGGAATGCGTCCCAGAACGCTTCCACGTCCGAATCCTCCATTATCCAACTCTGTATCCAGCCTAAACTTCAACGTTGTGTCATTCCAACATGACAGTATAGGAAATCGTCGCTCAGTAACTCCTCCCAGTACAGGGTTGCTCACCCTATACACGTAGCATAGCTGAAAACATACATATGTTAAAACTAAATATTTTTGAAAACATGAAAATGAATGAGTGATAACTTACGATAAAGAACGTATGTGGTCCTTGGAAATGTCGTTTTTCATTCTGCTTCACCTTTGCGCATGATTGAACTAATCCTTCAAGTACAAATTTGCACCAATTGAACTTCTTGATATTGTCAACATCTGAAATAGATTTCAGAATTCTATACCTGCAAATGAAAAAAACATATTTGAGGATTATTTAACAATACAAATTTGTTGTCAGGCAATTGAAAATAATACAAATGAGATATACCTGGATAGGTTACCTAGGTGATCACACCAGAGAAAGCAACTGACAACATATAATACGAAGTCTATCTTGAAATTGTTGTCAGCAGCTTTGTTCTCAATGATTTTGATCGGCATAGCAGTCGCTAAAGGAGCGCCATTATCGGGGTTACCCCATCGAGTCCTAAATGCCCTCAACTTGTCATCAATCTCGTTATTCTGATATTCTAAAATATCCAGCTCCCCTCTGGGGAGACCCAATACCATATGAACATCCCCTTCTTCGATTTTCACTTCCTCGCCATTCTCTAGGGTGAATGAACATTTATTGCAGTCAAACTTTCTGACTAGATAACGAGAGATTTCCCCGGGGCATTTTGAAAGCGATAATGAAAGTAGAGCGCCAAAGCCTATTGACTTCACAGCATCTTTTTGTTCCTTAGACAGCATTTGAAGAAGATTGAAAAGGCCACTAGACGATGTCCTAGTTAAAAATAAGTTGTGGGGGGCTGCTTTGGGAGCTGTTGCTCTAGGGGATTTTGGAACTGATTTGGGAGCTGCATTGGGAGCTGTTGCTCTAGGGGATTTGGGAACTGGTTTGGAAGCTGCTTTGGGAGCTGGATTGGGAGCTGATTCTTGGACAATACTTTTACGTTTATTTGCCCTACAACAACAAATGATAAACATTTAAAAGCCATGAAGCAAATAATCACTTAAATGAAGCAATTCGGGTCCCGAAACCACCCGTTTCGGGTCCCGAAACCACCTTTCGGGTCCCGAAACCACCCGTTTCGGGTCCCGAAACCACCCGTTTCGGGTCCCGAAACCACCTTTCGGGTCCCGAAACCATCCGTTTCGGGTCCCGAAACACACTTTCGGGACCCTAAATTCAGCCAAACATTAATTAATCCTACTTTCGGGTCCCGAAACCATCCGTTTCGGGTCCCGAAACACACTTTCGGGACCCTAAATTCAGCCAAACATTAATTAATCCTACTTTCGGGTCCCGAAACCATCCATTTCGGGTCCCGAAACACACTTTCGGGACCCTAAATTCAGCCAAACATTAAGTAATCCTACTTTCGGGTCCCGAAACCATCCATTTCGGGTCCCGAAACACACTTTCGGGACCCTAAATTCAGCCAAACTTTAAGTAATCCCACTTTCAGGTCCAGAAACAGCCTATTTCGGGTCCCGAAACCACACTTTCGGGACCCTAAATTCAGCCAAACATGAAGTTATCCCAATTTCGGGACCCATAACAGCCTATTTCGGGTCCCGAAATCACACTTTCGGGACCCTAAATTCAGCCAAACATGAAGTTATCCCACTTTCGGGACCCATAACAGCCTATTTCGGGTCCCTAAATTCAGCAAATACCCAAAAAATTTAGTTTTGGCTAACCATAATACAACCATACACAATTAAATCAGACTTTCGGGTAAAGAAAACTTTGTTTCGAGAACCATAATGCAGCAATACCCTAACCCTAAACTCTGAAACCCTAACCCTAACTGCAAAACCCTGACCCTAACCGCAAAACGCTAACCCTACGATTCTAAAATAGAAGATGTCTTATTTACCTTGTCCTTGGAGATCTTGGGGCCTTGCATGGAGATTTACCTGAAACACCAGCCTGAAAAGAAAATATTTCGAAATGAACACGAAGGCGGACGAATCTGAAATATTAAAGAATGAGAAGTGTCTTACCATTTTCGAGCGAGCGAAAGAAGAAAGTAGAAGTCGGGATGCCGGAGTGATAAATCGCCAGAGAAGTCGGGATGCCGGAGTGATAAATCGCCAGATAAGTCGGGATGCCGGATGTGATAAATTAAAAGAAGAAAGAGAGGGAAGAAGAAAGAAGAAAGAGGAGCAGAAACGTTTTAATTTTTTTTTTTTTTTTTTTTTTTTTTTCTTTCTCTCTCCTAGCTGGCAAGGCCACGTAGGATTCGTGGCCTTGCTTTCGCTAGCCATTCGTTGGCTTTATCATTTCTCCTATCAAATTACACTATATTGAATTCCATTGGAATTCTAATTCCAACTCCAATTCTTAATATTAAAGTGTCTAACAAACATAAGAATTGGAATTGAACCCTCCAATTCCAATTCCAATGCCAATTCCAGGGCTATCAAACACACCCTTAGGGTTTTGTAAGTGAAGAAAAAGAAGGCATAGAAATCTTTTGTAATGAAAAAAAAGAAAGTGGAGAAATAAGTGAAGAAAAAGAAGGCGGAGAAATCGGGGGGTTTTATAAGGGGAAAAAAGAAGGTGGAGAAATCTTTTGTAAGTGAAGAAAAAGAAGGCAGAGAAATCTTTTGTAAGGGAAGAAAAAGAAGGCGGAGAAATCTATTATAGTTTTGTAAGAAAAAAAAGGGAGAAATTATTAGGATTTTGTAAGTGAAGAAAAAGAAGGCAGATAAATTTGTAAGTGAAGAAAAAGAAGCCGAGAAATCTAATGTTTTGTAATGAAAAAAAAAACAGAGAAATCTATTAGGGTTTTGTAAGTGAAAAAAAAGAAGACGGAAAAATCTATTAGAATTTTGTAAGAAAAAAAAAGGCCGAAGAATCTATTAGGGTTTTGTAAGTGTATTTTTATTGTGAGAATTTAAAAATGAGATTTATATAATCTTTTATTTATAATTATATATTAATAAAAAAATTAGAGAAAAATTATAAATCACTTAATAGTCTAGTCAAATAAGTAATTCAAAATGAACCAATCATATTAATAAGTTTAAGATTTTAAAAATTACTTTATAACAATATAGGAATATATGATTAATTATTAAAAGAAAAATATTTTGTAGAGGACATTCTTCTTATTATCTAGAATTATAATTTTTTTAGTTTTTTTTATTATTATTATTATGTAAAAATTTTTTTGATTAAGTTAGCTATTTTATTTTTTATTTTAAATAAAAATATTTTAATAGTCATACAAATTACACTACAAGTGTATCTCTCTTTCAATACATGTTACAACATCTTCACAAACTATAAAATTGTGAAAAGAGTACTTTTGGTAAAATGGTAAAAAAATTAAAAAAAAAATAGTGACAAATTATGATAGAAAACAGACTAATAATTACATTAATTATCTTGTAGGTCACATTTTAATTTTCTGTCAATTCAACATTTCTACATGAATATTTAAAAGTTGTAGCTACTTTCATTGATCAACCAAACATGCTAATTGGAAAAACATAAAGTACAAACTAATGAGAATGCATTCTATGGACAGCAACCCCACAAGTGTAGTGTAGTCAAATGTCCTATAAGTACACATTATTTATGGCATGATACATGCTTACTCTTTTATTTACTTTGAAATACATATTATCAAATAATTTTAAATATTATAATAATATAATTATTATATTATAATATATATATAATTATAAGCATTAAATAAAATATGTAAAATTAATTAAGTAATAAGAATCATACTTAATTAGGTCTGGCTTGAATTTTTTTTTTCTATTAGTCCTAAGATGATAATTTGAAATCGCCTTGTTAACCAATTCGAACCGAATTGATTTTTCTGTTTTGACTGGAATCGGAAAACAAAATATGTTGAGCGAGGTTTAAAAGGTTTAAAACGGGATAATATTTATATGTCTCACAAGTCACCTATCCCTGAAACAAAAATATGCAATTATTTTTTAATGATAATTATTTAAAATAATTAATATACATACTTATTTAATATCATCATTATTTTTTCCACTAGAATTAATGCAATAGAATTATAAATCATTAATATTTTCATAATTTATAATTATAATTATATAAATTATTTTATTATTTATTATATTTTAAATTTAAACTATTTTTTGTTTCAGCGCACCATGGAGAAATCCCGTCACCAATTGGGCTGGAGAAGCTAATGTGTTTCTCCAAACCGAACCACCCTTTCTTCGATTTCGAGGAATCCCGCATAATATCGTTATATCATATTTCTTTTAAAAAATTATTTAACAAAATTATATAAACTAAATATATGACAAAATTATATAAACTAAATATATGAAAATTTATATTATTATAAAAAAATAAATTTAATAGTATTATAAAATATAAAATTTAAAAATATTATATATTTAATTATGTTAAAGAGTGTTTTAAGCATAATCATAATATTAGAACTGAAAACACAAAACACAAAGTATAAGCACCTTTCACGCTACAACAACATTACGCATTATAATATAATATTGACATTATATTTCTAAGCAACCAAATTCACAAATTGAATTCATTTATTATTCAACAAAATCAAGTAAAATTATGTATAACCTAATTTTAATGGGATAAGTAGACTTGGATCTTGATTTAATTTAATTTGTGTATATGAAATGAAATATACTAACACTCCAGACCAGTCTCTCTCACAGTAGTCACACAGATCTCGTATTCTCGTTTTCCTTCAAAAAGCTTCGATTTTGCTTTCATGGTGGGTGACCTCTCCTCCTCCTTCACCCTTGCTTGCCCCTAATTCTCTCACATAGTATCGGTTACAAATCCTAGATTACAGTCTATTCTTCCTCTTTCACAAGTATAGTTCAGTGAAAATCGGAGATATGTCTTCACAAGGCTCCAAAATGTCCAGACCTTCTTCAAGGATGCATAATCAATCCCACGGAACAACAACAACAACAACGCCCCCCTCAAGATCTTCTCTCTCCTCCCATCTCGCCATGATTGAGCTCAAGCAAAGGATCCTCACTTCTCTCTCTAAGCTTTCAGATAGAGACACCTACCAGATCGCCGTTGAAGACCTAGAGAAGATTATCCAGGACGTCTCCCCTGATGCCCTATCAATGCTCCTCAATTGTCTCTGCGACGCCACCATTGACCCCAAACCCGCCGTTAAGAAGGAATCCCTCCGCCTCCTCGCCGCACTCACATCTACCCATTCCGACTCCACCGCCGCCTATTTGACCAAGATTATCTCCCACATTGTGAAAAGACTCAAGGATTCCGATTATGGAGTCAGGGATTCTTGCAGAGACGCTATTGGGGCACTATCAGCGCAGTATCTTAAAGGAGACAACAGTACTGATAATGGTGGTCTTGCGTCAGTTGTTACTCTATTTGTTAAGCCACTGTTCGAGGCAATGAGCGAACAGAACAAAGGGGTTCAGGCTGGGTCCGCTATCTGCTTGGCTAAGATGATTGAATCTGCTTCTAATCCTCCACTTGCTTCATTTCAGAAGATTTGTCCAAGGGTCTGCAAACATCTCAACAATCCCAACTTCTTAGCCAAAGCATCATTGTTGCCTGTCGTTTCAAGCTTGTCTCAGGTTTGTTTGTTAATGATTGATTTATGAAGTTCTTAATAATGTTCTTGATATTATATTGTGTATTGATTGCTATTTGGTTATCCCATAATGTTGAAATTAAGATTTTAATGGTTTTTATTTTTGCATGAATTATACAGACACTAATATTTGCTCAGAATTTCACATCATGTACAATGATTAGGTTGGTGCTATTCCATCTCAGAGCTTGGAACCTCTTCTACAAAGCATCCATGATTGCCTTGGAAGCACGGAATGGGCAACTCGTAAGGCTGCTGCTGAAACATTGATCTGTTTAGCATCGAACTCCAGCGATTTGGTAATGGACACGGCAGCATCGACTCTGACAGTGCTGGAGGCTTGTCGCTTTGATAAAGTAATTTATGATATCTTTATTTCACCAAGCAGATTAACTGTTTTAGCTTATTTAGTGTTGTCTCTAGATTAACATTTTCGCGGGGTTTAATCAATAACAATTTCACCTCTTGGTAAAAGAAGATGATGAATTAGGCAACATAAGATGATTAGGCTTATTGAGTTTCCACCCAAATCATTGTTGAAAGGGAAAAGTTTTAGAATATACTCTATTGTTTGTTATATGATGAGGGTCATAGCGATGTGATGTTGAACTAGCCTTCTACAAGGAAGAAAATACTCTTTCTCAAATATATATGAAAGATAATCATTTAGAGCATCTTCAATGTGTACAAGTAAAACTGTAAAGATATCTGTCAACTGTAGAGACATATTTAGAAAGAAAGAAAAAAAGGTATATATCATTCCTCTTCTTTTCCAGATTAAACCTGTCAGAGATAGTGTCACGGAAGCACTACAGTTGTGGAAAAAGATGGTTGGAAAAGGTGGAGATGGCGCTTCAGATGATCAAAAAGCTTCATCACACGGTAAATCACCAGAAATTTCCTTTTGATTTTGATTTTTGATATTTCTTATAATAACCAATTTGTAACACTTTTATCCCCAACTCTGGATAAGAAATCGTCGATAAACCAATTTACCTCCCACTAATCATACCATATTTGCTTTTTTGGCCTTTTATCCCATAGATAGTGAAACTAGCGAAGCAGCTGCAGCTCAGCCAGGAATGAAAGACCAGAGTGAAAGAGGAGGTAGTGCGCCATCAGCTAAGGATTCATCCCGTGGATCATCTCCTTCAGATTCCAGTTCCAAGGGAAAGACTGCCAACATTCTGAACAAAGCAGTTGGGATATTGAAAAAGAAGGCACCTACTTTAACCGACAGAGAATTGAATCCAGATTTCTTCCAGAAACTTGAAACAAGAGGTTCCGGTGATTTTCCTGTAGAGGTTGTTGTGCCTCGCCAGCATCAGAACCAGTCTAGCACACAGAAACCGGAAGAATCAGAGGAACTAATAAGCACGGAGACAATGAGAAATAGCATGCCCAATGAAGTAACTGCCAATTCTAGAGTAAGTGCAATTGGACATTCGAGACAACAAGACTCCGATGATTTTGCACGTGACAAATTGGGAGAAGAGAGAGATAACGGTAAAGATTCTCGAACAAATTGGTTGGCCATCCAGAGACAACTGCTACAGCTGGAGAGACAACAATCTCATCTTATGAATATGTTGCAGGTACAATACATTTTTACCAAAAAATTTTTATCACATCACCTATCATTTCAACTATATAGTAACTTAATTTATCAATCAAAATACATTCACTTTACTTTTTATAATATTTAAATACAAAAATACATTTTAGTAATTTAACCCAAATAATCTAAAAAAGCCACGTTTTCATCCAACAATATTTTGATTTCATAACCTAGGTTTGCTTCAAATAACCCCCACATCAAACTACCTCCAACAGTTATAAGAGATTCTTCATCTATTTGCATCACATCACCTTTTTATAAGAAAAGTTAATTCTGGTTGCAGGATTTCATGGGTGGGTCTCATGATACAATGTTGACTTTGGAAAGCAGAGTGCGTGGTCTGGAAAGAATTGTGGAAGACATGGCAAGAGACCTGTCAATATCTTCCTCCGGTCGAAGAGGCTACGAAGGATCTTCTAGCAGGCTATCAAGCAATTACAACGGTTTTCCTCCGGATTACCCTAGCGGTAAGATTGGATGGTCTTGGGGTGAAAGGTTTAGCCAGTCAAGAGGAGGAAGGGCCCCTCCTTCTTGGCGATCGGATGGTTCTGATGCTTGGGATTTTCACACCCATGAAAAGAACGGATCGAAAAGAACCTTAGGAGGAAGAGTTGCACCAATTGATGCTAGATCGCCAAGATCTGAGCATGAAAATGAACAGATAAGTGGTCGGAGAGGGTGGGATAAAGGTGCTGGACCAGTTCGGCTGGGTGAAGGTCCTTCTGCAAGGAGTGTATGGCAAGCTTCAAAGGACGAAGCAACTTTGGAAGCAATTCGTGTTGCTGGCGAGGATAATGTTTCTGGGAGAGGTGGTGTTGGTGGTGGTCCTGTAATAGCTATCCCAGAATTAACTGCAGAAGCTATGGGGAATGACGAAAACAACAACAATGTTCCAGAGAGGGACCCTGTATGGACTTGTTGGAGTAATGCAATGGATGCACTTCATATGGGTGATATAGATTTAGCTTATAATGAAGTTTTGTCGACGGGCGATGACCTTTTGCTTGTCAAGTTAATGGACAGAACAGGTGCTGTAATCGATCAACTCTCTAACGAGGTTGCAATCGAGGTTTTGCATGCTGTTGCTCAGTTTCTCCAGGAGCAAAACGTTTTCGACATCTGCCTTTACTGGATCCAACAGGTATCAATCACTTCTTTTCAATCATGTTGTTATTCAAAGACAGGATATTGTTTTTTGATTTCTGGTTTTTCTTTTTGTTGTTTATATTGAACAAAACAACAGTTAACAGATATGGTGGCTGAAAATGGACCTGATGTATTTGGGATTCCAGAGGAAGTTAAAAGAGAGGTTTTGGTGAATCTTCAGGAAGCCGCTTCAACATTCGATCCACCCGAGGACTGGGAAGGTGCTGCACCTGATCAACTGTTTGTGCAGTTAGCATCAGCATGGGGTATTAGTAAGCAACAACATAAGTAGTAGTTTGTTCCTATTTGAGGTGTTGCATTTCCTTGCCATATTTCATTGGTTTTGAAATTAGGGTTTGTATCAGTTTGAGTTTGCAATGTGGGGGAGTAGTCATCAATATATTGGAATCTGATTTGTGTTTTTGCTTGTTGGTTTGTTGCTGCCTAAACATGATAAATCATAAATCCAATCTCTTGTATTTTTAAATATAAAATTTATGAAAAACAAAATACTATTAAATGATTTAAATTAAACATAACCAAATCACTAACCCTAGCAACACATTGTTGATTTGGAAATAACATTTTGACTAAAGGGAGATAATAAGAAAGGCAACTTACTCAATATGATAAATTCTGATAATGAAATGGTACAAGAAGAACTACATGCCTTGCTATATATACAGTGGAGGGTGGCTTTCATCAGTTAACTAATAATACCACCAAACAAAAGCAAAAAGGATAATAAGAGAAGCAATTGGCAAACACACTCCAGTTCAACTTCAGTACAAAAAGAAGACCACCTTCAACAAAACAAAGACATTGGTGGTACTGGTATTGTACTCCGTTTCTTGTGTGATCGAAAACAAATCCCATGCTTGTGCGGAACTCTTACTTGGCAGCGTACCAACTTTGAGCGCATTTTGCATCAACGGAAAGGTCAACCTTAAGAGAGAATCCTCCGTTGAAGGGATGGGCCATACAGTCAACAACAATTGCCTTTGCTTCCTCAGATGACTCGGTAGGCCCTTCAAGGATTACTTCATCGTGAACCTGTTCCAAAAGAAAACAATTTCTCTCCTCAAATATTCCTGCATTTCTTTCTTCTAGCTAGCCACACTAAGGTAGAAGAAGAGAAAGACGGCTTACTTGTAAAAGAAGCTTCCAACCTAGTTCTTTAAGACGCTCATTAGTTGATATTTTCAACATAGCACACATTGCGACATCAGCAGCACTACCCTGTTGTTTTAATTAGTCAAAATCAGAAATGATATATAAATGGAAATGCACATAATAAGAAGTAAATCCGCATAATATGACCTGCACTGGGGTGTTGATGGCAGCCCTTTCGATATGACCTTTATGAGAATAACTTGCATTAACCATTGAAGGAAACCGTCTGGCACGACCTAGAAGGGTATGAACACATCCATGTTCCAGAGCTTCTGCCTTACGCTTCTCCTGCCATTTCAACACCTCCTTTCTATCTCTATACCACCGCTGAACTGTCTCTTTTGCTTCCTTAACAGAAACCTAGGAGTAGTAGGTGAAGAAATATATCAATATATATTCTACTGGACGCTGAAAATTACTGCAGAATTTTGTAGTTAACAAACTCATAAAGAAGAATACCTTCCAATCACGGGCAAGACCCATTGGAGTTTTTCCGTATGCAATGGAAAAGTTGAGCATCTTTGCCTTTCTTCTTTCCGAACCAAAAGCATCCTAATAGAGAAAAATATAAAGCAAATTAGAAATTGCAAATGCAATATTAACAAAAATAACAGTTTACTAAGTCTTATAGTAAAAGAAAATAAAAAACAAACAGTCCATAAACTAGCCAATTGTTCCAACTAGAAAGAACTTAATATATATTGTTAGAGTTTTTGGCGAAAAGGTAGCGTTTATGATTGTCACTTTAACTTGAATCAGAGAAAAACTCCAGATGGTTTACCTTCAATAGAGGAACTGGAGGTTTATCTTCGCCTGGTTGAGGGTGCCATTCAAGAAGTACTTGCTCTTTTTCAACTGCTTCGCTAATATGGGAATACATATTCATTGCAGTCCTTGAATGGAAATCACCGCCAGCTTTAAAAGCTTCAAGCATACTCTTACAGTCAGCTAGATGGGCAAGAATCCGAAGCTCCAGCTACACACAAATTAATTATCAGAAAAAGAAAGAAATGAAGTTTATTTTATATACTTGAATAGTTTCCACTTACTTGTCCATAGTCAGCAACAATAAGAGAGTTTCCTGGAGCAGCAATAAAAGCCTGTCTAATCTTATATCTATCCTTCTCCAAAGCTGGTTGATTCTGATGTATAACGAAACAATTTTACGTTGGACAAAGAAAAAAATATATATACATTTATTTCAGCACGGCTTCAACCAATATCTACCTGCAAATTTGGTCGCCTGGCTGACAGACGACCAGTTTCTGTATTGATATTCAGGGAACAATGAACTCGACCATTCTTGCCCGATATGTGACTTCCCTATTGTACAAAGACCCATCCTTAAGAATATTGTGACTAATAGAGAATGTGTACATGACAGCAAAATGTAATTTTACCTGCAAGGGGAGGATGAAATTGGAAATCAAAGAATCAATGGAGCAAACTTTGCATAAAGCAGCAATGGCATGACAAGCCTTCTTCCCTTCTACCCCACCTCCAAATGCATTGTAAGCAGTACCATAGGAAGATATATCCTCGTCTGTTTTAGAGGATGAATTATCAGCTTCATCGTCAAATTCTGAAAAATCAAATTCTGAAGATATCTTCCCGGCAAGCCCCATTAAAGCATCTCCACTGACAGATGGCCAACCACTTGCTGTATACATCTCGGTTTTAATCTCCTTCTCAGCAATTCTTTGGAGCTTTATAGTGCGGAACTTTTTTGGAACTTTTTTTCCTTCTTCAATCACTTTATCCACATTAGGAACTTTAAAATCCTTCTCTTTTTCCCCATACTCATTTTGATTCTTGCTGCAGTAAAAAAAATATTCACAATCATGCACAAATACAAAGAATCCATTAACTAAAATAAAATTACACTTTACTTGCCTGTTCTGCGCATCGCCAAAGAACAGCTGGCGCAGTTGTGAATCACTTCCCACATTCATGTATTTTGCATCAGGACAATATTTAGAGGCCCAATTTCGGAACATATCAGCCGCAATCTGCTGCTCTTTTATAGCTATAGCCTCTATCTTAGCAAGATAGGCTCGATCAACCAACATCCCTTCAGTCTCCAATTCCACGAGAAGTTGACCAAACGGGCGCCAATATTTCTCATAGAAATCTAGCATAGTTCCTTCTCTAACTCCATTGACTTTCCATTCCTTACATGAAAGTTCTCTTCTTAGAATATAATAGAGTTCAAGTGTGCTTATTGAATCTAACGCCGAATAACAGATCCATGCTTTCCTATCTTCTCTTTGGAGATCCTCAACTGGCGGAATTACAACAATCTTTCCCTCTGATCCATCTTTCTTCATCTTTTTTCTTCCAAACAGTGTTTTCATTGACACTTTACTATTTTGATTGTCTCTTACCCCAAAAAGCTTTATTTCACGTGAAAGTGCTTCTAGAGAATACCCACCCTCTGTTTGTCTAGAAGAATCCCACAACCGAGCCATATGCATAGTGTCGGCATGAAAACCATTAACTTTGATTCCGTAGTTTTCTATGATATGCTTATCAAAGCTATAGTTGTGCCATACCTACACAGAAACAAACATAGACCACCTTATTAAATTCACATTTCTCCTTCTATGCTTAAAATGACACTAATTTTACCTTTTTTATAGACTGATCTTCAAAAAACGGAGCAAAAATATCTAAAAGTTCTTTTCCACCACCATCAAGAATGTCAACCCAAATACATGTCTTCCCCCCACCAAAATCAACTTTTGGTTCACAATAGATACTAAAACACGTTACTTCTCCATGATTAACAGGCGTTTCCTGCTTTACATCAATATTTGCCACCTGATAACAACAAACAGATAAATGAAGAAAATTAAACTAAAAATTTTGATTGAAACAGATAAAGCAAGATTTAGTAGAACTCGGGAATGGACATGCCTCTGTATCACATGCAAACACATGGTCCTTGTAATCATTTGTAAGCATGTTCACAACTTCATCTGCCATGGAGATATTGTTAACTACAAGAACCTTATCATAATGGTTAAGAAGCCTCTGACGAGAGAGTAATTGTTCTCTGTCATTTTCATTGAATGCACATAATGCCTCTTTTTTTGTGAATTCAACCTCCTCTATTTTTGTGAATTCAACCTCCTCATGTTCAACAGTGGGAAGAAGATGGGTTTCAAGATCAGTGCAGGTTTGAAGAGTTTGGGCCACTTGACAAATATGTGTTGCATCAAACCTATAGTTACTTGCACTGTGTGGTTGCTGTTGAGAAGAAGCTGAGTGGTTCAGATTCCGTGGCTTGGTGATTGTTTCCTTATCATGTTGTTTGATATTTCTCCAATAGTCACTGTTTTGCTTTTCTTTCCTTAGAGCAACCGTCTTTTCAACCCAAATCTCTTGAGGAGAATATGAAGTACAGCCTCCAGGAAATCTTCTCTGTCCAGTAGATGTCTCTTTCCCTGTGAGAACCATACGAGCCACCGATGATGATTTGGTGTCAAGGATGTCAAGTCTGTAATTTGTTCCCGTTGTTCCAGGGGCATTATTGGATTGTTTCCATCTTCCAATGGAGATTGCATGATCACCTAACCTGTAATTCAAAACAAATCGAATCAGATATGACATTTCAATCCTAAGAAAATCCCACAATCATCCTGAGCCCACTACTTCAAGCAACTTGAATCCCTATCTCCTTTTACAAAACTTGAATCCCTTCAACCAAATTTCATGTAATGGGTATTGAAATGTTGAGTCCAAAACCATATAGCACAAATATGTATAAAGTGTAAGAAAGAAATAAGGAAATGAAAAAGGTTTTGGGTTGACCTGTGGAGGGATGGTTCGGAATTAGCAGAAAGAGGCCGATGAAAGATAGAAGATGTGGCGCAAGAGCGAGAAGTGGCGAAGAAGAGAGTAGAACGGCATGGCTTAAAGGGGCCAATTTGGGGGGAAACCCCCATTGTCATGGCCTTCACAAGCCTTCCCAGCTTATTGCTCGAGAAGAAGACGCGATAAGCCGTCTTGATAAGCTTTTGGTGATGATATACTGTAAAATAACGGTACTAGGGTTCTACATGGGTTTAACGTTAAGCATAGATAGAGAGAAATGTGGCTGGCTCTCCACGTTAACCAGAGACAAAGACGCTGAGGCTGTTAAAACCCTTTTCTTCTTCTTTCCAAACCAAAATTATATATACTGTCAAACATTTCTCTCTCTCACTTCTCATTCAATTCCATACTAGGGTTCATAAAGATACGAAAATGCATCTTGTGTGGAAAATTTAAAAATAATATCCAAAATATTAAAAATATTGACTTTGTTTAATTTTAAAGTGTAATTTGACGAAATGACCTTAAAGATTGTCTTAATTTTAATGCGCTGGTGACCACTTTATATTTTTTTGACGAAATTGTCTCTGTCGCGAGACGTAAAAAGTCCACAATCGCGAGACGCAACCGGCATTCGCGAGACGAATATTTTTTTTCAAAAAAAAAAAAAAATCGTCTCGCGAATGCCAATTGCATCTCGCAACTGGGATTGCGTCTCGCGATTGTGGACTTTTAACATAGCATCCGATTGCGTAAAAAATACAAAGTGATCACCCGCACATTTTAAATTAGGCGGTGACCACAAATTCAAATAAGACAATCTTTAGGGTAATTCAGTCAAATTTCTCTTTGTCTAAGTGGGTCAAAAACTTTTAATTAATTTAGTTAACCACTTAACCTAGTTAAAATGTTAATATGAAAATACCAATATGCATAGAAAACTAACAGCCGTTTTATAAATTCTGTTAAGTCCAATAATTTTGAGCAAAACCTAAATATAAAAAAAAATGTTACAACACCCATATTTACACAGATCACAATTATGCTAAAAGAACAAAATCCCAGTTTACCCGTTCATTTTCTGCTTCTATAATACAATCGCCGGCAGGCGGCAGCGTCCGCCAACAAAAATAATTAAATAAATAAAACTCCCATTTAGCTATCATCATCGCCGCCGCCGTCGCCGCCTCATGAGGTGTTAAGCTCAAAAACAAACCCTAAACTAAAATTTGACAACTGAGCTCAAACAAGGAACCCTAATAAAGCAGCCCTCCTTCATTCTGCTTCATCCTCATCATCTCCATCCTCGTCTTTATCGCCGGAAGACAAAAACTCGAGTGCGGTCACCACGTCGCTGATTAGCGGCCGAGCATCGTCCTCTTCCTGCAGGCACATGGCTGCGATTGCAAGAGCTTGATACAATGCCCTTATTGGGTACTTTCCTTCTAACAATGGGTCTGCCATTAAACTAAATTTTCTCTTATCCTTAAACAACGGTTGTGCCTACAAAATGAAAATGAAAGATGTTGTTTTTCCTCAACTCAATCAAAACCCAAAAAGAAACATATACCCATGTGACAAGATTCTGTTCTTCACTAGGTCTTGAATTATCAATAACTCTCCTTCCCGTTATTATCTCCAAGAACACAACTCCATAGCTATAAACATCTGATTTTGTCGTTAACTGTCCGGTTAACGCGTATTCAGGTGCACAGTAGCCGTAGGTTCCCATCACTCTGGTCGAGACATGGGTCTTGTCCCCAGTTGGACCGAGCTTCGCCAGTCCAAAGTCAGATAACTTTGGGTTGAATTCTCCGTCCAAGAGAATGTTGGACGCCTTGAAGTCCCTATAGATCACGGGTGGATCGGCGGTTTCATGCAAATATTCTAATCCTCTTGCTGCACCTTCAGCAATCTTCATCCTGTTGCTCCATTCCAAAGGCTTCTTATTTTGAGCCAAATGATCTTGAAAGAATAGCCAAGAGTCAATCAATACAGACAATCAATAGCAGAAAGAATTGAAACATGAAGGGTACCGAGAAGGTGATCCTCAAGGGAGCCATTTGCCATATATTCATAAACCAATATTCTTTGAACACCTTCTGTGCAATAGCCTACTAAATTGACAAGGTTTTGATGGTGCAAAAGGCTCAATAATAACACCTCAATAAGAAATTCGCGATTTCCTTGAAACCCATTCCTGTTTAGCTGCTTCACAGCAACATCCTGTTTCCAATAACAAAAACAGATCAAGGGTTGTTTTTTTGTTCCTTCTTGATTCTCTTGAATTAACCATTACCTGGTTCATACTCTCGATGGTGCCTTTGTAGACGCGTCCGAAGCCACCTTCTCCAAGTAAACATTCGGGATTGAAGTTTTTGGTAGCAGCTGTGAGCTCCCTGAAGGTGAAATTTTTGGAAGTGATGTTGCCTTTGCCAATTTTGGCTATCTCTTCATTAATGTATCTTCTCTTGCTGGCATCTGCACTTCTTTTTTTTCAGAATTTAAAAATGTGAAGATTCCAAAGGAAGAAGATATTAATATATACCACTTTTCATGGACATGTTGCCAAATGAAGATAACTTCTTAGCATTATGAAGGGTTTGCCTCAATGATTTTCCTTTGGCCTTCTTCTCTTTACCATCGGGATCTTTCCTGCAACACCCGAAGCAGTTCTTCATTGTTCCTTAGAGTTTCAATTACACACACCTGAACATTTGATTTATCCTCTTCTCTAGCTAGCTGTTTGCCATCCTGATTACGATCTTCAATTGAAGAGCAACATACAACAAGCAAACAGCTAAACCCAGGTTTTTCCTTGAAGTTTTTATTTTCTTTTTTTGGTTTCTGAAGAAACCAAAAAAGAAAATTGTCTTCTTCATGACTGGAATAACTTCATCAACATCCTGTTTGGATTAGTGTTTGGAAATGGATGACTTGGTCAAATTTTTACCAATCTCAGTGGCAAAAAGATAACCATCAATTATTTTATCAATTTGTTGTAGTGTTAGTTAAATCAATGGTTAATATTGAAGATGAGAAAATTAAGGAAAATCCCCCTCCCCTTCAGTTTGGTTCTGTTTATCCTTAAATATAAGGAAAATACTTACTCACATAATCTATCATTAACTGATTTATCCAAATTCAATAAAAAATATCATAATCTTTCCAAATATCTGAAAAAGCATATATTCAAGAATATTTGGTCCATGTTAATGAATATGGGAACAAGAGTCTAGCTTCTTCTCATTGAATAATCAAAATATCATACACAGGAGAATCAAGCTGCTTACTTTAGCCTATATGAACATCATTTAGAGTGAAAGTTTATGTCTTAATCCTCTGTTTTGCCACTTCACCTCTTAATTGTGAATCAAAGATGGGTTATCCCGATTCCATCTTCTACTTCTCTAGTATATCATCTTGTCATACCAATGATAGAAACTGTTTTTCTTGACACTTTTTCAAATTCATTACCAAATTGGGGTTTATGAGAAGAAATCCTAAGAGAAAAATGATTCAAAGCACTCCCTTTTGCACCTTTTCAATTTTACAGAAAATTAGACAAGGTTGATTTTAGACTAAACCAGGACTCACAATTTTTTTCATAGGTAAAGTAACAATGTGATTTTCCATATATTGAAACTAAAGAAGGAATTGAAGTGAAACTTATAATGTATCATCATCCATCCCCGTAAATTAGTTTATCATCGACCAACTTTCAATCTACGTTTAATTAAATTGTAATGATGTAGGTAGAAGTATATAACCGTTAACAAATAAAGATATAAAAACATTAATCATATCCGAGTTGAAAATTTTAAATATTTTACAGCTTTTGTTAGTTGTATGCTTTAAATATTAAATATATGTTAATAACTTTGATATTAAATAACACTTGTATTACATAAAACTCTAAAGAATTTTAAAAATAATTTGTCATTATTACATAAACTAGTATGATGCAAATACATTTACACGAATAAAAATATAGTTAAAATATTTTTTTATCTATAAATATTTTAAATAAAATTAATATTATTTAAGTATAATTAATTTAAAATTGGTTTTAGTTTGTAAAAATTAAGTTTAATTTTAAACTTAATATTAACCTATATTTTATCCCCTTGACACCTCACTTAATCCCTCAATTGATCATATATCTTTTTTATCCCCTTCAAGAACCACCATCAATTTTAGTCGACCTCGATTGATGACACATCTTTTATCTCCACCCGCATGACCTCCATCTCATGGCATAACACTTTCAAATGCTCGTCAAACCAACCACTAATTCCGACCTCTCACTCGACAAACCACCCACCACCCGACTTTTATCTCGTGACCTCACATTTCCAGATGTCTCGTATCCTTTGTTTAAAAGTTGCGTCTAAATTTACATGTTGTTTTGGGATTCGAACCCTAGTGTCATACATAAAAATGTGAACACTTTAACCCTGGGATTCGAACCCTAGTGTCATACATAACAATGTGAACACTTTAACCCGTTAAACCACTTAAGATTCTTGAAATAATTTTATGAGTGTATATATATATTGTATTTAATATTTATTATTAATTAGTTGATTTTTATATTAATAAAGAAAATATTATATATATATATATATATTATAGAGAAAAAAATGTATAATAAAAGATAAAATGTTTTATATAAAATTAATAATGAAAATAATATAATATATATAAATTATTAATAAAAATATATATTTTATGATTAGTGAGAATATATATAATTAATGAGAGAGAAAATAATTAGAAAAAAAAAGATAAAATATATTTATAATCTTTAAAATTTAAAATTTAATTAAGAAAAAGAGAGTAAGAGAAGAGAAAATAACTGATGACGTTAATTATACTTAAGGATGACGTGGATTAATGTGGTATTGGTTGACTTTAAGCATCATTATAGATAAATTAATTTTTTTTTTAAAAATTCTAAAAGTTAATATTTTATAATGAATAATTTATATTTATTCACCAGTTTCTTATACACATTTTATATTTACATTAAGATATAAATAAATATATTTATAAATTGGCAAGGTTGCGTGATAGTGAACTAAATTCATATATAATAAATTTAAATTTAAGAATTCAATATTTAAAATTTAAAGTAAGTACACTTGAATTTAACTGACTTTTTAAATTAAAAAGTCAATAAATAAAATAATTAATGATATAATTTATGAGAATAGTATTAAATAGAGAGAGATATAATAATTAATCTTTTGATCAAACAATTTGGAAGGCCGTCGGTGGTCTTTGGCAGAAAGAGAGAGAGAGTACAGTGCTGCTGAGAGAAGAAGAAGATCGCAACAGCGGTTAATGGTAATGGAATCTCCGTCGAAGAATTTGGCGCTGTGGATTTTCCTTTGGGCACTGTTTATGACCTCCGGCGTTGTGACTGCATGGACCGGCGAAATCCGCGGCAGAGTCGTTTGCGACGTTTGTGGTGATTCCTCCGTCGGCCCCGGAGACCATATCTTAGAAGGTCTGATATTATTATTATTATTATTATGTTGATTGATTGTTTCTATCTTAATTTCTTACTTTTAGGGCTGAAAAAATTAGGGAGGGGGGAATCATATTATCTTATTTGTCATTTACAGTATGAATTGGATTGAATTGGATGGAATTGGATGGATCATAATACTGTATTAGATTATTTTTGTTAATTTCAAGTCCTGAATGCAATGCGATGGTGGTGGTGGTGGTGCAGGTGCTGAAGTGGCTGTTCTTTGCATAACAAAATCAGGGGAAGTTCTGAATTATCAAGCATTCACAAACGCAAGAGGTATATATTCAGTTGCAGAGACTATGTCAGAAAGCGAGCGATGGGATGCATGTTTGGCCAGACCCATCAGCAGCTTCAATCAAGCCTGTTCCAAGATTCCGTCCGGCAGCAGCCGAGGGGGTGTCAAGTTCACCTATAGCCGCCCTTCCGGTTATTCTCACACTGTTAGACCTTTCGTCTATCGTCCCATCGACTCCCCAACATACTGCATGTGAATTCAGTGTGTGGTAATGGCATACAAAATATCATATACACTTGAAGTTGGTGATAGATCAGGCTTATCAGCTGCTGGTTTAATGTTTAAATTATCTGCAAAGAAACTAATTTCAGCTTTTTGTCAATTAAGTGTTTATATCAATTATTATGCTGAAATCAAACCATGCCCCTTTGGCCTATCTAGCTAGTATCACTCTCAATTTTGTCTTCATTGCAAAGATTTTGGATGTTATAGCTCTACTTGATCATACTACAAATTGTTAATCTCACAATCAAACTTATACTTCAGGTGAAATAAGTTCTTAATGTGTATAAATGTATGTGTTCTAGCATCTACAATGAACACAATTTTCACAATATAGCCCTAAAACTGATCAATTCACAATCAGGGTTTAGGGCATACTAGTTCCATCACCATCGATAATCAAACAAACACACTGAAGGTAATGCCCTAGAGGGGAAGAGTATTCTTCTGTTTTTAGCCATTCAAGGCTCAATATTGATTATTGAGCACAAATTGTCTATATTCATTTTATATATAACAGTATAGCACCCAACAATTATTCAATTTTAGTTAAAACATTATACTACTTAGTTTGAATTACACTAGCTAGACAGGAAAACTTATTTTTTTTTTTAATTACAAATAAAATACTGTTAAAAATGTTTTGATCTCTTAAATTTAAACCTAATTCTTCATTTTTTTTCCCATCTCTTAATTTAAAACATGAGCATGACTTCTATACCATATATTTACAAGAAGGCGGAGGTCTCTTACACGATTTTCCTTAACTATCATCTTACTATGCACTCTAGAAGAAAACAAACTTCTATTCTCTTATTATTAAAAACGATAAAGTTAAAATAATATATTCCCCAAAATGGATAATGTCATAAATTGACATTCTTCAAAGAAATGTTCATATATATCTATAGGAGTAGAGCTGCAGTCCCATAACATATAAATGTAATTATAGATAGACAAAACGAACTTGCATAACATATTAATGTAATTAAAGATAGACAGAACGAACTTGCAATCAGAGAATAACTAGAAAGTACTTTGTAGTAAAATGGTAATAAAAGACAACTAAAGAAAATAAGATCAAATGTGCCTCGACACATGATGTGGGACACATCATTTCCATCCTCTTAAAATTTTCTCGTACGTTTCGACCCAACTTTATTTGTCTTACTCCATAGCTGCAAATAATTTTTGGATCCCTTCATCATTGCCTTCTAGTAAACATATTTGTGGAACTTTGCATTTATGATATTTTGTATATTTATCTCCACATTTGTAACGTAGCCCCTTTTCTCTTCTAGCTTGATAGAATGTTCCTTTGTGTGATTCCTTCTGAACTCATCGATCGTGTAATCATTATTATGAACGAATATGCTCTAATACAACTGTAGTGTCCCGTTATAAATGTAACATATAAACGTAACTAGAGAAAGAAGATCAAATATGCTCGCAACAAGAGCAAGACGGTATCAAAGAGAAGATTGTGTAAGATTCATCTTCGTTTTTAGCTTTAGAGGAGGAGGAATAAACTATATTTTTTATTTTGAAAATTAAATAGTTCTATAAATGGGAAAATCAAATAAAAATAAACATTAATTAATTACCTCTCTCGCCGTGCATTGCAGTGCAGTGCCCACTACCCATTCATTCTTCTTATAATTTTTGTTTCTTTTATCTTTCTGTTTCAGTCTGTTGGCCAGCTGTCAAAAAGTTGTTGTAACCGTAAAAGAATCTCAACACTTTTATGATCTTGTAATGAAATAGCAGTAGCCTTTGTTTTCTATTCTCTCTTCGTCTTCTCCGGTGGTAAGGTAGGTTTCTCTTTTCACCTCATTGCCTTCTTTCGTTCTTCAAACACTAGTAAGTATTACACTGTCTATGGAATCCTGTTAATGTTACAGGCTTACAGGTACTTCAACTTTGCGATTATGGACAATAATCGCCTTTTCGAGATCCAAGGACTAGAAGAAATGTTCACCATATCGCCTATTGAAATGAGTTTTATTATTCAGTGTGCTTCTGGTGTTATATCTAGGTCCACCACGACAACACCATCCACTACTCAGTTTAAATTATCAAAATATACTCAGTTGATGACTTCAGATCAGCCAGGGGCATTCATTCAGATCATATATCCTTCAATTTCTGATATCCAGCATCATAATGGACAACTGCTTACCTGTATTTCAACCATGGCAGCAAATGCCTTTCCATTAGCTTCAAACGAGCCATCTGCTAGAGGTTACTCTCGCGAGCAGAGATCGTACGAGTATAAGAGTCAATTTGCGAAGGCTGCACTTGGATTCGCAAAGCTCAGAGCAGTTGTGGAAGCAAGAGACGGTAATGTTGATGCTATCGATGTCTTATTTGGTAGAATGTGGGGACTTGAGATATCACAGGTCAAATCTCTACCTCATATTCATGTCCAAGGTAGCGAGGTTGAGAAGATCTCTGCATTGGACGATCGTCCTTATCCGATGTTGAGAGGTCATCCTGCACACACTGGAGGATTTATCATAAACATGGCTGCTGATGAGGTATCGCCGGAGGCGATTGGATCAAACATGCCTATTAATTGGTGTCGTTTACTTGCGGCTGTTGAAATCTTTGCGTTTAATATGCTTCATCAAGGTTGTGATGTTGAGTATAAGAAGAATGATTCTGTTCGAGTTTATCTAGATGTGGTGGAAGGGTCCCAACCGGTGTATGTTAGGTCAGATGCTTGGGAGAATTTACTGATTGAAAAACTTTCTGAAGATGATTTGATCATGAACAAGTGGAAGAAGATCATATTGGTAGACCAATTGAGTAATGAATTGAAACAGGCTA
This sequence comes from Impatiens glandulifera, assembly GCF_907164915.1. NCBI lineage: Eukaryota > Viridiplantae > Streptophyta > Magnoliopsida > Ericales > Balsaminaceae > Impatiens > Impatiens glandulifera. Next base: position 46,127,043 of record NC_061866.1, on the reverse strand, counting down.
TTGATGTCATAAATCAATATAATCGCGACCTCCTTGCGTTACCAGTGAAGCACCAAGATCTTGATGATGATGATGCTGATTATTATTATTTGGACACGTATGGATTTACCTAAATCTAATGCAAGCACGCCTCAGGGTTATGTATAATTAAGTGCAAAACATGGACATGGTTGGTGTATGACAATGGTAAGTTTTTTTTATCCTTTTATTGCTTTTGATGTTGAAAATATTTTTGTGTTTATTCTAAGGTATGTATGAATTAATGGATACAACTATATGCTTTATGTTTTGTTTAATTATTTATTTGTCCTTTAAAAAAATATATTAAAATGATGATAATACAAAAACATGAAAATAAAATAAATAAAAATAAAAAACAAAAAATGTTACTGAATAGGTTATCGAGCCCGTAAGTCCTCGAGAAGAACGATTAACTCTCCGATGATCTCTACCGACTTTTCGAAATGAATATCAGAAAACATCATAATAATAACATTATGAATGATACAATCAGACGACTACGGTATGAATGATACAATCAGACGACTACGATCAATAAAAATTCGACGATATCTCTCAAACTAGATATTCCACCAAAAAATAATTAGGATGGTAACACAATTATGTAGGTCTGTCATATTTGCCGCAAAATCCAAATATTTCAACAGCTACTCAAAGACTCGGACATCACCCAATGAATCCTAGTGATACTTCACAAAAAATTTCAAATACTAGTCACCATCGATAATGCAAAAGGAAGTGAGTTGTCGATTAACCTCCTCGTGACATATACGACTAACCATAATACAACATTTTTCCATTAAATATCATCCGTAAAAATTCTACCGTGAATAATGTTTCATCCAAAACACGAGATTTTGAATGGAATCTTTGACTCCCAAAGTTTATCCCAACAAAAATTATATGAACTCATCTTAACGAACAACTTGCAGCAATGTCTCACATGGAAACTATTCATGTTTTGACAACGCATAACGTCTTGTTCAGACGGGGACATTTGTTTGCGTCTTACCAGAAGTAAACTCTACTATGAGGTGACCTCTCTATAATTTTTAATCTTTTTCTATATCTAATTCGACTAACGAACTCATTAAATCGATGATCAAACATGCCCTTAAATGTGACATTTCTACATATAGCAATATAAACAAACTCATTATACGTCATAACTAGACTTTTGATAATATACCAAATGTCGTCCCAAAAATTGATTGAAGAATCATCACCACAATGAATCTATATTGCTCACGAAAACTTTTCCACATATAATAAATTCTCTTCTAAATGCTACATTTCGCTGAATAATTAGACATTTTTGTGAATCAGCCAAACCAATCATAACCATACTTACATTTGATTATCGATGCTCAAAAACTATTCAGTTCCGTGACAAATTCAGAACACAATTTTGATAGAAAAGTCTTATTAAAGAAAATAAGATCTCGAATATCCAAACCTTTTTAATCTTTAAAACATTTAACTTTATCTAACTAACTAAATGACAAAACAATGAGTTAAAAGATTCATATAAAAATTTACACATTATTTTCTCATTTTCATCGCCATTCTTGGGAAAAATAAATAAAGACATCATATACGTGAGAATAAATGACAACATACTTTTAATGAAGATTAACCGACATCTTTTCGAGATTATTTTATTTTTCCAACTATAGAGTTACATTCAATTTTAGTAATTATTTATTTGTCTTTCATTTTAAAATTATTTATTGTAATATATTTGAAAATCTATTTTATCAAATTTAATTTAAAATTAAATGAAAATGAAATTAGCTAGAAAGCTTTTTTTAACACAATTTTGTCAATCACAATTCAATAATTCAATGAGTTAATTTGTTAAATGAACTATTATCTTATTCAATACTCAGCAAAATAAAACTAAATAACAAGATTTTGAAAAATATGAGAATCCTTGGACTATCCTTATCAAGAAATCACATAGCTCCTTAGTGTTTTTTTTTAATTATTACTAATTTTAGCCCACCGTCTAATTTATCTTAGAGCATTTTAATTGGAATCACTTCTGATACTTAGGTCGATTTATTTTAATAAGTTGCTAGTGATACAAGTAATTGAGATATTAATTAGAATAAATCCTGATCATATATATTTTCATCTAAGACAACAACTTGTTTCAAATATCTTTATATCTAACCGGGGACAATAATTTTATTTTATGTTGATTTAGTGAAGAAGATATCAAATAAATGTTCAATCTATCGTTAAAAATTAATTATAATTTATAATTTCTTTTATTAAGTTGCTAGTGATATATTTTGAGTTATTTTCACACCACTCATTTCATAATTTGTACTAATTTTTTTTTATGAGTTTCACAATTTAGTTATATCTTTACGATTAAATGAATTAACAAAATAAATTTTATCCTTAAAAATATAGTATTTACATGTATTAAAATAAAAAATATTTTAAATATTAATTACTATAATAATAATAAGAAATTAAATTGTATTAAAAGTGATAAATTATAAAATAGGTTTTCTGATACACGGTAATTAACTTGCAGTAATAGCAAACTGTAGCAGTTTATAAACTCTTGCTTCACGTAAGTGGAATAATAATATAATATAATTTATGAATTCTTCTTCTTTTTATATTATTATTTTGAAATCGACTTGATTCTAATTATTGTCTCTATTTGTTTACTGTTTTATAATATATATAAATTTTATTTGTTATCATTTGGCTTATTGTCGGTTGACCATAGATTCTCTATATCCCGTCTAGCATTCTAGTTTATATAAAATAATAATATTTATTATACTTCTCATTTTTTTATATTATGCCTCAATAAAATTAATAGATAATCCTTGCATTTTCTTAAATTAATACAACTTATTAAGCTATAATAGATGTTCGATTATGATTTAAAAATAATAAAAGAAAAGTCTTACTTTTTTTTTCTATTTAAATCCATCCGTTAAAATATGGCCTCGTAAAAAGGTTCGGATGATTACGTGTTCTGTTTGTTTTCACAAAAAAAAAAAAAAGATGCTTGTACTCTTCTCTTTGATATGATGTCACTTTTCTCGCTTAAGTCTTGTTTGGTTAGGTAATGAGTTATAGCCAAATCCTTTCTGATGTCACCTTTCTCGCAAGGCTTTGTTTGGTTTTGAAGATAAATTTTAACCAAAATCTAGATATGAGATTTTGTATTTATTCAGAGAAAAAAATAATTATTAGATATTTTATATGATCTTTTCTTGTTTTACCCATTTTGTTTTTCTATTTACAATGTAAAAATAAAATTTTAATAACAATATTACACTATACTGAATTTCTTTCTTGGCAAACACTTTCTTTTATTGTATATTTTTAAATTTAAAAAATGAAAATTTTGAATTTTGATATCTTAAATATCTATTATTGTCCCTTGCATTATTTTTTATAATAAGATTGTATTATAGAAAAACATACCTATTAAAATATTATAATTTTAATTAGAATATGCTCAATTCATTGTTTAGAATATGCCATTTATTAATTATATAACCAAGGATCAAATTGAGGCTCTTGGGATTAATTGAGATTAATGATTTCTTTTTTATTTTATAATTTAGAGTTCAATTATTAAAATATTATTTATAATTATATTTTTAGTTTATTTATGTATAAAGGATCAATAACAGATTTTTACAAAACCAAAATCCAAAATTGAATTTCTTATAAAATCTTAAAAAAATTATAAATTAAATTAAAAAAATCCTAACTTGAATTTCAAATATTAAAGATTTAAGCATACGGTTGTATATATATATATATGCAAATTGCTTTTCTCACCTCCTTTCATATTTCCAAATCCTGTTTCACTCTTTAATTAATTAAAAAATGATTTATTTATCCTTATGACCTTTATATATTTATATATTCTAATTTTATTTATTTTACTTATTTTATTTTATTTAATTATTTAATTTTTTATTAAATATAATTAATTAGTTTTTAATATTTTCTTAACTTTATTTATTTAATTAAAAATACAAAATATTATTATTTTTATATTATAATTATTTAAAATATATTAAATATTAAAATGTGTACTAATTTAATAAAATATAAATATTTAATATTTTATTATATTAATTATATATATATATATTAAAATACTTATAAAAATTATTTATTAAATAATAATTAATAATTAATCTAATCATAATATTTTAATTAATAATATTATATATTAATAATTAGTCAAACATAATATTTTTAATTTTAATTAATAATATTATATATTAATAATCATTTTTAATTTTAATTAATAATATTATATATTAATAATTATTCAAACATAATATTAATAATTATTAATATTTTTATAAATAAAATTATCTATTAAATAATAATTAATAATTAATCTAATCATAATATTTTACTTAATAATATTATATTTAATATATTTTAAATAATTATAATATAAAAATAATAATATTTTGTATTTTTAATTAAATAAATAAAGTTAAAAAAATATTAAAAATTAATTAATTAATTATATTTAATAAAAAATTTAATAATGAAATAAAATAAAATAAGTAAAATAAATAAAATAAAAAATGTAAATATATAAAGGTGGTAGGGATAAATATGTCATTTTAGAGTTAATTAAGAAGTGAAGAAAGGGGGTGAGAATATGGGATTGGGAGGGGGTGGGAAAAGCACCTCCCATATATATTTAGAAAAAAAATGTTTATTAGATTAATGACTTGTATTTTCTTTTATTAAATGACATATAAATAATAAATTAACGGAATTACAATCCGATAAAATAAAATCTCATTTTTATATCTTTAAGTATAAAGAGACCAAAATGGTAAGATTTGATTTTTTTTTTTTTTTAAATTTCAATTTAACAATTCTGTTCAATTTCATAATGAGAAATGATAGGAATAATAAAATTGTAACGAAAACAAGTCAACGAATATTACGTGCCACATGTATAAAAGAGAGAAAATAAAAATAAAAGTAAAAAAGAAACTAAAAAAAAGTATTAACTTTTTTTCCTTAAAAACGTTTATTAGGTTAGCGCCAATGAAATATATGTATAACGTTTTTTATGTTCATTGTCATTGATTTGAATGTTCGGCGCTAATTAACATATATTCGACGCCTTTTTCACTTAAAAATTTAGTTTTTTTAAATTTGTTTTTATGTTAGCGCCAATAAACAGAATGTTTAGCGTTTTTTCAATTAATTTTTCTTTTTTAATTTATATTTAACGTTTTTTCAGTTAAAGAACTTTTTTTTTTTTTTTTTTTCAAGAAAAGAGAAAATGAAGAGACAAACTATTTAATTTTTTTTTCTTTACTTTGTGTGTTAGACCCAATTCATAAACTTGCTTGTATATAATATTATTTTATTTAAATAAAGAAATATTTGTAAAAAAGTTTTGAAATCAATTTAAATTATTATTATTTTTTTAATCTCAAACCCATATACATTATCCGTGTTTTTAAACTATATATTTAAATTAAATATTAATTTAAATTAAAGTAATAAATGTATATATTAAAAAAAAAAAAAAAAAAAGAGAGAAAGTGGTTAAGATGTGTGTATATATCTTGTTCATCAACTATATTAACGAAAGAAAGAAAGGTGGAGATCAGATCTACGATACATCTATCATCAATTCCAAATCTGTAATTTATTTAGTTTTCTCCACCAAACCTTCAAACCTTCAAGGGAAGAAGACAGATTAATAATCTCTCCACCACCATAAAGGAGGGAGACCAGAAGAGCTTCCATCATGATGTCTCGTTTCAGCAAAACTTGTTTAGCCCTAACTTTCTTCACAGCAGCTCTCTTCCTCACTTGGCACGCATATGCCGTGAAATCACTGTTTCATCCCAGGGACATACTTCCCCTCTTGCCCAGACAAATCTCATGGCCGATTCTCAACTCTCTCGGCGGAGCAGTTGACCTCTTGCCCTCTTTCATCGGAGCCGCCGCTTCCAACTCCAACCAAACCCTCAATTGGAAAGGGACTTGCTTTTCCGAGAACACCGCTTGGATGGAGTTTCACAATAAAAGCAACAGCAAATTCGGCGGTGGCACTCTTCATATCAAGGTACCACTGTTTACCTTTGTCGTTTTCTTCCATCACTTATGACCTTTATTCTTTCAATTGCGAACCATGATTTTACTTGTATGGATCAGGTCAATAAAGCCCACAGTTGGACGTGTATGGATATTTATATATTTGCAACTCCTTATCGAGTTACATGGGATTACTATTTCATTTCGCGCAATCACACCCTTGAATTCGATGAATGGGAAGAGAAGGAGGAGTATGAATACGTGAGTCTAGAAAATTTGGCAAATTTTATTTAATTAAAAGAAATAAAGAATACCCACTTTCTTTCTTTTCTTTTTCTGATGATCACAGGTGAAGTATAAGGGAGTGTCGATCTTCCTAATGCAAGCGGGGATGTTAGGAACCTTGCAAGCATTGTGGGATGTTTTCCCCTTGTTTACAAATACTGCTTGGGGAGAGAATTCTAACCTCAGGTTTCTCGAGAAGCATATGGGGGCAACTTTCGAAGCAAGGCCTCAGCCGTGGGTAACAAACATGACTGTCGATGATATTCAATCGGGAGATTTCTTTGCCATATCCAAAATTAGAGGTCGTTGGGGTGGTTTCGAAACACTTGAGAAATGGGTCACTGGAACTTATGCAGGTCATTCTGCTGTTTGCTTAAGGGATAGTGAAGGAAAACTATGGGTTGCTGAATCTGGACACGAAAATGAAAAGGTAATTTTGCAGTCTTCTGTTCATATTCTTTTGAACAGATCATTTCCATACTTATGGTTCCTTTTTTTGGTGGGGTTGAGCAGGGTGAAGATATCATAGCAATATTGCCATGGGAAGAGTGGTGGGAATTTGAACTTACTAAAGACGACTCTAACCCACACATCGCTTTGCTCCCTTTGCATCCTGATGTTCGGGCCAAATTCAACGAGACTGCTGCTTGGGAATATGCTCGAAGCATGTCTGGTCTGCCTTATGGCTATCACAACATGATATTTAGCTGGATAGACACCATTAGCGGAAACTACCCTCCTCCTTTGGATTCTCATGTGGTAAATTCACTTTTACTGTAGTAATATTAGATTTAACTCGAAGTCTCCAACAAACAATCAAAACTAAAACTTAATTGTTGGAATGATGGATACGGAATTTTAATTGTCGAATGTGTTAAGCATTTGAAAAATATGTGCAAATAATCCAAATGAAAATATCTAAATTTTAAATACTTGATCTAATTTGATTTGATAGAATGTGGAATTAATGTCGAGAAGGTACTTAAAGATTATTTTACCATTATATTGATTTAAGTTGATAAGTTGTCTTTTGGATGCTTGTGCTAAGATTACCAGTTAATTATTGATAACTTATCGAATTAAGCCATATTTTATAGCATAATTTGAGTTGAGCCTAAATAATTAAGTGATTTTAGATAATTGTTATAAAGGAATTTAATTCAAATAAACACTTAATCATTTAGATTAAGTGATAAGGTATGCTATCAAACACCACTATGTCTATATCTAATTTATGTTCTTGCAGGTTGCTTCTGTGATGACAGTTTGGGCTAAGTTACAGCCTGAATATGCAGCCAATATGTGGAACGAGGCTTTAAACATGCGACTTGGAACTAAGGTTTGGAAAGAAGTCTATTAGTTTTATCAGATCATGAGCCGAATATCTTAGTCTTTTTTTTTTCTAAGAAAATGATGGAAGATTTTTTTTCTTCTCAAAACAGGGTCTTGATCTTTCTGACATTTTAGTGGAAAGTGAAAAGAGAGGATCATCTTTCGATGAATTATTGGCCATACCAGAGCAAGATGATTGGGAATATAGTGATGGAAAGTCAACATCATGCATCGCTTTTGTTCTTGCACTGTACAAGGAGGCGGGACTTTTTAGTCCTTTCACAGATTCCATTCAAGTTACCGAGTTCTCAGTAAGTTCATCTTGAATGCAAAGTAAACCCTTGATTCATCTGATTAGATATAGTGGTGATTGTGTATTTGTGTGGCTGATCTGCAGATAAAAGATGCATATTCACTAAACTTCTTTGAGAACAATTCAAGCAGACTGCCAAAGTGGTGCAATGATAACGACAGTGTGAAATTACCCTTTTGTCAAATTCTGGGAAAGTACAGAATGGAATTACCTGGATACAACACCATGGCTCCATACCCACATATGAACGAGAGGTGTCCATCTTTGCCCCCAAAGTACTCGAGGACCGAGGGTTGCTGAAGAAAGGCTTTTCCCGGGTCAGTCTCCTGTCTATCTGTCTGTCGTCCCCCCTGTATATATAGATTACAAGTTGATGGAAGGATTCAGTAAAATAGAACGAACGCATAAGTATTAAGCAAAGTGAACAGATGCAGACTGTAAAGTAGAAGTTATTTGACTGATTGTGCATTTTGTTGTATATTGTATTGGGCTCATATATGGTTAACAAACAGCTTATGTATTCTCCTGTTAATCTTACATTGACAACTATATAAATCCTTGCCGCAATGGAAGAAGGAGAAGCTGAAAGAGGCTCGCTGCAAATAACTTTCTCTCACTCCACTACACAGCTTTTGAAGTTTTGATATAAAATCTGGATTGAGACATCAAATAATGGTAGGAGTAAAGAAACAAGAACCATAATGACATTTGATATCTTCCCCCTGAAGATTCAATCATGTCTGGGCTAAATTTGGAATTTAGCTTGAATTTCTTGTCCCAACATTCAAACTAGATAGCTTTTAATTGAACTTTTCTGAATAAATTCTCAACTTTAACACATTATTTTCCAGTCATCTAATCTAAGTAGTTCAATGACAATCAACATAGACTAAGTCAGTATATTACCCTAACATCTTTGGTTTGATTATTGTTGAAAACACCAAATTGAAGTGGGAAATTATGTCGGCGAGTTGTTGTGCTAGACATGGAACATATTTCCTTGAATAGTTGAAAACAGTTTCTTTTGGTATTCTTTTATTAGCATAGTACATCTGATTACAAAATACAATTTTGATTGCTAGCCAAAGAGAAACCATTTAGTGTTAATTGTTTACTTCTCCTCCCTAGAAACAATTTGAATGGGAAGTCCTTGAGTAGGCATTGGCACTGGATCACGTCCAAAGAAATTATCGTCGCAGCATAACTTCCATTTGAATCGGGTGACTATGTAATGGATTGTGACCAGAATCTCAATTTTAGCAAACTCGTATCCTGGGCATACCCGAGGCCCTGCTCCAAAGGGAATGTAGCAGTAAGGTGGAACGCTTCCTTGGTTATCAAATCTTGATGGCTCAAACTTGGATGCTTCTGGGAATATGTTATTGTCCATATGAGTCATGCTTGATACCCATAGAACCTTCATTTATAGAAGCGCCATTGAAAGAAGTATATTAATTTCTTTTGCAACCATACAATATTTTGTATTTATCAAATCATGCACACTTACTTGCCATCCTTTGGGAATTAGGAAACCTTCATACTCAATATCTTTTAGTGCTTTCCTAAACCCTCCAAAGACGGGAGGAACCAATCTCATAATTTCTAAAGCTACTTTCCATGTATATTTCATCTTCCCTAGATCTTCCCAAGTAAGCAGCATCCGTGAACCTTTGCTTCTGGATACCTCTTCTTGTTCTGCAATCAGATGTAAATATTTTGAATTCAATTACACCCGGTTGGTTGTAAACAACTAATTTACAATCACCTTGAAGAAGGGTTTCATAAACGACAGGATCGCGGCCGAGGAGCCTAATAATGAATATTAGGACGGTGGCAATGGTGTCATGGCCTGCAACCATGATAAGCTTGATGTTGTGAATGATCTCTTCGTCGGATAATTTGTTGCTGATCAAGGAAGTGATGATGTCCTCGTTAGTTGATCCTTTGGCAGCAGCCAGCTTTGCTTTCTTTTGGCAAATGAGGTCCTTAATTATGTCAGTGATCTTAACACCGGCCTTGAGACTTCTTCTGTATTGCGTGAAGGGAAGATTGATGGGGATCGTCCACATCCCGTTTACTAGGTCCCGAAAATAGTTTAATAACTCTTCTCTCCTTGATCCACGTTCTATCCCAATTAGAAGAGAAGAGATTATGTTGAAAGTAAGGTTTTTCATCAGGGGAACAACCTTGAAACAGACAAGATAGATTCATTTTTATAATGAATGAATGAATTAAACAGAGAGAGATAATTACTTACCGTGATGCTTTTCTGTGTATCCACGGAGGGGGTCCAATGAGTTTGAAGGTGGGTCTGGACTTCTTGGTCCATCTTTCCAATATACTCCTTCAAACACTCAGGCTTCAAGAACGACATAAGTGCGCCCCTCAGCCGTTTATGATCCTCTCCACTCATCTCTGTAATGTTCCGTTCCCCCATTAGTGTTTTCACCGATTCCGGCTGGCTGTTCCCCAACTGATCACTGCTGCTGCTAAATACGAACTTGTTTGCGGCCTGGCCGTGGATAAAGACAGTCGGCTTTCCAAACAGGCTTAGTTTGGACACGGCACCATACTTGTTTACTCTATCGGAGACCCATTTGTCGGCTGTGTTTGATTTCATCGTCCACAGGAGAGTCAGGCTCTGCCCCACCACTGGTAAGCCCATAGAACCAGGTGGTACCTTTGTATGATGATTCTCATGTGATCTCTTACGTTGATTGTTTATGAGAAACAAGATAAAGGGCAATAGAATGGACAGGAAAACGGTGGACATCTGAAGAAGATTAGATAGCTTCATGTCATCTGCCATGGTCATTTTCTTTATGAGTGAGTGAGTGAGAGACATATAGAAGGGTCTTAAATAGATATATAAATAGATAGTCAACTTTGAAGATGGTCATTAGTTTATTACAAATTACAATACTATATTGATATAAAATTTTAAAATGATTTGTCAAAACCAAAATGACTATTAGTTGACTTTAAATAACCTGCAACTTCACCCGGGGTCCCCCCAAATAACATATTAATTAATCTACCTTAAATAAAGTCACTATCACCTTTTACTAATAATAACTGAAATACTAAATAAAAGTAATCAGGTGAGACATGTCCTATAGTTGGGTCTTTTATTTTAATTAAATAAAACAGCTTAAAACCATTTTTTTTTTCCAAACAAAATCCTCCCATAAACTCATTATGCATTTACATTAGAGTTTAAATCAGTAAGGTTATTCATATTCATTGAATCTCGATAAAAACATATAATCTTACTACTTTAGTCATGCTATCTGCTTACTGTTCTTCAGTGGGACAATGAACTAATTCAATCACCTTGTCATTAGCAATATCTCGAATGAAATGATATCTTACATGAATGTGCTTACTCTCGTCATTAGCAATATCTAGAATGAAATGATACCTTACATGAGTGTCCTTACTCTTCCCATGTTTAACTGTATTTTTTTGACAACATTAATTATAGTAGATGCATTATCACAATATAGAATCATACAGTCCTCTTGTGAGGATAACTGAGAGCACTCAGAAATCTCTTCAATCAAATTGCTTGATAAATGCAAAAAGCAGCTGCCACAAACTCAACTTCAATTGTTGAAAGAGTCACTATAGACGGCTTCTTTGAGAACCATGCTTCACCCAACAAAAAAAACATATCCATATGTACTTTCCTATCATCATAGTCACCAGCGTAATCACTGTCAGGTGAAACCAATTAAATCTTTCAAATTTCCTCTTTTGTAGAATATTCCCCACTCCTCAGTTACCTTCAAATACCTGATAATTCTTTTCACCAAATTCAAGTGAATTTTAGTAGGACTTTCCATATATCTTCTAACCAGACCAATCACAAACATGAGTTCTGGTCTAATTACAGTTAAATATTTCAAGCTGCCTACAATGTTCTTATATTCAGTGACATCCACTCTAATGTCTTTCTCATTTTTAACCAATTTCATCCCTGGTATAATTGTATTTTTTACCAGATTATAGCCAACCATGTCAAACCGTTCTAAAATTTCATAGGCGTATTTTCTTTGATTGACAAAAATACCATCAATTTTTTTTTTAAGACTTCAACACCTAAAAAATATATCAATCTTTCCAAGATCTGTCATTTCGAACGCATGCATCATAGAAGTTTTAAACACTTTAATTAAATCCACATCATTTTTAGTAATTATTAAATCATCAACATAAAGACTTACTATCATAATTTATTTCTTTAAACCGCTTTATTAAAACCACTTAACAAATAAAGTATATTCAAATGAGCACTTTGTAAATCCTTGCTGCAGAAAGTAGTTGTCAATCTTACTGGACCAGGCTCTTGAGGCTTGTTTAAGAAGATTTTTTAAACTTGTATACTTTGTGCTCTTCTCATTTCTTTTAAAATCCTCGAGGCTGATCCACATAGACATCTTTTGTTAGTTCTTCACATTAAGTTGGTAAATGCTCCAACCATTTTGTGCAACCATGACAATCACCAATCTGATCGTATCCCATCATGCTACTTCATTGTAATTCACTCCATAATTTCTGAGCATAACCTTTTACAAGGAGTCTTTCTTTGTGTATATCAACTTTCCCAAATTCGTTAAGCTTTGTTTTAAACACCCATTTGACTCCTATTCTCCTTACACTCTTTGACAGTTCCACTAATTTTCATGTACCATTTTTCTCAATAGCCTTCAGTTTTTGTCTCATAGCCTCGCCACATTTGGTTCTCTGCTGCCTCTTCAAAATTTTTTGGTCCACTGTGACATAAATTCTAGTTGACTTGTTTCATCATCTTCATCAGATAGTTAATCTTCACATACATAATCTCTCTGACAAGTAGGAGCTCTTCTATTTTCCCTTCTCAGTTTTCTAAATCCAGCCACAGAAATTGATTTTGGAGCTACTTTATTAGTAGTGTCTTGATTGGAAGTTTATATTATTTATGTTGTTGCTTCTGTTTTGATTCTTGCTCACAATTTTATTGTTATTCAAGTTCAGAACTGTCACTTTTTTCTTCCAGAACATAATTTTTCTATTCTAATTCTTTACATTTCTATATTGAGTCTTTTTTCCAATCTTAACTTTTCTCCTCTTCAAAGATAACATCTCGACATATTATAACATTTCTTACAATTGGATCATATAACATATAAGTTTGGACTCACTACTTGTAACAAATAGGACACAATCATGACTTTTATTTTTTTATTTTTTTTCAACATTAATATTTTTCTGTAAAAAACATGCACATTAGCAAGACATCCAAAAGTTCTACTAGTACTCAATTGATGAAATGACATTGTTTCATGTTTCTCTGGTGTCTTTCCTTTTAATGCAACAGTAAATTCTGTTCATTATATGAGTATTCCATTCAACTGTCTTTTGCTTATCCGTTCAGTTATACCGCTTTGTTGTGGCGTGTAAGCAGTTGTTAATTGTCTCTTAATCTCACCTTCTTCATAAAAGTTGTTAAACTCTAGTGAAGAGAATGCTCTCCCACAATCAATACGTAAGCAAGCTAATGATTCTCCACACTCCTTTTCAACAGCCAACTTAAAGTTTTTAAAAACTTTAAGGGTCACAAATTTTTCACTTAAATAGTAAATCAACACTTTTCTAAAAAAAAAATCATCTATAAAATGAGCAAATACCATTTTCTACTTTGAGTAGTTGGTTATTGGTCCACAAATATCAGAATGAATTAACAGCGACCTTTTTTTATGAGCTATTGATCTTTTTTGGGTGTTGTTTTCCAACCAAACAGATTTGATAACTGGGCGAGCCCTTAACCATTTTTTGAGTCTATAATGCCAGAGTTGAGAAACATTTTCATCTTTCACTTGGAAATAAGATATTTCAAGTGGCTTCTCATCTTTATTGGAAGTACATCAACAATGATCACAAACATCTTGTTCTAGTTATCATCAATGTCATAAACATGCCCTTCCGAGTAAAGTACAGTTTGCAGATCCCTCATTGGCCTATGGTTACTCCGTTTTTTTGGAGTTGTCCCATACTAATCAATTTGTCCTTTACTTCTAGAACATAATAAACATTAGAAATGACTTGATTTAAAATATAAAAATCATTAAACTTTAGCAAAAATGACAAATAAGATACTTGAACATTAATAATAAAAATGACATATACTTGAATTGATTTGTACCTTCCATAAGTTTAGGATTTTTTTATCACAAGGATTGTTGTTCCGATAAAATTACAATCTCACCTGAGGTTGGGGCTGTCATCTAGGTGTTGCCAAGATTGGCGTTTTACAGTGGTGAGGAGTAAACAATTGAATTCCTGATATTGCATAATACATGTTTGAAATATTTATTCAATGGCTTAAGAGAATTTACCAAGAGATAGTCGACCTTTCTCTACAATTGTTTTAAGAAATAGTCATTTCGAGACAATATTAGCATCACATCATTGATAAGTAACATCATTATCAGAATTTCCTATGATACATATTTCAATAAAAAAGTATAATAATACTTTGAGGTAGCCTAATCTATTTGTTTGTTCACTTATTAGCATATATATGTATAGTAGTAAGCTTCTTCTAGCTACTCCTTAGAAACAATTTGAATGGGAAGTCCTTGAGTAGGCATTGGCAATGGATCACGTCCAAAGAAATTATCGTCGCAGCATAACTTCCATTTGAAGCGGGTGACAATGTAATGGATTGTGACCAGAATCTCAATTTTAGCAAACTCGTATCCTGGGCATACCCGAGGCCCTGCTCCAAAGGGAATGTAGCAGTAAGGTGGAACGCTTCCTTGGTTATCAAATCTTGATGGCTCAAACTTGGATGCTTCTGGGAATATCTTATTGTCCATATGAGTCATGCTTGATACCCATAAAACCTTCATTCATAAAAGCGCCAGTATATTAATTTATTTTGCAACCATATAAGATTTTGTATTTATCGAATCATGCACACTTACTTGCCATCCTTTGGGAATTAGGAAACCTTCATACTCAATATCTTTTAGTGCTTTCCTAAACCCTCCAAAGACTGGAGGAACCAATCTCATAATTTCTAAAGCTACTTTCCATGTATATTTCATCTTCCCAAGATCTTCCCATGT
This sequence comes from Impatiens glandulifera, assembly GCF_907164915.1. Taxonomy (NCBI): domain Eukaryota; kingdom Viridiplantae; phylum Streptophyta; class Magnoliopsida; order Ericales; family Balsaminaceae; genus Impatiens; species Impatiens glandulifera. The sequence continues at coordinate 46,111,908 of NC_061866.1, read as the reverse complement.
AAGCAGCAGCCGTGAACCTTTGCTTCTGGATACTTCTTCTTGTTCTGCAATCAGATGTAAATCTTTTAAATTCAATTACACCCTGTTGGGTTGGTTGTAAACAACTAGTTTAATATCACCTTGAAGAAGGGTTTCATAAACGACAGGATCGCGGGCGAGGAGCCTAATAATGAATGTTAGGACGGTGGCAGAGGTGTCATGGCCTGCAATCATGATAGCCTTCATGTTGTGAATGATCTCTTCGTCGGATACTTTGCTGCTGATCAAGGAAGTGATGATGTCCTCGTTAGTTGATCCTTTCGCAGCAGCAGCCAGCTTTGCTTTCTTTTGACGAATGAGGTCCTTAATTATGTCAGTGATCTTGACACCGGCCTTGAGACTTCTTCTGTATTGCGTGAAGGGAAGATTGATGGGTAGTGACCACAATCCAGCTACTAGATCCTGAAAACAGTTTAGTAACTCTTCTCTCCTTGACCCACGTTCCATCCCAATTAGAAGAGAACATATTATGTTGAAAGTAAGGTTCTTCATCAGGGGAACAACCTTGAAACAGACAGAGAGTTTCATTTTAATATATGGTTCTCATGAATGAATGAATGAATGAATTAAACAGAGAGAATTACTTACCGTGATGCTTTTCTGTGTATCCGCGGCGGGGGTCCAATGGGTTTGAAGATGGGTTTGGACTTCTTGGTCCATCTTTCCAATATACTCCTTCAAACACTCAGGCTTCAAGAACGACATAATTGCGCCCCTCAGCCGTTTATGATCCTCCCCACTTAGTTCTAGAATGTTCCGTTCCCCCATTAGTGTTTTCACCGATTCCGGCTGGCTGTTCCCCAACTGATCACTGCTGCTGCTAAATACGAACTTGTTTGCGGCCTGGCCGTGGATAAAGACAGTCGGCTTTCCAAACAGGCTTAGTTTGGACACGGCACCATACTTGTTTACTCTGTCGGAAACCCATTTGTCGGCTGTGTTTGATTTCATCGTCCACAGGAGAGTCAGGCTCTGCCCCACCACTGGTAAGCCCATAGAACCAGGTGGTACCTTTGTATGATGATTCTCATGTGATCTCTTACGTTGATTGTTTATGAGAAACAAGATGATGGGCAATAGAATGGTTAGGAAAACGGTGGAAATCATAAGAAGATTCATGTCATCTGCCATGGTCATTTTCTTTATGAGAGATAGATAGAAGGGTCTTAAATAGATGGTCAACTTTGAAGATGGTCATTAGTTTATTACAATACTATACTGATATAAAATCTTAAAATGATTTGTGCCCTTTTATTAATAGCTAAACAGCCGGCACATTATTTATTCAATAAGGAGACAGGCTTAGGCTTTGTTTGATTGTTATTTGTACACACTCCTTTTTTATACCATAATTTTATATTTTAAATAATTTCGAATTAATAAAAAACTTATCATTTTGTCTTTGTTTTGCGGAAAAAACTTGTTAAAAAAAGAAGTAAAAACCTGTGAACTAGAGAGACGTCGGTGACAGATCGGCTGACCACCCTGCATCAGCCAGCCCTGTAACCCTGCACGTCTCTGAGTCAACCCAGGAGTCGACCCAACGAGTGAGGTCAACACACCTTGGCAATGTTGTAAGCTAAATAAATAACTAATTTCATTAATAAAAGAGTTGACTTTAAATAGCCTACAACTTAACCAAATAACATGTTAACTAATCTACCTAAAATAAAGGCACTAATACTACTTACTTAATAATTGAAATACTAAATAAAAGTAATCATGTGAGACATGCCCAGACTAGCTCTTTTATTTTAATTAAATAAAACAACTTAAAACTATTTATTTTTTTCCAACAAATCCTCCCTACTAATTAAACTCATTATACATTTATATTAGAGTTTAAATATTTTATTGTTTCTCTCAATTTGATAAAAACATTCAATTTTATTGCTTTAGTCATGTCATATGTGGACTGTTCTTTAGTGGGACAATGAACTAATTCAATCATCTTGTCATTAGCAATATCTCGTATTTTTTGACAACTTTTTAGCAGATGCATTATCACAATATAGAATCATACAATAGACTCTTTTTGAGGATAATTTAGAGAGGGAGAGAGAATGACATGGTACCATCTCATTGATTGAAAACAAAAAAATTGAAGAAAAAAAGAAAAAAATATATATTTTTTTTATTTTCCTAATCATTTCTCTAAAATATTATAGTACTCAAAATTCTCTTATTCCAATTGCTTGATAAATGCAAGAAGCAGCTGCCACAAACTCAGATTCAGTTCTGAAATAGTCACTATATAGACTGTTTTTTTTTTATCATTCTATTTTTCATCGTCTAACAAAAATACAATGGACCCAAAATTTCGAACTGGGATAGGCTTGAAAAAATTTAAGGTAGATTTAAAATAATAATTTTTTTTTTTTGAAAAAACAAGTATATAAAAGTAAAGTTTTATAATTTTTTTTAATAATTAAATATAAAACAATGAATTATATTAATTTTTTTAAGAGACAAAGAATAATGTCATATTTCTATAAACAAGTATATAAGAGTAAAGTTTTATAATTTTTTTAATAATTAATTTTTTTTTTCGGAGTAGAGCCCACCCGAGCCCTGATTCGTCCCTCTAATCATAGTCACCAACATAATCACTGTCGTAGAAACCAATTAAATCTTTCAAATCTCCTCTTTTTTTAGAATATTCCCCCACTCCACAGTTGTTTTCAAGTACCTAAGAATTCTTTTATACCAAATAGGACACAATCATATGACTTTTATCATCTATTCTAAAGTACTCAACTTATAGAATGACATTGTTCCATGTTTTCTCTAGTGTCTTTCCTTTTAATGCAACAGGGAAACATCTGTTCATTATATGAATATTCCATTCAACTGCCTCAGCCAGAAAATTCTTGGAACTAGCTTTAGCTAACAACATGCTTCTAACTGAATTTATGATAATTTTGTTTGATTTTGTTTCTCTGTTAAGTTATACCGTTTTGTTGTGGGGTGTAAGTAGTTGTTAATTGTCTCTTAATCCCACGTTTTTCACAAAAGTTGTTAAACTTTAGTGAAGAGAACACTCCCCCTCTATCAATACGTAAGCAAACTAATGATTTTCCACACTCCTGTTTAACAGCCAACTTAAAGTTTTTAAAAGTCTCAGATTTTTCACTTAAATAGTAAATCTACACTTTTCTAAAAAAAAAACATCTATAAAAGTGAGCAAATACCTTTTTCTACTTTTAGTAGTTGGTGTTATTGCTGTCCACAAATATCAGAATTAATTAACTGCAATGAGCTCTTCTTAGGGATCTTTATTAGGTGTTGTTTTCCAATCAAACAGTGAGTATACACTATCTGGTACCTTGATAACTGGCAAGCCTCCATGTTTCTAGTTATCGTCAATGTCATAAACATGTCCTTCTGAGGATGACACAGCTTGCTGATCCCTCATTATGGTTACTCCGTTCTTTTGGAGTTGTCATACTAATCAAATTGTCTTTAATTCTAGAACATAATAAATATAAAAAATGATTTCGTAGGTACACAAGAGTACTTCGCGACACAACCAACTCATTTTTATATGTTCTACGGACTGATGCCTGCTACTGAATCTGGCAGCAAAGAAGAATAGATATGCCGGGTCATTAGAAGGAAAGGAAGTTAATAAAAAAAAATGTAACCAAAGAAGAATAAATGTGCCATCAATTACTTGATTTAAAATATAAAAATCATTAAACTTTAGCCAAAATGACATTATACTTGAATTGATTTGTACCTTCCATAAGTTTAGGATTTTTTTATCACAAGGATTGTTGTTCTGATAAAATTACAATCTCACCTGAGGTTGGGGCTGTCATCTAGGTGTTGCCAAGGTTGACATTTTCCAGTGGTTGCCAAGGTTGACATTTTCCAGTGGTGAGGAGTAAACAATTGAATTCCTGATATTGCATAATACATGTTTGAAATATCAATTCAATGGCTTGTGAGAATTTACAAAGAGAATAATAGTCGACCTCTGCTCTACAATCGTTTTAAGAAATAGTCATTTCGAGACAATATTAACATCACATCATTGACAAGTAACATCATTATCACAATTCCCTATGATACATATTTCAATGCAGAAGTATAATAACATAAAGTTTGGAATACTACTACGTATTTTGAGGTAGCCTAATCTGTTTGTTTGTTTGTTCACTTATTAGCATATATATGTATAGTTACAGCTTCTTTTAGCTACTCCTTAGAAACAATTTGAATGGGAAGTCCTTGAGTAGGCATTGGCATTGGTTCACGTCCAAAGAAATTATCGTCGCAGCATAGTTTCCATTTGAAGCGGGTGACAATGTAATGGATTGTGACCAGAATCTCAATTTTAGCAAACTCGTATCCTGGGCATATCCGAGGCCCAGCTCCAAAGGGAATGTAGGAGTAAGGTGGAACGCTTCCTGGGTTATCAAATCTTGATGGCTCAAACTTGGACGCATCTGGGAATATGTTATTGTCCATATGAGTCATGCTTGATACCCATAAAACCTTCATTATAAAAGGGTCATTGAAAGAAGTAAATTAATTTCTTTTACAACCAACCATGTAAGATTTTGTATTTATTGAGTCATTCACACACTTACTTGCCATCCTTTGGGAATTAGGAAACCTTCATACTCAATATCTTTTAGGGCTCTCCTAAACCCTCCAAAGAGTGGAGGAACCAATCTCAAAATTTCTAAAGCTACTTTCCATGTATATTTCATCTTCCCTAGATCTTCCCTTGTAAGCAGCACCCGGGAACCTTTGCTTCTGGATACTTCTTCTTGTTCTGCAATCAGATGTAATTAAATCTTTTATATTCAATTACACCCAACCGGGTTGGTTGTACACCACAACTAATTTATTATCACCTTGAAGAAGGGTTTCATAAACGACAGGATCGCGGGCGAGGAGCCTAATAATGAATGATAGGACGGTGGAAGAGGTGTCATGGCCTGCAACCATCATAAGCTTCATGTTGTGAATGATCTCTTCGTCGGATACTTTGCTGCTGATCAAGGAAGCGATGATGTCCTCGTTAGTTGATCCTTTCGCAGCAACTAGCTTTGCTTTCTTTTCTCGAATGACGTCCTTAAGTATGTGAGTGATCTTGAGACTGGCCTTGAGACTTCTTCTGTATTGCGTGAAGGGAAGATTGATCGGTAGTGACCACAATCCGGCTATTAGAACCTGAAAACAGTTTAGTAACTCTTCTCTCCTTGACCCATGCTCCAGCCCAAATAGAAGAGAACATATTATGTTGAAAGTAAGGTTCTTCATCAGGGGCACAACCTTGAAACAGACAGAGAGATTCATTTATATAATATACATGGTTCTCACTTCTCATGAATGAATGATAATTACTTACCGTGATGCTTTTCTGTGTAGCGGCGGCGGGAGTCCAATGGGTTTGAAGGTGGGTTTGGAGTTCTTGATCCATCTTACCAACATACTCCTTCAAACACTCAGGCTTCAAGAACGATACAAGTGCTCCCCTCACCCGTTTATGATCCTCCCCACTTAGTTCTAGAATGTTCCGTTCCCCCATCAGTGTTTTCCCCGATTCCGTCTGGCTGTTCCCCAACTGATCACTGTTGCCGCCAAATACGAACTTGTTTGCGGCCTGGCCGTGGATAAGGACAGTCGGCTTTCCAAACAGGCTTAGCTTGGACACGGCACCATACTTGTTTACTCTGTCGGAGACCCATTTGTCGGCTGTGTTTGATTTCATCGTCCATAGGAGAGTCAGGCTTTGCCCCACCACTGGTATGCCCATAGAGCCAGGTGGTACCTTTGCTCGATTCTCATGTGATGTCGTCCATTTCTTACGCTGATTGTTTATGAGAAACAAGATGAAGGGCAACAGAATGGATAGGAAAACGGTGGACATCGGAAGTAGATTAGATAGCTTCATGTCATCAAATTCCATGGTGATTTTCTTGATGAGTGAGAGATAGAGGGCTCCAAAATAAACCCAACCGTTGAAGATGATGATCATGGGTTTATTACAATATTATATTGTTAGAGAATCTTCAATTTATTTATGCCTTTTTACTACTAGACAACTACCACAATAACTATTTAATAAGGAAGCCGGTCTTGTTTGATTGATACCCAAAAAACAGAGAAAAAAAAACAAGGGAAAAACAAAGATTGAGAATATACAAATTATATTGAAATAAAAGATGAGCTCCTTAAAAGAGATGAAAATCATTTATGTGTTGTGTTAACTTTTTTTTATATATATATATATATATATATATTATTATATTATTATATTATTTGACTTTTTAAAAAATTATAAGGATAGTTTAAATTAACGATAAATAATGATATTAAAAATAAAACGTTACTAAATAGATTATTGAACTCGTAAATTTTCGAAACAAACGATTAACTCCGTGAATGACCTGAATGTCTTTTCGAAACGGATATTAGAAGCTCAATCAACTACATAAAGATCAATCATTTACAAAAGCTCAATCAACAACATTCAATAAAAATTATAGATATAAAGGTTTCGAGATATAAGACTTATAGTGATGATTAAAGACAATTTATCGATTATATTATGTTGTTTGATTTTTTAAAAGTAGATGTTATGATATATTTTGGACCATATTTTTTTGATATGTTTATTTTATTGATACTTTTTGATAATTTATTAATATAAAATAATAAATTAACCAAGTAAATGTTTTTAATTAAATATAACATAATTAATTATTATTTATTTTAATTTGATTCATTTTTATTGAAAATAAATTTTATTTTTTTATAATAAATAAAATGAAATAAATTATTGAGAGAGAAATAATTAAAATATTTATAGTGATATGTACAATAATTTTAAAAAATAATATTTATAATAATAAAAATTAAAAAAATAAATTATTAAGTATTTTTTAATAATAAAAATTGAATTTTTTATATTGAATGTCTCTTATTTAAGATAGGGGAAAATGTAAATAGTGAGAAGAGAGAGAAAATTATTAATGAATATAAAAGAGAAAAATAAATAAACATTGAGTCAGCAAGTCTAATCCGCGTTTCCCGTCGTTCGCTATCCCATTCGCTACAAATCTTTCAATTCCCCTATTATTACTTTTATAAATAATACGTATTTGATGACTACGATCATTGAAAATTCGACGATTTCTCTTCAATCATATAGTACACTAAAAATTAATTGTGATAATAACTCAATTATGTAGGTATGTCATATCAGCCACATCAATCCAAATTCCAAACTTCATAATAACTACTTATAACTCGAGCATTACCCAATTAATTCAAATAATATTCCATAAAATATTTCAGATACTAGATACTCCTAAAAATGCGAAAGTAAGTGAGTTACCGATTAAACATTCTCGTGACACTTACGACAACGACTAACCATAATACAAATTTTTTCTTATATATAATATCCATAAAATATTTAATATGAATAATAATCCATCTAATAAATGAGATATTAAACGAAATCTTTTAACTCTCGCAACCAAAAAAAAAAAAAAAATATATATATATATATATATATATATATATATATATATATATATATATATATATATATATATATATATATATATATATATATATATATATATATATATATATATATATATATAAATATATATATATATATATAAACCATCCAAATTATGAGGCACAAAAACTTGTCATGGAGAATAGAGCGGTGTAATGGGTTAGTGAGAGACCTTTTTGTCAAAATGTCCACAACCTAATCTAAATGGATGTCTTTTCTCTATTTAGATGAACATAGTACTAAAACTATCAAATATGATAAAACAGAACGATGTGAATGGTTGAATCTAGCAGGCTGTCATAACACGACATAACATATTAAGGATTAAGGGAGCAACTATTTGAAGTTGCTACTTAGAGGAGATAACACCTAGCCATATTGGCAAGATATCATAAAATATGTTAAATATTAAATTGCACAAACTATTACAACTCCACAAACACTAGCTAGATAATCAAAATTCGAACATCTTTTCATATTTTAATATACCAAACATGTTCATCCACGCAAAAATCAAATTGAAATAACTAAAAACGACTTCTTAAAAATGATTGATAAAACAATAAATCATGTTATTGTTTAACAAATTAATAAAAATGAGATAAAGTATTTGTATTATAAATACAAAAGAAAAACTTATAAAAAGATAAAGTTGAAGCATTAAAAAGATGGAGTCATTTTATAGTAGAGAAATTGATAGAAAAATTAAGTACGTTAATTTTCAAACCGGCCACACATTACATGTTTTGAATATTTATTCTAAATAATCAAAAAGGGAGAAATTGATAGAAAAATTAAGTAAGTTAATTTTGGAACCGGCCACACATTACATGTTTTGAATATTTATTCTAAATAATCAAAAAGGGAGAAATTGATAGAAAAATTAAGTAAGTTAATTTTTTGGAACCGGCCAGACAAACTAAACAGTTGTTAACTTTCATGTGCAGGTACAGATCAAAACCGTATGAACCGGTTAGGGTATCAAAACCGGTTGCTGCTACACTTCAAAGAAACCAGTTTCAAGTGATCAAGTTAAAGATCAGAGGAACCGGTTTTCACTTTCCAAAGCAACCGGTTAGCAAAGACAAAATTTACACACCAGCCGGATCATACTACACAAGACACAAAAACCGAAAAAATTAAAACTTCAAGAGTGACATACCATGACGAAAGAAACGTGTCTTGAAAGAATAAAAGAAGATCAGATACGATCGGAAGCATGCGAGGAAAGCAATGATGCTTTATTGATCCGAAGTTGACAACCGGAGGTGCATGTCCAACACGTGTCCAAATCTGAAAACCGGCTATGTCATCTTTTGCTCAGAGCTGCCTGCATGACTGCCAGGTGTTGAGGAAGATGAAGCGTGCAAGCAACCTCTCTACACCAGGCGTGATAACGATCAACCAATCCAGAAGAGAGAGAAGAAAAACGACCGTTGAGTCCTCTCAGCTATAAAAGGAAGACGAAACGTCTTCATTTAATGCATCATCAGTTCTGAAAGTTGTACATTATGGATTACGAAAAACATTAAGTTCTAGAGAGATAAACTGCTATATTCCAAAACCGGTGTGCCTAAAACCGGAAGCTTTTTGTGTGTTGTTGTGTTGAGTTGTTGTATTACATCAAAGTGTGAGTTTGGTGTAACCGGCGAGTAGCGAAGTTGGGCTCGACCGGAGGTACTGTTGTTAACTATAAAAGTTAGTGGAGATCCTTCTCATAACCTGAGAAGAAGGGGTGACGTAGGAGGGTTTGCTCCGAACATCCATAAACAAATCCTTGTCTCGTGTTCTTTCCTTTGCTTTTATTATTTAGCCTAACCTCAAACTAATCATACTCCTAAAACCGGTCACTCATATCCATAAAACCGACTCCTTCTAAAACATCATCTAAAGTCGCATAAGTTGCTTTAACCTGAAACAGACATTTTCGCCCTTGAACCCGGTTCAAGAGTCTGTGACAGTTTGCGCAGTGCTGAGAACGGTTTTAGTCTTTAACCGGACTATCACCAAAGAATGTTTTGTGTGTTGTAAGCGGCCACCCTTTCTAAAACCGGAAACACCCCGGTCCTCCCCGATCCTAACAGAAATCTCATTAAATTTATTCTTCAAAGGACCATTTATTGTATTTATTTATTTTTATCACTCATTATATATTATTATAAAATCACAAAATATTTTTAATCAATCATTTAATGCATCTTATCATCAAAATATATATATAGTTTAACTACCAACTATTTTCTAGATAAATTATATATACTATAATAAAATTTCTAATCATATTTTGTTTAATTAATCTAATTAAATAAAATATCATACAAACTTTTTTTAAACTATATATATATATATATATATATATATATATTTAATATTATTTATAACAAATAAAATCAATTCTCATTTTATTTATAATATTTATTAATCATAAATAATTTATAAATATACTTATAACATTTATGAATAAATTCAAACTTAATTATCATTTTATATTTGAACTTATTATTTTATTTCGTGTGTCTCGTCAGATCTTGAGTTTTTAATCGATTATAATTAACTTCAGTAAAGATGATATTTATAATAAAATGTTTATGACTTCTATCTTAATTGATATTACTTTTTATTTATAAATGCTTATCTTGTCACACTTATACTATGATAAATTATTTGTGTATAGTTATTGACTTTCAAATACAAGCATTCTTATTCCAAAACTTACCATTCCTTTAATCTATTCTTTGGAAATCATTAACCCAATAAAAACTGTTATGATTGAAATATTGAAATATTAAGTAATTTTGTGAGGTGATCATTTTAAATGATTATTTACCTTCTTAATTATATTAAAAGAATTGCGACTCTCATATTTATTCAAATATATGATTTATATATTATTTATTTGAGCATCTCAAATTTATAGATAATTCATCATAATCGTTATGAAAAGCATCATCAACACATATTTAGATTATCAACTATAATATCGAAGTTATAAAAACAAGTTATAGAAACAAACGTTTGATTTGAATGTAAATAGTATTATTTTTATTAAACTTATAATTATAAATTATTTTGATATGAACTTTATCTAATATAACAAAAGTCTTACTTCTTTAATGATTATTATCATAATCATTTTTATATTAATTTATATATATATATATATTATTCTAATTAATTAAAAATATTACTCTCCTAATTTATCTTTTAATATATATTATATAATGTTACATATTTATTTATTTTATATATAAATATTTATAACATATTTTTCCTAATAAAATTAAAAAAAAAACTACTAAATAAATTTTTGTATTTTATATATTTTATTTTTTATTTATATGTATATAATATTCTAATTTAATAGGATAAGTCTTCATTTATATATAAATATAAAAAAGATTGATATAAAATTAATGATAGTAGAGATTTATAAATGTTAGACGTCATCAAATTTTAATTTTATTTTTAACCGTTTTTAAATTTGTGGGCGGTCACCTCACGATCTCAACTCAAGTATTCATTTATTCTCACATAAATATCCAAATTAACCACAGTTCTCGACCTAACAAAAACAAACAAATTTAAATTAAGTATTAATTAGTATATATATATATATATATATATATATATATATATATATATATATATATATATATATATATATATATATAATTGTACTTTCACTTATTTAAATTTAATAAAAAAAACTGTTTTTATATTCTATTTATTTTCATACAATTTTATTTAAAAAAAAACAACTGTGAAGGTTAATAAATCATAAAATCATAATATTTGTAATTTTTTATCCAAGTCTATTTTCAGATAAAAATGTTAGGGTTGATATTCATGATTTTTTAAACATTTTTTTTTTTTTTTTGTAAGTTTGAACTACATTATAATTATATTTGTGGTTTTACGAAATTCTAAATTAATAAAATAAAAAATAATTTCATTATAGGTTAATTATGATGAATGATTAGTGATAGACTAGGATTACCGTGTTTAATAATTTAATTAAGATAATCATAATTATGATATTAGAGCATAAATCATTAAATGTATTATTGAGTTTGAATTTAAATAAATAAATGCTATTAAATTTATTAATATATACAAAATTAAACTATAATTTAATATATAATTTCATTTAAATCAATATCTACCTAATATATAAAAAAAAATTAAAATTTTTTAATATATACTAGTGATTTTAAATTGGGCAAATATATTTGTTATTAAATTAATTAAATAATGTAATAATAGAGCACGTGAGATGACAAGAAGCGCTAGCGTTCACACATCTCTTATAAATTAAAATACTATTAGTTTTGATAATTTTAATTATTAAAATGAGTTATTGAATAAAAAATATTATAGATATAAATATATTAAGAGTATATTTTAAAATAATAATCCTTAATATTTTTATATTTTGATTAGTTATATTAATAATAATAATAATAAGATGAGAATTTTTTATGACCATTTGAATGCTGTATAATATCTAGCTCGATGTTTCAATGAAATAATACATTAGGTAAAAAAATGAAGCAAAATAAATATTGTGTGTATAACTTACCCGCCGGGTAGTGAAGTATCCATCTCCAAACTCGATTTTTATTTTAATACCCGATCTCGACCCCGAACTCGACGGGTATCTCTATTTAGATTCTCATCCCCGATTTGTAGGGTACCCGATACCCGACGGGTACCCATTACCCGATTAAAGTGTAAAATTATATTTATTATTTTTAAAATATACAAAAATATTTTTTTAATTAACATATTCAGACTAAAATAATTTTAAATTAAATCTAATATCTTAACTAATATGTTATTACAAAATATAATTGACCAAAAAAATATTAATAAATATTAAATACTTAAGCAACAATATCATTCCTACTACATAATATAAATTCATTCATACCACAAAATATAAATAAATAAACTTAAAACAGACACAACAATATATACTTAATTAAACATAAACTTCAAAATATTCATCAACAAGATAATTTTTTCACAAAAAAAAAAGCACATTATTCTTGAAGCGAGTCTTGCAGAAGTTATAGAAATTTCACCTTTGTTGCTGCTAAAACGGAAAAAGAAATTACAAAATAGAGATCGAAAATTAAGTTAATAAATAAGTATAGGATTATAAAAGTTAAAGAACAAGCATAACTTTATTAAATAATAAATAACATTAAACTAATAATATCGAAATTTAAAAAACTCAAATGAAAACCTTACTTACTTGCATAGTTAGGTTGCATAGTTAGGTTGTAGATGTTGAACAAAAACTAGAAAGAATGTTGAAGATAGAAGTTGAAGAACAAAACTAGAGAGAATGTGAAGATAAAAGTTGAAGTAAGGTTGAAAAAAAATAAAAAATGAAGATTAAAAGTCATGACTAATGAGAGAAAAACAATTATTAAAATGATATTGGCGTGACTTATGATTTTGGGTAAAGAGAAAATAAATACTATATTTCATGTATTGTAACGATGGTTAAAATAATGATGGTTAAGAGATAGAATTTGAAAAGTTATTTAAATTTTAACAATATATATATTAATATTCGGGTATCGGGTTTGGGTTTCCAACACTACCTATTCCCGACCCCGAACCCGATCAGGTAACATTTTTTTACTCCTTATCCCCGATCCCGAACCCTATTTTAAATACCCGAACCCGATCATCGGGTACCCACAGTTATCGAGTATACGGATACCCATTGTCATCTCTATGTACGAGTCACTAAGGTAGATTAACTTATGCCTTTCATATTTATGAATTCTGCATTCTTACATCCGCATCTTTTCATAGCCTTATTTTTTTTTAAAATTCATATATAATAAAAATTAAAAAAATCATTTAAGTTTTCAGAATTTTATTAAAAAGCCTAAATCTTTCATTTTGAAAACCCACACCTGATTTCAATTACTATTATTAATGTGAAAATGGACGAACTCGAAAAAAGAGTTAGGGTGAGCTTAAAAACTATTTAAAGTAGTTTACAATAATAATAAAAAAAAATTATGAATAAAATTAGTGGATAAAGTAAGTTTTATCATTGTTTTTAATAATTAGATAAACAAACATGAAAATTTTTAAGAAATTAGCGGGTATAGTCAAATTTTAACTGTAAATTTTTCTTTTTCTTTTCGGAGTAGGCTTACATATATCCGTCCCTGGCAATCTTCGGTTGAATACTCATAAATCTCTTTGATATCCAAGATTCAACTATAATCCTTAGAAGGAAAACATGGCCACGGGCACATGACAATTGACATTTACAAAAATAAAATTGAGTTCAAATATTCTTATAACTATCTTCCAAAAAAACACAATTTAAAATATTTTGAAGTGTTATCATGTTATGAGTAGGATTAAATTATTAATTGTAAGGGGAAGGGTGAGTCAAATTGATACTTCCCAATTATTTGGATAAATTACAAAATGGTTCAAATGTCTAGACAAGTGGAGTGAGGCTTTCCATTGAAAAAAAGGGTCTTGACTAGTCCATCATATGGATTAGTCTTCATTTTGATTTATATATGCTTCCTATTTCAATATTTTTGAGGCCAGAAAGGGTATTGATATTAATATTTAAAATGTACAATTTCTCTAGTTTGAAAAATATGACAAAAAAATATCATTAATACTTTAGCCAAAAATGACAAATAAGATCATTGACCATGGACCATTATTAAAAATGACATATATTTGACTATTTGAGTGACTAAAGTGGATTTTTTTTTTTTTAATCAATCGAATTATCGAGTTACGCCACCTCTTTTCTTTTCGTAACATTTATACTCCTGTCTTAGTAATACTTTTGAAATTTACAAAGAGAATAATTAATAGTCTCTTTTAATCACATCAATACCATTGATAAGTAACATCATTATTATGATTCATAAATATATAACTTCAATACAAAAATATAATACTATGAAATATGAAATACAACTACTAATTTGAAGTAGCCTGATCTGTTTGTCTGCTTTTATTAGATCACTTATTTAGCAAATATATATAGTAAGCTTCTTTTAGCTACTCCCTTGAAACAATTTGAATGGGAAGTCCTTGAGTAGGCATTGGCAATAGATCGCGTCCAAAGAAATTATCGTCGCAGCATAACTTCCATTTGAAGCGGGTGACAATGTAATGGATTGTGACCAGAATCTCAATTTTAGCAAACTCGTATCCTGGGCATATCCGAGGCCCAGCTCCAAAGGGAATGTAGTAGTAAGATGGAACGCTTCCTAGGTTATCAAATCTTGATGGATCAAACTTGGACGCATCTGGGAATATGTCATTGTCCATATGAGTCATGCTTGATACCCATAAAACCTGCATTATAAAAGCGTCATTGAAAGAAGTAAATTAAGATTTTGTATTTATTGAATTAGAACCATTCACACTTACTTGCCATCCTTTGGGAATTAGGAAACCTTCATACTCAATATCTTTTAGTGCTTTCCTAAACCCTCCAAAGACTGGAGGAACCAATCTCATAATTTCTAAAGCTACTTTCCATGTATATTTCATCTTCCCTAGATCTTCCCATGTAAGCAGCGGCCGAGAGCCTTTGCTTCTCGATACTTCTTCTTGTTCTGCAATTACACCCGGTTTGTTGGTCGGTTGGTTGGTTATAGTAAACAACTAATAATTAATAATCACCTTGAAGAAGGGTTTCATAAACGACAGGGTCAAGGCCGAGTTGCCTAATAATGAATGTTTGGACGATGGAAGAGGTGTCGTGACCTGCAACCATGATAAACTTCATGCTATGAACGATATCGTCGTCGGATAGTTTGCTGCTGATCAAGGAAGTGATGATGTCCTCGTTAGTTGATCCTTTCCCAGCAGCCAAATTTGCTTTCTTTTCGCGAATGACGTCCTTAATTATGTCAGTGATCTTGGTACTGGCCTTGATGCTTCTTCTGTATTTCGTCAAGGGAAGATTAATTGGGAGTGACCACAATCCGTCTACTAGATTATTAAAACTGTCTAGTAACTCTTCTCTCCTTGACCCATGTTCAATCCCAATTAGAAGAGAAGAAATTATGTTGAAAGTAAGGCTCTTCATCAGTGGCAACACCTTGAAACAGACAGAGAGAGATTGATTTTTATATACATGGTTCTCATGAATGAATGAATTAAACAGAGAGAATTACTTACCTTGATACTTTTCTGTGTATTCGCGGCTGGGGTCCAATGGGTTTGAAGGTGGGTTTGGAGTTCTTGATCCATCTTACCAACGTAATCCTTCAAACACTCCGGCTTCAAGAACGACATAAGTGCACCCCTGACCCGTTTATGATCCTCCCCACTTAGTTCTAGAATGTTCCGTTCCCCCATTATCGTTTTGAACGAGTCCGTCTGGCCGCTCCCCAAGTGATCACCTTTGCTAGTAAATAAGAACTTGTTTGCGGCCTGGCCGTGGATAAACACAGTTGGCTTTCCAAACAGGCCTAGCTTGGATACGGCACCATACTTGTTTACCCTATCGGAAATCCATTTGTGATCGGTGTTTGATTTCATCGCCCACAGGAGATTCAGGCTTTGCCCCACCACTGGTAAGCCCAGAGAACCAGGTGGTACCTTTGTATGATGATTCTCATGTGATTTCTTGTTTATGAGAAACAAGATAATGGGTAATAGAATGGATAGGAAAACGGTGGAAATCATAAGAAGATTCATGTCATCTGCCATGGTGATTTTTTTTATGATTGAGAGAGAGAGAGACAAGAGTGGTCTAAAATAGATAGGATTGATAGACAGCTTTTAAAGATGATTATTAGTTTATTAAAATGTTTTTTTTTTTATTCAAAAAGTTACAATATTATATTAATAGAGAATATTGGGGGTCGGGGAACTAAAAGTCTAGAACGTGGGACAGTGGTTTACATTTCAAACAAAGAAAAAATGAATTAATAGATAAAATTCTTTTTATGTTTAGTAATTTATTTATAACTAGGATGCAGAAAAATTTGGACTACATTCTTTTCTATTTTTAGTAGGCTCATTGACTAAGAAGACTTTGCACTAGTTTGATGTGGGCTTCTTTGTTTTGTTTTTTTTTCAAGGATTTTATCTCAAAATCTAATTATTATTTAATGTATCATTTTCATTTCTTTTATATATTTAAATATTAAAATTATTATTTATTTAATTATATAAAATTAATTTATCTTTAAAAAATAAATATTTTTTTTACATTAACCATATAACACTGATGTTTTTAAAAAATTGATAAAAACATAATTTTTTAAGAAAAAAAACAGTCAATAACCCACTACAACAAAATAGTTTAAGAAGATGAGAGATATATATATATAAAAAAAAAAAAGAGTAAACAAAGAGATACTAACTCGCGTAGAATTAGTTTATTACAATATTATATTGATAGAGAATATTCAATTGGGAAGAAAATTGATAATGAGGACTAAAAGTCTAAAATCTAGAACAGATTTACATTTCAACCAAGGAAAATGGATCTATTTGTATAATAATTACTTTTTTCAAATATATATTTAATTATTTTAATAAAATTATAGTTTTGTTTATATAAGACATTCAATATAACTAATTAATCAACAAATGTATTATAAGATTGAATTATTATCAAATTAATTTTCAAAATATTTAAAATATTAACTTTACTCTTTAATAATTTTGTAAATTATTGAAAAAGGTAATACAAATATTTTTTTTTATTAAGTTTAGAAAACGAATAAAAAATAAAATTTTAGTTTGAAACAATGAGGGGATAAATTTGATTTATTCATTAATGTTTTATCGATTTATTCAACTAAAATTATTTTATAAGTATATATATTATTAGTTTAAATGTTTTGGATCAGTTTGGATAAGATCAAACAATACAATGATCAAATTGCTCTCAAAATGGTCTATAAGATTCACACACGAGTCTTTGGTATCATTATCAAATGTAAATATGGTGAGGATGGTCTGAATTGTTCACCAAAAAAAGTCTAATCGTCCTACAGATTATACTATTTGGAGTGAAATATATTTTGTATGAAAGAGTTATTAAGAACAATTTAGATTCACGGTGGGGAGGTCCATTTCTGTAAATGTCACTGTTAAAGAAATGTTTGATCCTCTAACTAATGGTTTTGTTAGTCGCATTATTAAAGGATAAGAGGCCGATAATATTGAGACTTATGAAATTGTGTGATTGAGTATAGTTTGTCGAGTGATAAGAGATGTAAAAGTGTGATTAAAATTGGTGGTTGGTTTGCCGAGGATGAGAGATTAATAATATGAGAAACTAATTAGAAAAAAAAGTGATGGTATAAGATGTTTGTATTGTTAAGATAATTGGGTGTAGAAGTGAGGTTATGAGATTAGAGAGGTCAATTGATATTGATGGTTGATTTGTCGAGGGATAAGAGACTTGTAACATTGAGATTGAGATGTGGTTTGCCGATGGATAAGAGGTCGATTGAGATTTGGTGGTTGGTTTGTCGAGGGATAAGAGGTCGATAAAATTGATTTGTCAAGGATAAGAGACTTGTGAAAGTGTGATTGAGATATGGTTTGTGTAGGGATAAGAAGTGTGTGGAAGTGTGATTGGTGGTTGGTTTGCCGAATAATATGACACGTGTAAAACTGTGAATGAGATTTGTGGTTGGTTTGTCGAGGGATAAGAGACGTGTAAAAGTGTGAATGAGATTTGTGGTTGGTTGCCGAGAGATAAGAGACGTGAAAGTGTGATCGGGATGTCATTCGTCGAAGGATAATAGGTAGGTAATAAAGGATGTCACGAGATTAGATGTCAATTGAGATTGGTGGTTGGTTTGTGAAATTGTGATTGAGATGTGGATAAAAGACTAGTAACATTGAGATAGAGATGTGATTTGTCGATGGATAAGAGGTCGATTGAGATTTTGTGGTTGGTTTGTCGAGGAATAAGAGGTCGATAACATTGATTTTCCAAGAAAAAGAGACCTGTGAAAGTGTGATTGAGATGTGGTTTGCGTGGAGAGATAAGAGGCGTGTGAAAGTGTGTGATTGGTGGTTGGTTTGTCGAGGAATAAAAGTGACGTGTGAAAGTGTGATTAAGATTTGTGGTTGGTTTGCCAATTATAAGAGATTTGTGGTTGGTTTTCTGAGGGATAAGATGGGATATTAATTAGAGAACAAAAAATATTGGTAGTAATATATATGAATGAGATTGTTGGTCTATTGAAAAAATTAAGATAAAGAGGTTAGTGATATGATGAAATTGTTGATTTGTCAAAAGTGAAATTAAAAGATGTTGGTATTGTTGAGATAGTTGGGTGCAAAGTGAGATTACAATATTAGTAATATGAAGTGTTCTATCATTTTTCTCTTTTTTGATGAATAACAAAAACAACGTTGAATGAGAAGAGTAAGACGATTACTAGGTTGTCACAACCATTGAAGCCCCTCATGTTCAGACTATAGATATTGTCGACGAAAAATATGATGAAGGCGATGCAAACGATAATGATGATGGAGACGACAAACATGTGAGTATTATTTATTTTAATTTTATAAATTTGAATTTTATTTATGCTTCTAACGTAAGGGCATGGTACTAGTTCCTTATTATTATTATTATTATTATTATTATTATTATTATTATTATTTTAATTGACTCGTTGTTTAATTGTTGGTTATTTTGATATATATATATATATATATATATATATATATATATATATATATATATATATATATATATATATATATATATATCCTTATATAAAAAAATAAACACTGTGTTACTTTATTGCATTCAAAAAGACTCTACTTTGGTTTGGCTATGACTAGGCTATGGATCTCCCTTGTTCGGTGGATTCTCTTGGAGAAAGGGTTAAGAATTGTTGCATTTTGTTGGTAATAATGGAACAATTCTCTTCGTAGGAAGAAAGAGAAGCAGATTTATTCTATACTCGATAAGTACCAATATGTAATGGGGGATTGAGACTATTTTCAATGAGGAAATGTGCCTATACTTATGTATCATTAGAAGGACTTATTCGTACTAAAATTGACTTTATTTATGTATGAATTTTTCTAATAGTATTTTTTCATTACATTATTATTACTGTTAATTAAAATTAAAATTTTAAATATAAAAAGACTTTATATATTATATTTTTCATTATAAAATCCAAAACAAAAATCCATAAATAATCGGAACAAGCAGGAAGGTAGAGGGAGAGAAAGAAACAAAATTTGTTTTATTTTGTTTGGGCTTTCTGGGTCTGCCCTTGCCTATGGTTAGGGGTGTTCAATATTTGGTCTGAACCGAATATCCGACCGAATTCGAATTCACCGAATTCGAATTATATTTTCGGTTTTCGAATCGAATTTTAAACCGATTCGAATTCAAATACGGTTTTCGGTTTGGTTTTCGAGTTTAGGTTTCAACTCGAAAACCAAACCGAAAACCGAATTCATTTTTATTATTTATTTTTATTATATAACTTATTACATATTATATATTAAATTATCATGGCCTCTTACTAGATCTCTAAATTAAATCCATAATTCCTCATTCATTTTCCCCTTTCTCTAGCTGTCCACACCTCTCAACCGCCATATATTGTTGTCGTCGACACTGTTTTACTTTCGTCGTTCAATTGTCGAATATATATTGCCGTTAGTCACTAAGCTAAGTTTGCATGATTTATATTTTTTTATAATTTAAGTAGATAAGATCTTTTTAACAACTTATTTATTTTGTTAACTCTTTTAAAAAAAATTATAAGTATGTGATGTTCTTTATTTGGTCTAAACCGAATATCCGACCGAATTCGAACCGAATTCGAATAAACCGAATTCGAATTTATTCAAATCGGTTCGGTTTTCGAATTTGCTTAAAAAAAATAAAAATTCGAAGAACCCGAACCGAAAATTCGAAGAACCCAAAAACCGAACCGATGAACACCCCTACCTATGGTTTGTTTACTGGACTAGACTCTACCTTTCATAATAAATAATACATTTATTTGTATATAAGATTATTTTTGTTTAATTTATTTTCATAGTTCAAGCATTTAATTAAAATTAATATTGGTATAATGATAATTTTAAATAAAATATATATTTTTTAAAAGTAATTATTGTAATCATTGCTTCAATTATTCTTGTTTTAACTGTAACTCATGTGCAAGTGAGATTGATAAAAAATAAAAAATTTGAGTGGTGCAGACATCATCTATAATCCTTATGACCATGCCGGTTTGTCATTATCTTAGGAGTTTGGAGATAATTATTGATGTTATATATATATATATATATATATATAATGTTACCATTAGTTGAAGTGAGTGCAAATTTGTTGGGACACCTTATTAAAAACAAATATTATTTTAAAAAGAACATATTAATTTGTAAGAAAAAAACATTTTATACAGTTCAATTACTACACTTATCTCTATTTCTTACTATATTTAATATTGAGATGAGTGAATGCTTTCAATTGAAACTTGAAAAGGATCTCTTCATAGTATTAGCTATAAAGTAGTCATTTTTCATTTATATATATATTTTTTAATTAATTGAATGTTGAGGTTGAGTAGAAGTTATTCAGTTTTGATTATTTAAATAATTCAAATTAAAAAAAATTCACTCCGCTCCCCTCCATTATAACACTTAATTTATTAAACAAAATATTAAATTACTATTTATTTTAAATTATTATTTTTATTTTATCATTATATATATAGGTAGGTCGGTACGGTATATCTTAATTTTTTAGTCATACTTAAGGCCGGCTCTAGAGTAAGTCTAACAAGACTCCGGGCTAGGGCAGCTCATCTCCCATGGCAGCTCATTTAATAAAATAAAGAAGACATTTATAGTATTTTTAAACATAAAAAGATCTAACCTAGTAGTTTATGATGAAAATATAAAATTATTATTTAGTCATGAGTTCTATACTTACCAAATCTTTTTTTTACATTTTTTTAGCTGTTAAAATTCAAGTTTTTTTTAAGTTGTGGCAGCCTAAAACTCGGGATCGGCTCTGACCATACCTTACACCTTACCAAAAGTTTCAATATAAAAAAAATTATACATTTATCTTACATTAATTTTGGTATACCTTAATTTTGATATGGTATTAATATTATACATTTGACAC
This sequence comes from Impatiens glandulifera, assembly GCF_907164915.1. Classification (NCBI taxonomy): domain Eukaryota; kingdom Viridiplantae; phylum Streptophyta; class Magnoliopsida; order Ericales; family Balsaminaceae; genus Impatiens; species Impatiens glandulifera. The sequence continues at coordinate 46,090,168 of NC_061866.1, read as the reverse complement.
ATAAACAAACATATTAACTTTAAAAAAAATAATAATATGGTTTCTACATAACTTTAACACAAAACTAAAATTAAAGATATTCGAGTTGGAAGTTAGTTCTCCTTAATTCAAAAATAAATTAAAGATATTTATTATAAAATAAAATATATTTTTTTAAATCTAACATTCTTATAAACTAGTCAATGTTAAGAATTAAATTTAGTTATAAAAATTTGAGTTAACAAGTATAATCTTCAAGTTAGACTAGAGTGAATGCGGATAGAGTAAGATTCAGAACGGTCTTTAATCGCATTTGTATTTATAATTTTTATTTATAAATTGATAATACAATTCAAGTTAGATAATAAAAATAAGAATAATATTTTCGAATTATGTTTTGTATTTGAGATGAACTTGACAACATATTAAACTCTCTTATGTGTATTTTAGAAATAAAATAAAATTTATAGTAAATAAAATTATTTGTATATCACTTAAAAAAAGAATGTCTAGAAATTGCATGTATTGAATAATAATATAATATAATACATTTTATTTAATTTTTAAAAGTTATGTTTTTAATTAAATTAATATCAATTTTATTTATTTTAAAAATAAAATAAAATTTATAGTAAAATAAAATTAGTTGTATATCACTTAAAATAGAATTCATAAAATGGTATATATTGAATAATAATACATTTTGATTTGATTTTTAAAAATTATGTTTTTAAATTAAATTAATATCAAATTTATTTATTTATTTATAAATATTTAAAAAAAATTATAATAAAATTAGTTGTATATCACTTAAAATAGAATACCTAGAGATTACATATATTAAGTAATAATATAATATTGTTATAAATGAATAATAAAAAAAACAAGGAGAAAAAGCAAGGAGAGAGATTTATATTACTTATCAAATGGAACACTTTATAACATACTATACATGTCTGTTTATATGAGTAAAAATAAAAAGTAATAAATATAAAATACGAAAATAAAATGTCTTTATATTAATGATAAAATATGAAAACCAAAATAGGCATAACATCCATTTATTATTATATTTTCAAAAATTATATTTTTAATTAAATTAATATCAAATTTATTTATTTCCTTATAATTATTATATAATATATATTTTTAATTTATAAATATTATTTAAGTATTTCATTGGATCCTGATCGATCAAAAATTTAAAAATCTTATAATTTTCCCTTCCAATAATTTCGATATCAAACCTTACATTTTTTTCGGTATATTAAAATAATCGATAATTTCGATATACTATAGTATGATATTTTCGATATACATATAATATCAGTAATTTTCCTCACCATAATTACATATTAACATCTAAAAGTCTTTTTACCAAAAAAATATTTTATATTTTCTAAAAATTACAATTAATAATTATTTTTAAACAATTCATGTTTTAACCATAACCCAATTAACAAGCACTTAACGTGTTTATAAAAAAATATTCCTTTAAAATTTAAAATAAACATTATTGTACAATATTATTGTTTATCCTAAACTATAAATGAATGACTTTAACTACGATGAAGTAATTGTCGAAGAACCAGGACATTATTGAGAAAACATATACTCAAATAATATTTAAATGTACAATTTCTCTACTTGTAATTAAATTATGAAATTCAAGACAAAAAAAAAAGTAAATAAACTTTAGTTAAATGAGAAATTAGATTATGAACTTAAGCAATTTGGTTTTGAGTTCACAATTATTATTATATATATATATATATATATATATATATATATATATATATATATATATATGTGCATAAACAATTTAAAATAAAGAATCAAAGAACATATAATTTTTCATTAATCTTTGAATAAATCAAATCAAATAAAAATCTTGGTCTAGCTAGAAATATATATGCACATGCAATAACCGGTTCACCGGTTCGATTAATTGAAATTACGGGTATCTAATCGACCTCTTGAATACTGTCAAGGCTAGGCCTCCAAGTAGCATTATTAATATTATTTCGTCCATCTTCTAATTTGTTTCCTCCCAGCGCCACCTTCAACGCCGTCGTCAAACCACGACCACCACCGGCCATTAACTCTTCCAGCTCTCTTTTCGTAATCTTGATCTTCACCTGCACTGGGGACGTCTTCTTGATTAATAATGAATTTGAAGAATTATTATAATCCAAAAGCATCTTTTGTCTTTCCATTTGAAGCTTCAACAATAGTTTCTCCTCGTCATCCATGCTTAACTCAGTCCCCGCATGTGGTGACTCCCATTCGTCGTCGGTCCAATGAGGCGCAACCGATCCTTTTCTTACGCAATTTCCCATAATATATATGCTTGAATTAATTAGCTAATATTATAATTGTTGATCTTAATAGATGGATGGTTTCTTTCTTTCAAATATATGTTGATTGTTGAGAATAAACTGCAAAACAGTATTTATAGACCCAAAATCATGTTTAAGATATATATTATATATAGTAGGAGTTGGTCTGGTCAGTACTAGAAAAAGTCATATAAGTATTATAGTATCCAATGTGGACCGTTTAATTAGTAAGACAGATATTGAGACATGATGTAATTATTTAATTAATAGTGTATATATGATCAAATAGTTATTAGTTTTGGCCAAATCTAATATTTAAGGCTATCAAAACATAACATTGATTTATTAAGGCGGCCAGGGCAGATGATGAGAAATTGTCAAAAGATTCAAGTTGGTTAGTATATTAATTAATTAAAATGATATTGATTTTTATTTATCAGAATATTAATTACAAGAATAATTAAATGTTTGTTATAATCTCGTGTTACATGTGTTAATCTTGTTATTATATATATACACGGTTGATTTATGTGATATTCAACCATACATGCGCTAAATTTCTTTATAAATAATAATAAAAGTGTTAGTAAGGTAGATGAGTACCCTTGTTAGAAAAGAAAAGAAAAAAGTGTTTTAAGTTTGATTTCATTTTTTATTGTTTGATGACAAAAGAAGTGCACCTTAGAAACTTTAAATATAATTTTACCTAGAAATCATGTTTTCCATCCTCCCGCCACCCAAAAAAATAAATTAATTAAATGTGCAATAGTGCAATACCCATGTTTGAACCATATATTTAATATATGAGGGATTAATCTAACTAAAATAGATTATAGATCTATTAAAAATAAATTACAAATATCAAATAAACTCTTAATCTGGTTCTTATCATCCATCTCTCAATATTTTTTTTAAAGTGTGTGCTAAATTATATTTTTTCTCAACAAAATCATTCCATACAATTTTGCCTAGAAATTCACGAGAAACAATCTTATGTTTGGGCCGACTAAGACCACACCCTTGTTCACAACACTTAAAAAAAATATTTTATTTATTAAATATAACTTAAGATATACCTAATTAAATATAAAATAAGAACAAATTTATTTATTTTTCTCGTAGTTACTTATTTTTTACTTTTTATCCTTCTCCTTTCCTCCTGAGATTTAATATTAATGAAACATATGTGAGATTTGTAGCTAGTTAAAGGTAATTAATGAGTATTAACTAGTAATCATATATATTTTAACCTATTATGTCAACATAGTAGAAATAATATTATGCAAGAGATCAAGCAGAAATAAGGGCTAACTATATATGGGGATCTTTCCAACTTATTTCAAAAAACTAAATTTTGATTTCAAAAGAAAAAAAAAAGAATACCAACCATATTTTATACTAAACCTTAATTTTTTATTTAAAAAGGAAAAATGTTATTGAAACAACAAATTAAAGTGGATTTTGGTTTCAGATATAAAGATAATGAGAATATATTATTTGGTTGGATAAAATTCAAGTTTTAGTTTATTCAAATTAATACAATTACAACCTTTTTTTTTATCCAGCTACCAATTTTAAATGAAAGACAGAACTCACTGATCAGATATAATCTTTAATTGACCAAACAAATAAATAACAGCTACTACAAAAAGTATCATTTTTCAGTAAGATCCTTGTACTATAAATTAAATATATATATTAGTAAATTTTGTTTTAATTAAAGATAGTTATGATGTACTATTCTTTTTATCATCCAAACAATCAGTTCATTTGATGTTTTTTTTTTGTCAACACACTGATCATCGAACATATCTTATTTTTTTCAACCATTTAATTATTAACAATTTATTAACTAAAATATTTTAATTTTATAAAATTTATGTACAAAATAATATTATAATAATTTAATTAATTAATATTAATAAAAATCCTAAATATAACTGAGCATCGATCAAACAATTAAGCTTTAGATGAGAAGAGCAAAAATGAATGATAGGATTTTGGGTAGCCAGCCAAAGACCAAGTACTCATTTTAATATACTTATCAACTACTATACCATTCTATATATAACTTACCCCTATTTCTTAGATCTTTCTTGCTATATTAATATTGTTAATTTTAATAGGAAACTGATTTAATTAATGTACCCTATCAGATTAATTTCTTTATTTGTTTGTTTTCATTTGGAAATAAAGACAGTAAAATGGTCTATGAGTTGGGGTCCAGCCATCAATATAAATAATAAAAGAATAAAACAATTTGTCTAATAAGCTCAATCAGAATGCTCGTTTAGGTGCAAAAAATTGGAGTATAGTTGTTTATCTTCTCGGCCACAATAGTAGTGCTGCAGATCGAGTTCTTTTTAATTAATTAATCCTCACACCAGGGGGGAAACATTTAGAATGAGCTCACTTTTAACCCAATTGATAAATGATTCAAAAGCCATATCTATAGACCTATATCATATATGACCTAGGCAAGACTGAGTAACGTCCCTTAGGATTGGGGGTGTCCTATATGGAAAAATTAATTTTATTATTATTTTTTAATTTTGTAGTTATATTTTATATTTATTAAATAAATATAATAATTTTGTATTATTTTAAAAAAAAAAGTAACTTAGTTTAATAAGATAAATGTTTTTTTTTAACAAATATATGAATATAGGATAACTTTACTTATACTTTTATTTTTCTGATTTTAGGTGCTACCCTGTGGGAGAGGCATTAAGCGCCCACATAATTGGCCTCACCCTTGGGCAGGCATTAAGCTTTTCATAGGAATATGGCCCCACAAAAGGAAGAGGTGGTGACATTCAATAGTTCTATCCATTGGCCTTAAGCATGATCTATATTAGTTGTTAATGATTAGTTTGTTAATTTGAGTTACTACTTGTATTGGTTTCGATTCTCACCTTAAACTAACCTCAAACTTTCCAAACTTACTTTCTGAATTGTTTTGGTGTTTTTTCTTACCAATTTTAAGAACAACAACTCACAAAAAAAGACCTTGAATTGCAAGCTTTAGGATCCCCTAGGAATTGCCTAATTAATTAATGATGAATGAATTTGTGTAGTTCCACCACCGCATCAAGTCCTCATGACATAATACCCATGCATACTCAATGCATGTCATCCCATTAATACGAAACAACAAATGTTTCGGTTTGTAAACTCTCTAAATTCGATAGTTTATTTTCAACTAAACATGAAATATTGGAAAGTAATTAGGTTTTGTATCCATATTTACTTTTAACTAGCTAGCTCTCAAATGATCAGTGATCAATATTCATATTATATATCTACTATATACCCAATAATTTATTATTTTATAGTCACAACATATCAGATGTGATCTTTGGATCGACAATTAATTAATAAAATTAAAATTATTTATTGAGTGGATGAATATGTGTACAGATAGATTACTACTACTAGCTAGATAGAGATAAAAAATAAAGATCTGAAAATATTTGGATAGAATCAAAATCTTGCTAATTTATCTGGATTGCTTGATGTAGCTAGCTAGCTAGAGATTATCAGTTTCAATTCATTGAAAGAGAAGGAAGGTTCAAAATTTTTGTACAGAAATATATATATATATATATATATATATATATATATATACTAATTAAAGAGATGGAATTTAAAATGGGGGATCCCTGGTTGATTGTTATATATCATGATGATCATCAACACATGATTACCCACCCATGGGCCATATATATATATATATATAACTATTCTGGGATGCTCTGAAGGGTGGGCCTCCACGACCGTTGATGATCATCAGAATCCTGATCCTGATCCTGATCATGCTGTACTTGGCTGCTTATAATGAGTTCTGCCAGAAGCAACTGCAACGGCAAACCCTGCACCTCAACCTTACCCAGCAATTCCTCTAGCTGTTTCTTCGTGATCTTTACTTTTATCTCTCTTCCAGCAATCTTCTGATCATCTCCTTTTTCCTCTTTCTCGTCAAGACCCCATGTTTTCCCGGAAAATTGGGTCTCCGGCACCATCATCGGAGATTTTATATCTCGACTTGTCCGTTCTGATGATCCTTTTCTCACGCAATTGCCCATTTTCCTTTTTATTAATTATAAGTATTTTTAATTAGGAATGAGAGATCGATCGAAAAGAGAGATATCATATGTTGATGATATAACACAGTATTTATAGACAGATGCGGAGGAGGGATCGAGGTAAGATGAAAAAGATGAGAGACTGGTCAATATGCACGAGGTATGATGTGGACTTTTAGCTGACGTGGCTGGCCCCCATCTATGTTCCTGGTGGACCCCATCCATCATCTTTTTCATTATTTGGTCGTTAAACATCGGCTCGGCACTCACTCACTGTCTCACTTTTATTTTTATTTTTAACCTCATCCACAAATTATTTTTATAAATAATCAAATAAATTCACTTTAGTATTTCTATTCTCAGTCATCGTAATATATAATATAATATAATATACCCTCCTCCTCCTTTTTATTTGATTTGATTTTTCAATGATAATTAAATTTGAAACCTAGCTAGAGATAGGATCAAGCTTCTATCACTTATCACACAAGATGGATCTGATTAATAAATACTCCTTCATATATAGTTTTTATTTTTAACCTCATACACAAATTATTTTTACTTCATTATTTGTATTCTAGTCCTCGTAATATATAATATACCCTCCTTTTTTATTTGATTTTTCAATAATATTTAAATTTGAGATAGGATCAAGCTTTTATCACTTAGTCACACAAGGTGGATCTTACTCCTTCATATATAGTTTTTATTTATTTTGTGTTAAAAATTAATAAATAAATATATAAAGATTATGGGTTAGAAATAGCATCAAGCATATATTTATATTCTTAATACAAACCATTTAACATTTATTTATTTTTGATAATCTAAATACAAGCATATATTATCAAAACATTCTTAATATTCTTGATAGTTTGAGATAAACAGTTAAACATTTAACAAACCATGCTAAAATTTATTTATTTTTGATAATCTAAATACAAAACTATAAATAATAACATATAAATTGTTTTTTTTAAGAATTTTAATTTCACGTTAAACACCCTTGATTAGAACAAAACAAACAATCTATTTTTTTTTATAATGAATAATGTTATTTATTTTGAATATATTATATAAATTTTATATATGAATTGTTTTCTTGGACCTTGTTTTTTAGTATTTTTTTTATTAATCTTAACTAATTGACTATCTAATTTTATATTTATTTGTTAATTATATTATTTGTAACTAACTAAAACACAAAAATATTTAGAATTGTTAATTACTAATTTTAAATATTTTTTATTATATATTTATATTCTTAATAGTCTTTTACCAAAATAATTTATTTTTTAATAATTAAAAATATATATATATTTAAAAGTAACAGTGTTTTAATTTATATTAGCCCTTGAATAATATAATAAATAATTCAGTGTGAACGGTAAAATGCTAGCATCTTCTTGCAGCTTGAGTTATTATGGAGCTGAATCTCACGCGCATTTTTATTTAGTCATTCACGCGCTCTATTATTATATTATTTATTTTATTTAATAATTCGTAGCAAATCATATTATTGCTGACTAATGTTCTACTATCATGATTATGCCTAATCAAGTAATTAAGCAAGGTAGTCCCTAGACTATCATGAATCATTATCATCATGATTAAATTCATGATTTAGATCTTTATTATTAATAATTTTTTAATAATATAAGTGATTATATACCTACCTATAATATTTTTGTCTCTTAAAAAATAATTTTACTATTTTAATAATATTAATTATTTAATTTATTAATTAAAATATAAAATGTTTTTATTTTATATTTATAAATTTTAAATATATAAAAAATATTAATATTCATACTATCACAAAACATTTAAAACACAATAAAAATAATTATTTGGGAGATTCTCTAAAAATGTCTTCACCAATTTTCCTCCAATTTTCTTGAAAAGTTAAAAAGAATACTTTAATAAGAAAAATTATATGCTATTTATAAATTTGGTTGGACTAAGTATAAAAATAAAAATGTATTTTTATATTTAAAATTAAAATTTAATAAAAGTAAATTTAGATATTTTTTATTTGAATTAATTATTTGAGTGATTTGATAATTAAAATAATAGTAGATGATAAATTTTTATTTTTTAAAATTATAAAATTCAAAAATGCCAAAGCAAACTAAGCATATACCTTTTTTCTTCTTCTGAATATTATTACAAAACACAGCAATTTCAATGTATTTATTTACTCAATTTTGCCTCAAGTCACTCTTTTGTTGCCTTTTACGAAGTGACTTATATATATTAGTTATAATGAAATAGGAAGAAAAAGTCTATTTTTTAATTATTTAATTAACTTGTATCAAAATTTGATTTTACTTCTTTAAAATGAATTAGTAGACATCTCGTTTTGCTTATTAAGAATGCAATAGTCTCCTTTTTGCTTCTTTGAACTTTTATTTCGTAATTTCTTCTTTTTTAGTTTGTATATATTTACTTAAAAGTTTATAAACTAAATTAAATTTTCCCATCACTTGTTGAGTTGTTGAGGAAGTCAAACTTGATTTTGATACAAAAATATAAATCTTAATTTAAATAAAATAGTTTATTTCTAACCATTAATAAATTATATATATTAAAATATTAATAATTTTAAAATAATTAGTTTTTGTGCATGAGATGATTGATATAAATATATAATAAAATGGGGAGAGAGAAAGAGAGTCAAATTTGGCTTTCGTTAGAGAGCACTTTGTGGACGTTTCTTCACGATTTCCAAACAACTTTTCAACGGTCTTATTCCGCCGTCAACAGCCACATCGATTGGTTTGTTTTGTTTTTGAAGAAGCCTACGTAGGGAGTGTATTTGTAATAAAAACAAATATATAATTTGTGACGGTTTTTTTATTTAAACAATTACAAGAGTTCATTTATTTGTATAAATAATATTTTTCAATATATAAATATAAATTCACTTTATTTTTGTGAAATGGTATAAAATCTATAAATCAAAATAATTTATATATAAAATACTCAATCAAAAATCTTAAATCATAAAATATTTATCTAGGTAAAGAATTAATTTATAAATTGTTTTATTACTTAATTAATATATATTTATCTTTGTTATGTATATAATATATTATTATATATTAATATAATGAGAATATAATAATATATTATATACACTAACAATCTTTCAACATATCTTATTTCCTTTTACCGGCCATACTTTATAATATTAATTTTAATTTACTTCTAGTCAATGTACACATTTATGAATATAAACAAACAAAATATATAATAATAATAATAATAAATAAATAAAATGATAAAGACCTAATTATCTAGTCTAGTCTATTCCTTTGGGCTGAATTATCTTTTATAAAGGTCTCAAAAAAAATATATTAAGTAATACTCTATAAATCATAGAAAAATAAATTACTAAAAAATGATAGAAAAACATGATTTTGTGGATAGTAAAGGATAAGTCCATAATGATAGATTCTTTTGGTATCTTTGTTAGTTAGGGTTATATTTGAACGATAAATAAACTAAATCTAGTCTTTATTATTTTTTCTTTAAATTTTGAACATTTATAAAAATAATTATTTTGATTGATATTAATTTATAGTAACTTTCTTTTTTTTTTTTTTGTTGGGATGCATAAGAGAAATATGCACTTATTTTCTCATTGTCCATACATTTAATTTATATCATCTAAAGTAGAGTAAACAAGTATACAATAAGAAAGTTAAAGATCTCTTCTAGTATAACAACAACAATATGAATTTCCTCAACCTATTTAAGAAGTCCTGAGTTCGAACTCGTTAAACGATAAATTTTGTGTTTAGATAAATGGTTAAATGTGTTTGAGGGTTATGAGCTTAACCCCATTGTAGCCACATTTTTATCCCTTCTGGCAAATTCTGCGTCTAATTAAATGGTTAAGTGTGTTTGAGGGTTATGTGTTTAACCCCCTTGTAGCCACAATTTTATCCCTTCTTCTAGCCTAGTGGAAACAAGATGTGAATATTCTCAGCCCCCTGATGTCTTAGGTTCGAGCCCGTCAGGCGACAAGTTTTGCGCCTAGTTAAACGGTTAAGTGTGTTTACGAGTTATGTGTGCTTAATTTGTTGTCTCATTTTAATATATCCTCTCTTCTAGCCTAGCGACAACAAGAGGTGAATATTCTCAACCTCCTTGAGAGGTCTTGAGTTCGAGCCCGTCAGACGACAAATTTTGCGTTTAGTTAAGTGTGTTTGCGGGATATGTGCTTAACCCATTATGGCCACATTTTTATTTCTATCTGAAAACATTTTGAGTTTAAACAAGGACATGACTATGTGGTGCTATGCTTCTCTTTTAGTTCAAAATAAAAATTAAAAAAAACTTTTAGTTCAAAATAAAAAAGAAAAAAAAAAGTTAGTAAAGATTGTCATGAACTATTGTGTACTATAATTAATTATTTTTAACATTTAAATAATTATATGTAAGTGTTTTAAACTATAACTAGGAAGATTCTCGTGCGATGCATACGGATAAAAATATATTGTTACAACGTCTTGTGTTTATCAAATTTGGTGTTGAATTAAAAATAAAAAGTGTTATTAGCCTAGTTGGTTGAAGAGTTGTATTTGTTTTGTTAGGTTGCAAGTTCAAAACATACCTATAATAATTTTATTTGTAACCGTTTTAAGTTTATGGACGGGTCAACCCAGAATTCGACACAAGTATCTATTTACTCTCACGTATATATCCAAATTAACTACAACTCTCGACCCGGTAATCCGGACACTTTTAAAATTAAGCATCATTATATATATATATATATATATATATATATATATATATATATATATATATATATATATTCTTTTTAAATCTAAATATAACTCATTTTAAATATTTCATAGTACTGGAGTCAACTAGTATGTACATGCATGCTTGTATAATCTTCAAATAAGGTATAACCAATTTAATTATTTAGACTATCTTCACGAAAAACACATGGGATATATATATGTATGTTCAATTTCATATTTTTGAATATTAATTATATTTAAGCATATTATAATTAATTAGTCAAATTCCATAAAAGAAGCTATATGATATATATATGCTAGTAAAGAATTATGAATCATAATCTTTATGATCACGAGAATAATTAGATATTTGTTGACTGTATATATTAATTAAGAACTAATTGCATAATATATTACTTTCTCAAGAGACTATATATGCATTTTTATATTATTATTATGGAAAATTATTATCATAATAGAATGATCATCAATTGCCAATAGTAAATTATGGTAGAAAAAATATGTTTAAGTTCAGAATGTTCTCCTCCATTTTGATATTTAAATACAAGCTCTAGAGCTCTTACTTATTAAGTTATTATTTGAGTCTTTATAATCTTGTTGTTAATTTTTTTTTTCTTGTTGATTCCATTCATAATTACTTAGGATAACTATTGTTATAAGTTGATACAATCCTTTTTTAAAAGTTGTTTTCATAACAATTTTACTGCCTTTCATAAAAATATGAATAATTTCATCCTTCTAAAAAATAAAATTAAATAAGGATCAATCGTTTGTTTGATGAGACGGGTTAGTTTGAAATAATCCGATTTATTGAAAATATTGTGCGATGTAAAATATGATTTATTTGAATTATTAATTCAGTTAAATAACAACTAATATGCTTAATATTGTTAAAAAATAATAATGACGAAGTTTAGTTTATTTGAATGAATTCCAAATAATTTACATAAAGTATATTTGAGTATATGAATTTATTAAAATTTGGTGATTAATTTATTTTAATTGGAAGATGGTGGTTGTTACATGTCTATTTCATTAGGTAGAAATTAGCCCTCTTTCGAAAGTTGAAAATCCAAGTAAAGACACAACTCTTTTGAAAAAAAAAATAATAAATATAAATATTATTCCTAAGTCCCGTCCCATATGCAAAAAAGTCCTTGTGCCTTTATTTGGTAATTGACTCAATTCCAAGCACAAAATGGACTGAATAGTGATTAGTATTTAATAGTATCTAATTGTGGTTGAGATTTTGTTCAGTTCAATTTAACAGCCTTTTTATACAATATTAAGAACGAGTAATGTAATTTGTAGTTCATCACTGCAGAAATTATATATGTCATTCATAAGTGGTTGTGAATCTATAAAGACAGGTATTTATAGATCTAAATTTTCTTGTAAAAAACATGTGCAAACCTGCAATTTAATAAGTAACATAATAATTGGAAAAATGAGTCCAACACAAATGAAAAATAACAAAACTGAACTTATTTCTTTTAAATATTTACATGTTATTTAATAGTATAATTTTATTTAACATCATACGTACTTTTCAAGATATATATATATATATATATATATATATAATAATCAAATTTTAGTTGTTTTTGTATAATTTTACATGAAGATTCACTAATTTTGACTTTACATAAAAGATTGATTTTAACATTATTAATGGTTGATTTGACAAAGGCCTAGAGCTAGAATAGTTTAGATGTGAAGATCCGACTTTAAAATGGACTTCAAAATGGGAGATCATGTCCTTTGGTCCTAATATATATCTACTCCCTCTCACAAAAAGGTGTGAAGAGCATAAATATAAGAGCATAAAGATTATATTTATTATGCCTTTCCCTCTAGGAAGCAGAAGATCTCATTTGTCAAAATGGAGGTGTATAAAAGTTTGATTTAAAGTACTTTTTGTTTGGAAATAAAATATTATTTTAGTGTTAAAAGTTTGTCATGTCATTTCTAATTTTAAAAATAGTTTGGTTAAGACATGTTCGCCTTGGGAAAGAATAATACAGGAAAAGAGAGGCCTTTGTTTGGATAAAAGTTTTTAATAAATTTGAGTTATTTGAAAAATAATAATTTGTGATGATTTTGAGGAGATATTAATATTTTTGAATAAAAACACTTAAATATATTAATATATAATAATAAAATAAAATATAATAATTTAAAATAAAAAATATTTTAGTATTTTAGTTAATTTATTAATTAATGTGATGGAAGACATAATGAACAAATATTTTTTAAATTTGGTTATTCAAATAACCTAAATCGAACTCGACCTTAAAGAATTAATTTTAAATTAAATGATATTGCTCTTAGTGCAGACATAAAGTGTCAATTTTTTGTTGGAGTGATATTTTACTTTGTCAATAAGTCATTGTTATACTTTATTAATTTGGGAAGATTGCACTTTATAATTTATTAGGAAAAAAGTTGTAAGATTTTAAATTTTCTTAAAATATCTCATTTTTTTTTGATAGTGTCATACATAAAGGAATTTTGACGGTGATAGATGCATTCAGAAATAATGTATTATAGTTAATCGTTGTAAAATGTGTTATGAATATGTGAAGACGACATCTCATTTGTTTTTGTTTTTGCATTATTAAGGAGTAACTGAGACTTAAAACCTCATTTGGAACATGATTGACATTAAGTTGATGATGCTTGAAGTAATTGTCAGTTTGTTGAAATGTTTGAATAGAAATGGTGAGTTCGATTGAATATAGTCCTCTATCACGATTATTTTATGGCGAATCATTTAGCTATAAATAAATCATATAACATTTAATTATTGTATTTGATCAATCCGTTTACTTATTATTATGATGATATACAAGTCTACTCTAGAAACTAACGAATGCGGTTTATAAACATATTGACTTTCTTTTTAAATTTTTTTAAAGTTGGTTAACACTAAATTTTCTGTTATATTTATTTATTTGTGGTTTTATTGTTGTTTTCTAAATGAATAATGTTATGTTTTGTGAAAGGCCACATATAGAGTAAGCAATATATGTTTTTGCATAGGTCCACCATCAGAACCAATTTTTATTATTAATTAATAAATATATATTATGTATTTTTTTTTTCAGTTTTATATTATGAATTATTTTTTATACTTATTTTAAACTTTTATTTAGTATCATATTTTAATTTCATGTACCACAAATTTTTTTAGTGGCCTCCAATCCTTAGGGTAGGTTTTACTTGACTATTTGATGACACTTTAAACATTATTATTATTGCAATGTTTCTGTAATTATGTTTAAACTATTTGATGAGCTTTTATAAGAAGAAAAATCTCAAACACAAATTTAGTCGATTTTATAAAAATCCCATCCTAAGTTGTGGATTGAACAGTGGGTTTGATATGCCTTGATCCGATTCCACTAGAGATTATATATAATCATCAACATATAAAATATGAATTCATGAATGGATTGAAATTTTATACAGATAATATACTATTTTATAAGATAGAACATTATTAAGTGATAAATCTTGACTGTTTTTGGTTATTTTTTATCGTTATTTTTGTAATCAATTTTAAGAATATAAGCGCATACAAACAGACCTTACATCCAAAATCAGAATTTAATAATTTATATTTCCCGCCCTCTCAACATTTGAAATTCTACGATTTCAACTTTGAAAAAACTCATATACACCCTCACAGATTTGTAATATGTTTATATTAACCCTTGAATGTTTATTTATAAGATAATTGACTTAAAACTTCAGCTAGAATTTATATCACCCCCATTATTCACACCAATTGCCAAATATTACATTGAAGTATGTAATTAAACAGATCATAAAAGTATGAGGATTATATTTTCAACTTTTCAATTTTCTTGCCGCTAGATCGTCTAATGAGAGAGAAAGAGATTGAAACAGTAGAGGAGGAAGAAAGGAGAAATGCCAGTCCTCCATGGAGTTGAGGAGCAGAATGCAACTATTGACGATCCAATATTGCCATATCTCCGAGAAATCGCGAAAGCAGTTGAAGAGCTAGATTTGCGCAATAGTGATGCGGGAAAACAATTAGATGAGCTAATAATCAACTGCATCACCAAGTTCAAGAACGATCCGCGCTACCGTGAAGACGCTCGATTTCTTAAGATATGGTTTCTCTATGTAATACATCCACTACGCTCTAATTCTTCAGTGATTTGCACAAATTTCTCTTGAACTATCGTTATCATAACTGCTGTTGCGTTGTCTCTGTAGATGGATTCTTGTTCAGATTCCGAGACTGTTTTCAGAGAAATGGAACAGCTCAAGATATGTTTACAGAATTCCTTGTTATATGAGAACTATGCATTGCTTTTGGAGGCAAATGGGAAGCTTATTGATGCATTCCGAGTTTATCAATTAGGCATTTCAAGGTCACATCCTTATCTCGACCTCGTTCTTGCGCAAATATTGTGTACATATTTCCGGTAATTTGACAATACTTTCTTGGTTCCAGAAATGCTAAACCTGTGGAGAGGTTAATGAAGGCGGTGGCTCTTTTCCGTGATCGATTGTCTGGAATAATAAATGCTTGTGCAGTTAAGAAGGTTAGGTTAATGTTTGAATTAATTAACAGGACAGTTTAGTAAGATTGATCCAGTTTGATAAAGTTAACAGTCATCCTTTAATTTATTGCCCTAGCTTTTTCTGGTCTCATTAGGACACTTTCTTGTTGAATTAAAGGTAATCCCACAAACTAATATTAGGGGGAAACACCTACTCATGCCTGAACTCTTCTTTGTTGACCTCGAGACAGTTCTATGATGATTCATTGCAGTTGAATACCTCAAATCTTTAGTTTTGTTTCTGTTCCTTCACTTACTATGTAAAGAGACCAATCTGTTTCCGGATGGATTATAATGAAAACACCATTAAGTATGTTGACTGATACTTTCCATTTCCATTTCAGATTGGTGATGATGATTCATCTGATGGGGGGTATATTAACCCATGGTCACCCTCAGTGATTAATGAATTCCTATTGAAGAGGAAGTCCAGTATTATAAAATATGATGTAAGAAAAAATCTCTTAGAATTACCTTGGTTTCAATTAACAATTAAACCAGTGTTTATAAAATCTTGGTTCAGGGTTATCATCAAAGTAGTAAAGTATATTCAGGAAGAGTGCCTTTATCTACCTTGCAGAAGGCATCAAGGAACAAGGTCATTGAGATAGGTAACATGTAATTCTTTTGGCTGTTAACTTATAGGAGTTATCTTGATTTTCTTTCCTTCTTGTTTTTTTTTCTAATGAATATCTAAATCAAAGGTGGAAAGAAGTACCAGATTAAAGGTTGTGCCGGTCAGGGTGGATTTGCTCAAGTATTTAAAGCATATATCAACAGTAATCCTGATGAAATTGTGGCGCTCAAGGTAGCTAGTAGCCGGTACTTATCTTTTTTCTTTTATAATTGGTTGCTGAAATCCAACAAATATTATAACGAATCTAAGAATGTTAACAAAGTTATCTCCTGAAACTTAGAAGACGTCATAGTGTGTCTTAATATTGTGCAGTATCTGCTTAGTTTCCCAGGAAATGGTTTCATTAACACCATGCCTGTAAGACACAAGTTGCAAAGAGTCCTAATTCAATAGCTCTTATTTCAGATGAATTGGAATAACAACAAAAACTAGTCCAGGCTTTGAAGGAAATAAAATTTCCATCATTATTAGTAATAACAATAGCTGAAGTACTGTTAGTAGAGTGAAAATTTCGATCACAAAAGATTCTCTTTAACCAAAAGACATTTAATGTAGCTTCTGAAGTTGATATATGGCGGTTTGGGTGGAACAACACACTTAAGTCCATTTTTTTATGTTGCAGATTCAGAAACCTGCATTTTCATGGGAATTCTATATGTATAGACTGCTTGATGAGAGGATCCCTGAACCCGATGTATGCATGTGTTAGTTTTTGTTAGTTAGTTTTTGTTTTTGTTAGCTCTTATTCTTACTTGCAAAATTTTCAGAGGACAACTTTTGGGTATGCTCATAGACTTCATCTCTATAGTGACTACAGCATTTTAGTCTGTGACTACTTAGGTCATGGAACACTGCAGGTAAGTAGAGGAAGATACTATGTCTGTTTATTTCACTTTGTGCATTTTACTCATCTCTTCTAATACCACATTTCCAGGATGCAATAAATTCTAATGTGGTCATTGGTGTATCCATGGATGAAGTTTTGGTCATTTATTACACAATAGAGTTGCTCTTCATGCTAGAGACTCTACACGGTGTTGGTATCATTCATGGTGATTTTAAGCCTGATAACTTGTTAATTCGTTACTCTAGGTACTAGGATCTTACCTGAACATCTCTTATTCTCATTGAAATAGCATTGTTTTTTCATACATTGAACAATTTGTTGACTTCTTTCGTAGGGACAACCTGACAGTTTCAATTGATGAATTTCGACACCGATCTGGGCCTTGGCGTGATCAGGTAATCTGTTAAATACAATTAACTTTGGCATGCTATATCGTGTTTAATTTCTGACCCACTTAATATTTCAGGGGCTTAGCCTTGTTGACTGGGGCAGGGGAATAGATATGAATCTCTTTCCTGATGGGGTAAAGTTCTCAGGAGGTTGCAGGACATCTGGTTTTCGTTGTGTTGAAATGCAAGAGAATAAGCCATGGACATTTCAGGCAAGCTTTTAGTTAGCTTTTGATAATTAGAGACCCTTTCATTTGAGAATTATTAAAAAGTGTATTAAAAATATAACAGGTAGACACTTATGGACTATGTGTTATGGTTCATATGATGCTGCACGGTTCATACATGGAAATAGAAAAAAAGGAATCTCCAGGTGGAGGTTACTTCTACCAACCGAAAATACCTTTTAAACGGTAACATTCTTAAATCAGCTATTGACAGACAGATTCCATTAAACTTGTAAACATTCTTGTTGCTAGAAACACTAATATTTTCTCCATTACTGTATGCAATTCAGCTACTGGCTTCCATTGTGGAAGGAGATGTTCAAGAAGCTTCTTAACATGAATCCAGATGAAGATGAGAAGATAGTGTTGAAATCGTTTAGGGAATCATTGCAGGATTACATTTGCTCGGATTCTAAGCGCATTAGTAATTTGAAACAGTCACTGTTGAAACAGAGGAATGCTGTGTGTTCTGGCTAATAGTAATCCTCCATGGATGAGGTCTTATTATTACTATAGAGGGTGTTTATGAAATTAGTCTTGGGCTGTTTTCAGTATTTTATTGGTTTTTTGTATGTGTTTATTTATGCAAGTTAATCTTAAATACAGGTTGGTTGTTGTGACATGTATATAGTCTTAAATTGCAATGGTTTATTGATGAGAACTACTAGCTAATTAATAGTGTTTATATTGTTCTGGGAATGAATCAAAATTCTTTTAGTCATGGCTGATAACAATTTACAGTGTTGAATTATTAAAATAACACCCTTTGTTTTTTTTTTGTCTTTTTTATGTTAGTTGAAGAAATTCATCACTAATTAATATATATTTATTGAAGTTAGGAGGACATATTTCAATTTAAGACCATAAACTTGGATTTCTAAGGTATTATTTTAGTGGGTTAAATTTATTTATAATTTTAATTTCAATCATAAGCCTAACATTCACTTAAAATTTTTGATCCAACTAAAGATCTTACTAAATTATTTGAAAAAAATAAATATTATGCATTGGAATTTTTTTTAATCTAATAACAGGGAAGAGAAAAGAAGATTAAATGCTGAGTTTCATTACCTTATTAATCGGAAAAAAGAAGAATATTTGAGAAATGATTTTAATTTTTAAGTCAAATTTGTTGTCATTCCCGGAAAATTTGATGAAATGACCTTAATAATGCATTTATTTAGAAAAATGACCATCACCCCATAAACCATGCAAAAATGACCATTCAGACAAAAATACCTCTTCGCGTGACGTGACGGAGTCCTAATTCGTCGAGTATGACCGCCATTGTGAGACGCATCATATTGAGAATTTATATAACGAATTAAGGACGATATATTTTCGTCATAATACAGAAAAAATGATTATTTTCGCAAATTTTATTAAGAACGGATTAATCATTTCCCGTGGGTTTTATTAGGTCATTTTATCAAATTTCTCTCATTCCCTTCCGATTATTATTATTTTTATAATAATACTACTGTTTTTGAAAAAATAAGAAATAAAATAAAAAAAAAATAAAATAAAAAAAAGGATAAAAACTAATTTAGAAAAGAAAAATGATAAACTGTCCAGTATCTATCTATTAAACACATACCAGCACCGGTGGCAGAAATGATAATATGGGTTGACTGGTAGTGTCAGTTATGTAATATCTCAAACCCTAGGGCGATCCCTTCTCTTCTCCTGCTTCAATTTATTTGTTGGTGCTTTTCCTCATTTCCTCTTCCTCTCCTCACAATCAGGAGTCTAAACCAAACTGCGTTTGACTTCCCGCGGCGGCGACCTTTCAAGGTTACTTTTTTTTATAAATTTATTTGTATGGTCTCTCTTTCTAGTAGATCTGTACTTGGATTCATCTTTTAGTTCCATATGTTCTTTTGATATTGTGTTTTATCTGAGTGAACTTTCTTAAGCTTATGTTGGTTGGTGCATAAATCTGAGAATTGTATTGGATCTTAACAAAATATGTTATGGTTTCTTTGGATTTTCATTGCTAGTTAGTTATTGGATCTTTGATCATATTGAAACGACTAAAACCAAAAGGTATATACTTTGATGGTTATAGAGATAGCCATGTATTTATCAAAATTTTATTAGATAATTTGATGAATTGTGACAAGATTTTATCCATTTGTAACTTTGATGATTTTTACACTCCTATTTTTCTCAATTGATTTCCAATTTGGCTGATTTGGTTGTGAACCAATTTACTAATCATTTTTAAATCTGAAAGATGTACTTACAATGATTGTACTTTTATATTAAATTTTTGTTCAACAAATTATTGTTTTAAGAAATAATATGAAGTTGCTCATTGTTTACTTGGGATGATCGGATTCATATCTATCCTTATCCTATTTTGTTATTTGTGCAGATAAGATAGTTGTTTGTTTTGAGTCTAGGAATGTTAACACTCTTGATATTTCTAATGTATATATGCCAGATGTTTGGATGATCTAATTGATTTGTGAAATGTGATTATATAGTAGATAATCATTCTTTTTTTTTTTAATTTGGGTACGTAGGAAAAACAGGTGTTCACAATGATTTTCCATATGTAAACACAATTCCTAGTTTTGACAAACTTTGTTCTCCTATGTGTTAAACAATATTCGTTCTTGTGGTGCAGGTCACTGATAGAGCTGCAAACATGGCTGATAGAAATCAGCAGTCGTCCACCTTTAATAAGTTACATGGTCAATCATATTTCCTCTCTCAAATCACCACCCCTAACTTGCTGTCCAGGAACAGTGGCTTGAATAACTATTCTACACCATTTGTCAATGGAGGTCTTCAGAGTTCATTCCAATCCCCATTCCGAGGATCTGTTTCTCCATTGTCTCCGGTTTTTGTACAAGCTCCCAGTGAAAAGGGCATTAGCGGTTTCATGATTGATTTTCTCATGGGAGGAGTTTCTGCAGCTGTATCTAAGACAGCTGCTGCTCCAATTGAGCGAGTTAAGCTTTTGATTCAGAATCAAGATGAGATGATCAAACAGGGTCGGCTATCTGAGCGATATCAAGGAATTGGTGATTGCTTTAAAAGAACCATGAAGGATGAGGGTGCTGTTGCTCTATGGAGGGGTAACACAGCCAATGTCATCAGATACTTCCCTACCCAGGTTAGTTTTTTTCCCCCTTTCTTTTTAATCATTTTGTTCATCTGTGTATCGATTGAAACCAGACTGTTCTTTTCTCCAGGCTCTTAACTTTGCTTTCAAAGACTATTTCAAGAGGCTTTTCAACTTCAAGAAGGACAGGGACGGTTACTGGAAGTGGTTTGCTGGAAATTTGGCATCTGGTGGTGCTGCTGGTGCCTCATCCCTTCTATTTGTATACTCTCTAGATTATGCTAGAACCCGTTTGGCTAATGATGCCAAATCCGCTAAGAAGGGTGGTGGAAGGCAATTTGATGGTTTGGTTGACGTTTATCGTAAAACCATCAAATCCGATGGCATTGCGGGACTGTACCGTGGATTCAACATTTCCTGTGTGGGAATCATTGTCTATCGCGGGCTTTACTTTGGAATGTATGATTCTCTAAAACCAGTGCTACTGGTTGGTGAGTTGCAGGTAATTAATTAACCAATTGTTTCTTTTGGTGTGAAATTCCAAATTGACCAAAAACTGAACAATTGAGATACAATAATAATGCAGGATAATTTCCTAGCAAGTTTCCTGCTTGGTTGGGGAATTACAATCGGTGCTGGGTTAGCTTCTTACCCAATTGATACAGTACGCAGAAGAATGATGATGACATCTGGTGAAGCAGTCAAGTACAAAAGCTCTTATGATTGCTTCCAACAGATTTTGAAGAATGAAGGCTCTAAATCATTGTTCAAGGGTGCTGGAGCAAACATCTTGCGTGCTGTTGCAGGTGCTGGAGTGTTGGCTGGGTACGACAAGTTGCAGGTTGTACTCTTGGGCAAGAAGTATGGATCTGGAGGTGGCGGCTAATTTGCCATCTCAGTGTTGAAGATGATGATGATGATGAAAAATTACTGTGAGGTCCTATAATATGTTTATTTTCTTGAACAACTGTTAGAACATCTACTACTACTACTGTGCTTTTTCATATCCCCTATTTAGTAGTTTTGAACTCCAAGAGAATGCTTTTGAATTTGAGTTTATCTGCTGTCCTTGTAGTCTCTAAGTTTATTCAAAGTTTTAGTTGTGTTTTTTGGTTTGGAAAATGAAGTATTTATGTCATAATGTTTCTTCCAAACACTTCCCTGAATTGATTTGATAAGGACTACTGAAGTTTGAAGTGCATCCATACATTATTGAATCACAATTAATGAAACCATGAGCAATGCAGGCGTGTGTGAGCACTCCAATTCAATAATGTAGCATTCATTGTGTTTGGATTTATGTCTTTTTTTCTTCTTCATCTAAGAGATGTATTGAAATTGATACTGCTAAATAATGTGTATCGTAATCTAAAGATGTCTAAAAATATATGATTTCATTTTGATTTGTGACCAGCCATATTATTTAAAGAAAACAATAAATGGTTTGACATTGAAAGGTGATTTTCTAGCAGTTGGCAAGTATCAACTTGTATATTTACTTATTGGCAAAATAATGCATTTTCTAACAATGAATGTCTACATTTTATTGTTGGGACTTTTATTGAATATAATAATGTTATCTTTACTAAATTAAATGAGTTATTTTCTATATTTTATTTAATGTTATACAAATATTTTGAGAGCATTCCCCTTACTGTTCCAACTTTATTTTTATGTCCAATTTAATTTTTAATTGAAGTCTTTTTCCTATGCTTTATTTATTTATTTATATATTTTTAGAATGATCAAAGTGTCTAGAAAGAGTCATAGATCCCAATTCTTTTCATCTGGCCCTCTTAAAATTGCAGTTAAAATTAATAAGGAAAACAAACAACCATTGAATGTTCAAAAAAAATGGTAGGCATATCATGTACAATTTTATAACACTTGTGGACATATTCTAGATCCCCAAAGATGGAGGAATCTATGAAGAAGATCATGATAGAAATCAACGAAGAGTCGGTAAGCCCAACAGGAAAATTCTTCAACAGCTCTATTCGATCAATATCAATTATAGCTGTCACGGAATCGCAAGTCCCTATTGATGATGCTATCACCATGACTTTGCTCAAAGATATCTTCTTACTCATCAATCATCATCGGTTCTCCTTGGTCATGGTAATGATGGATCTTCACTTCTCATCATTTTCAAGTTTCAAACTAAAAAAAACATGACAACTATGAAATTTTAAAATCATTTTATTCATAATGGGTAATGTTTTCTCTAAAGTATGTAACACAAATAGTGACTTTGGATTCCGGCTTGTGAAGAGTGCTTTGGTGTGTGATGGATGGACTCGGGTTAGGTCAGACGATTGGGATTGAATTTCAGCCCATCGATATTTGTACAATTACTTTCGATTTCGATCTAGTTAAGCAAATAAAGTTCAATCTTTAAGTGGGTGAGTCTTTCTTCAAAGTAATCAAAATTGATTATAATTCAAAATTCACAATTGACAATTGGAACATAGACTATAAAATAATTAAACTAAAATTTTAAAATAAAAAATAAATATTAATAAATTCTAAATAAAAATAAAAAAATTTAAAAATTCTAATGAAAAATTTAAAAAATAAACAAAAATTAAAATTTCTAATTTTAATTTAAAAATTAAAAAACTTATTAATGTTTAAATAAATTATTATATATAATAAGATTATAAATATATATTAATTAAAAATAGCGCACACACACATATATATATATATATATATTAATTTGAGAATAATATATTATTAATATATTAATTATTTTAATAAATTTAAATATATTATTTAAGAAAATTATATTTAAAATAATAATTATTTGGGCTTTCTTTTTAAATTAACTTTATAATATATGTATAGTGTTAAACATTAACTATTTAACAATACATGAATTTTAATAAATAATTTAGAATATATTATCATTTATTATGTTAATAAAATTATTTTAGTTATTATTAAGTTGATTTTTTTTTAAATAAAATATAGTTTAATAATAAAAACTTATAATATTATTAATTTATAACAATTATTTTTGTAATAGTTATTATATTAGTAAATTATTGAATAAATTACTTTAAATTATAATGTAAATAATAAAAACACTTACAAAAAAAAATAATAGTTAATAAAAACTAATATTAATTAATAAATTAAACTAAATATAAATATTTATAACATTAAAAAATCATTAATTATTTAAATATTCATATTCATATTATTACTTTTATTATTTAATATATTATAGAGATAATATATCAAAAATAATTATAATTAATTAAAATATTAAGATAAAAAAATTATAACTTTAAGTTAAAAAAGTTTTTTTTTATTAAAATTTTAATATTTATAATTAACTAAATTAATTTATATTAAAAATATAACAAATAGTTTTTTTAATAATTATTTATTTTAAAGTATGTTATTATATTTATATATTTTTTTCTATAATATATTTTTAAATATTATTGTAATTATTAGAAATATTAAAAATTATATTATATATTTAAATCATGTATTATTTAATTTTTAAGAGTAATTATTCAATTAAAAATATTATAAAAATATTAGTGTTATATATATGTATAGTTATATTATTAAAAATAATTATAAAAATATAAAACAT
Source organism: Impatiens glandulifera (assembly GCF_907164915.1). Taxonomy (NCBI): domain Eukaryota; kingdom Viridiplantae; phylum Streptophyta; class Magnoliopsida; order Ericales; family Balsaminaceae; genus Impatiens; species Impatiens glandulifera. The sequence goes on along the minus strand of NC_061866.1, from coordinate 46,065,609 downwards.
TAAAATAAGTGATTATCTTTATTTTATTAAAAATATTTTATATATTATCTATAATATATACATATTAATATTATTTGAATAATTATATTTTTAATGTTTTATATATAATTATTTTAATATTTATTATTAATTGTTATTTTATTTGTTTGATATTATTTTAATTATAAGATATATTAAAACTTATATTATATATTATTTATTTAATAAGAGTATATAAAAATATAGTTATATTATTAAAAATATTAGTATATTTAAATATAATTATATTATTTAAAATAATTATAAAATATTAATAATATTATAATCAATATTTATTTTTATCAATTCTATATAGTTAAATTAAAAATATATTATAGAATATATATAATAAAATATTTTATTAAAATTAATTAATATTAGTTAATATATATTTTAAATATAATATTTATAATAGACTAATTTATTTTTAAATTATTAATTTAGTTATTTATAAATATTTAATTATTAATGAAAAAAAATTGTTTTATTTATGTTATTAATATATTTCTACTCATTTTTATTTTATTTTATTATAAATATTTATGTATTATAATATATTAGTTATTATCTATATAATATATTAGTTATTATAATAAATAATAAACATATTAATATTATTTAAATAATTATTTTTAATTATAAATTATTGTTTTTAATATTATGTAGGTTAACATATTGAAAATATGTAATGTATTTAAAAATTATTAACTAACAAAATAATAATAATAATAATAATAAATGTTAATTATGTTTGAGAGAATTTTAAATATTATTGTAATTATAATAAACACTAACACTTATATTATATATTAAAATCATATATTATTTAATTTTTAAGAGTAATTATTCAATTATAAATATTTTAAAATATTACTGCTCTATATAAAAATAATTATAAAATTATAAATAATATTAAAATAAGTGATTATTTTTATTTTATTATAAATATTTATATATTATCTCTAATATATTAGTTATGATAAGAAATAATAAACATAATAATATTATTTTAATAATTTTTTTTAATGTTATATATATATATAATTATATTAATATTTATTATTAATTGTTAATTGTTAATTTTATTATTTATTTTTATTTCATTTACCTTACACTTTGTTTTTAATATTATGTATTTTACTTAACAATGTTAATTAATAAATTTTATATTAAAATATTAAATATTTTTTATAAAACATAATTTATTAATAATATAAAATAAAATAAATTTATTTTCTTAATATTATAAAAACTATAATTAATAATTAAATATAATAAATTTATTTATTTATTTATCTAAATTTAATGCAAAATATATATTACAATTCCAAAATTAAATAAAATGATTATTTTTATTATATTTATTTTATATATTTGACTTAGTTCTTTAATTGTAAATTTGTAAAAAAAAATTATGCCACAGTTTATAGGAAATATATGCCATATATAACGATGATGACAAACTTAAATAAGAATATATATCTTATATTAATATATTATATATATATATATAATATTAACCAATACTAAGTAATTGTAATTACAAATAAATAAGTTTATAGTAACTCACTAAGTTACAACGAGAGTAATTTATAAAAGACTAAATATAACCGGTTCAATTTCACTTAAAACAGTTGAAGTTAGTGCAATGACTATGGGTAATGTTAGTAACTTAAAAAAAAATGAATTTTTTTATAGTAAATATAGGAGATTTATTGAATTTAACTCCAATTGTGATTTTTTTTTGTTGTAGATTATTTAAGTTGTGTACGGATGATATATTTATTTCACCTATTATACATTATTGGCATAAATTTCCCTACAAAATGTGCTTTCATATTTGCATATATGAGTTCATATTTGATCATATTCTGTTTTCGAAAGATACTCCACTTTCTTTTCATATTTTTCTTTTTAGTGGAATTTATAAAACTTTATTAATATAAGTTATTATCTAAGAAAAAACAAATAGAACTAGAGAAAACATAATAATGCATGTTTGAATTCTTCAAAAATAACTTCACAATATAAATATTGACTTTCACTCTTAAAGAAAAGTTAATCGAAATTCCAAAAATAAACAAATCAAAATATTAAAAATTTGAAGTAGTTGTCAAATTAAAAGAACACTATGACTATTTATTAGCCGAAAAAAATAGAAAAAAATAAGAATAATCAAACTTGTAAATTGAAAGTTATAAAATTAAACTTATAAAAAACATGAGACAAATCATATCTAATAAAATAATTCGAAATGAAACAATAGTTGAAATAATTCAAAATGAGACGATAGTTGAAATAATTTTATAGTAACCAAGCTATAAAATTGTAATTATTGGTATTATGGAAATCAAAGTTAAACTAAAAAATGTTGAACAAATTAGTTCTTTGTTTTGGTGGAGGTTGAAACTTAATTCATAATTCAAACCCAGAACATCAGGATATGGGTGAGATGTGATTCAAATATTGTGGATGTTATGAAAATTTATTTAGATGATCAGGTCATTATGGTTGAAGTCATATGTAAGAATACGCTCTCAAGGAATTTCAAATTGCAGTGATCTACAACTCTGAACATGAACGAAAACAACTCTAAGGGAGTCTTAGGAGCTGGATTGACAGCAACATGTCATGGGCCATAACGGGGGACTTCAATGTCATGAGATATGCACATGAAAGATTGTCGACAACTGAGATTATGCAAGGAATGATTGAGTTCAATGAGTGTATCAGGAATGTTGGATGTATCGAGCCAACCAATTTGAGTACCATGTTCACACGGTCAACCACACGAGGAAATTAACAAACTAGAAAGAGTTGAATTGATCAGGGATTGATAAAAGAAGAATGAGTTATTCAATTTTCAAGTAGTCAAGTTGAAGTTATTAGTCCGATGATATCTAATCACTGTCCAATCAAACTCTTTTATTCAAGTTCTTCAATTTATGGATAGAAAGTTATGAGCTCAGAGTTATTTTGGATGACGTTTGGTCAAAGAATGTACAAGAACGAGAATGTTTCGTGTTAGTAAAAAATTGAGAATGCTTAAAACTGGCTTTAAAGACTGGACAACAATAATTTCTGCCGTATTTCGACTAGAGTTGCCAAAACAATGGCCAACCTTGAGGATATTTAAAGTCAACTTATGAGAAGTGAAGAGCCAAAATGTCTTAGAATTGAGGAAATATCGTCATTGACTTATTTTCGGTCACTTAGTATGCATGAAGAGCGTTTTGTTAAACAGAAGTCGAGGAAAAAATGATTATCTTTGGGGATAAAAACACTTCCTTCTTCTACCGGAAGTGTTCGCTTAAAAATTTCAGAAAAAGTGTGTACAAACTTAATTGGAGCAATGGTGATGTCGCTCAAAGATAAAAACAAATTCATGAAGAAACCATTAGCTATTATCGGGAACTCATTAGAACAAAGAAAGATGTTACTAATTGCAACAATGTTCTTCGTTGGATTGTTCATAAAGTGTTATAGAAGAGGAGAGTAGAGCATTGATTGAAGTTGTTACTAACAAGGATATTGAACGTACAATTTTCGGAATTAATGAGGACAAAAGTCCAGGACATGATAGTTTTAATGCAACGTTCTTCAAAGACAATTATAATGTTATCGGTAATGATATATGCGAAGGGGTCAAAGAATTCTTTAACAATAAAAAAGCTCAGCAGTGGGATGCTACAATCTTATACCAAAAAGATCAGGATTTTCGACCCATCTCTTGTTGCAATGTTAAAATTATCTCGAGATGAAACAATAAATAAAGATTAGAATGTGAAATTCAAACAAATCTATAAAGAAATGTTTGAAAAAACTTATTATTTCTAGAGAAATACTAATTAATTTAATTTCCAGTTAAAATAATACAAATAAAACAGTAAAAAATTGAAGTAGTTGTCTAAATAATTAAAATAACAATATTAGTCTATACTAGTTAGAAGAAAATTAGAATGAAATGAAAATAATCAAACCTCTAAACTGAAAGCTAGACAATCAAACTTATAAAAAAAAAACTATAAAAAAGAAAAATCAAACATGATAAAATGTCCAAAATAAGATAATTCACTAAGATTAGAAGATAAATTAAACAAACTTTAAAAAAAAACTTAGAGATAGATATCCTAATTAATCGAATATAAAAAATTGATACAAATAAAAATTTAAAGTAGTTTTCGAAATAATTAAAATGACAATATTAGTTTATACTAGTTGAATTTTTTTAAGTGTTATTATCTCTTTTATTTACCAGACAAATAGTCACTAAATTGGATTTTGGTAACTAAATTGAGCTTTTCTCTTTACCTTCAAAATAACCATATATCTGGGCTAAATAAATTAGTAAATTTACTAATAAGAGTATAATATAATAAATGAATATTCTTGGCTTAAAAATACAATTTATTTTAATTGCAAAAATATTAGTATAGCAATATTTTTTTTTTAAATTTTAATTGGATAAGAAATAAATTAGTAAATTTACTAATGATAAGAGTATAATATAATAAATGAATATTATTGGCTTAAAAATACAATTTATTTTAATTGCAAAAATATTAGTATAGCAATATATATTTTTTTAAATTTTAATTGGATAAGATGATATATATATTCACTTTCCTTTTACTTAATATTAATCTGCATATTTATTAAACTAATATAAATTTATTAGAATTTTCTCAAATTAAAATGAAGAAAAAGTTTTGTTTAATTTATTTATATAAAAATTAGATTTGAATTTATATTATAAAATTATTTTTTTTATTATAAATTTAAATATAATAGATATAATAATTAAATTTATAAATAAAAATTTCAGAATTTTAATTACTTATAACAAATGATTTTAATTTTTAAAAATAAATATATTATTAATTTATTATTATTTTACTAATAAGAGTTTTATTTAATTAAATTAATAAAACTATTATGATAGTTTTAAATAATTTATAATATAATTAATAGTTTTTGATAATAATTAATATTTTAAAATTATTATTATTATTGATTTAATTTAATATTATATATTTCAAAATTCAATATATATATATATATATATATATTATTTAATATTTTTTTATTAAAATTTTAACATATAATTAAAATTTATTAATATTATTTAATAATAATCTTATTTTATATTATAATTCATAAACAAAATCACAACATATTCACACTATATTTAATATTAATTATTTTATCATAAAATATTTTGAAAATATGAATTATTTAATAATTTTAATTTATATATATTTTGTTTATAATTGTTAAAATTAATTAGAATTGTAAATAAAATAATTTTACTGTATCTTTTATTTTATAAATAATTATTTTTTATAATTAATTTAAAATATATAGATATAATAATTAAATTTATAAATAAAAATTTCAGAATTTTAATTACTTATAATAAATGATTTTAATTTTCAAAAATAAATAAATTATTACTTTATTATTATTTTACTAATAAGAGTTTTATTAACTAATTTTTTATAAAACATATTTTTTTATAATATTAAGAAAATAAATTTATTTTATTTCATATTATAAATAATTATGTTTTATAAAAAAAATATTTAATATTTTTTATTTAAAATTTATAAATTGATGGAATATAAATATTATATTTGTAAAAATAAATGAAATAAAAATAAATAATAAAATAAAATCACAATTAAAAATCACAATTAATAATAAATATTAATGTAATTATATATATAATATTAAAAATATATTTAAATAATATTAATATGTTTGTTATTTTTTATATTAACTAATATATATATTATAAATAATATTATTTATTTTATAATATAAATTTTTAATAATAAAACTTTTTTAAACCGAATACCATACCGAATATCAGAAACCATCCAATAACATCGTCGTTTTACAAAAATATAAATAATTTGTATGTTTTAAAAAAATATATATATATTTTAAAACATATACATATTACAAATAATAATAAAATAATAAAAATAATTGAAATAATAATAATAAGAATAAAAATAATAATAAAAATAATAATAAAAATAATAAATAAAATAATAATAAAATTTACAAAATAATTTAATTATCTTATCTAAAACACAATTTTAATTTTAAGCATAATCTCATTAAAATATTTAAAAAACAAAAATTAACAATAAACAAAAATTACAATTAATAATAAATATTAATATGTTAATTATTTCTTATAATAACTAATATATTATATAACTAATATATAATAAATATTTAGAATATAATAAAATAAATATTAGTATAAATATATTGATAATTAAATAAAACAATTTATAAATAACTAAATTAATAATTTAATATAAATTAATTTATTATATATACTTATATTTAAAAATATTACAAAAAAATATAATTAATTAATTATTATTAAATTATGTTATTATAAATATAAATATATTTTAATTTAATTATTTATAATTAATAAAAATGAACACTGATTTTAATATTATTATAATTATTTCTAATAATATTACTGTATATATAACACTAATATTTTTAATTAGATAACTACTCTTAATAGATAAATAATATATTATTTTAATATATAATATAAATTTTAATATTTATAATAATAAAAAATTGAAAGAATTCTACTTTTAATTTAAAAAATAAATAAGTTATTATATATAAGATTAAAATTATTATATATATATATATATATATATTTATTAAAACGATTAAGAATAATATTATTAATAATTTAATTATTTATTTTATAACTTAAATATTTTATTTAAGAAATATTATATTTAAAATAATTATTATTTGAGTTTTATTTTTTAAAATTATATTAACTATCTTTATAATATATAGTGTTAAAGTTATTATATAGTTTTTAAAAAAGTGCACAAGTAGACGAAGTCTAAAACTTCATAGACGAGTTGTCTGAAGAAGTGCGCGAACAAACGACTTCATCAGATGAGTTGTCTGAAGAAGTGCGCGAACAAACGAAGTCTGAACTTCATCAGACGGGTTGTCTAAAGAAGTGAGCGAACAAACGTCTAGGCTTCAACAAACGCTTTAGTCTGAAGAAGCGCCAACAGACGTCTAGGCTTTAACAGAAGACTGAAGAAGTGCCCGTTCATCTTCCTTGCTCATCTCCCAATAAACGACAAACTGCCACATCAGCACGCACAATAATCAACGAAATAATGCCACATGTCAATATTCAGATTCGACCGTTGCATTAATGGTCTTGTATCATTAATACAAACCGTTTAAAAAGCTCAATAGTCACACACTATTCAAGTAGGGCTACAATACTCAAGTGCGGCTACAACACTCAAGTAGAGCTACGCTACATCAACACGCAAAGCTATACAACATGTCAGCATTGAATGCAAAGCGGCTGTAACTCATATATATAAGTTGATCTTAATCAAGAAAGTGGTTAACAAGTTCTTCCAAGAGTTCCAAAAAGATTACTCTCTCAACATCCCAGTTGTAATTTACATACTCTATACTTTCCATTAACATAAGCTAAGAGAGAAATTGTTGTAATATCTGTTAAGAATATTAAGCGTTGTAAGTTGAATAGAGGGTGTCTGTTCAATAGAATGAGAACTAGAAGTTCAGAACATGCAATGTTAAGAACTGATTTTCTGACCGAGCTTGTGTAGAGGCTATACAAATTAAAGTCTTTTAGTGTATCCTTCTGATAACAGAAGAAAGAGTGACGTAGGAGTTGTTTATCTCCGAACATCTAGAAACAACTCAGTGTCCATTTCTTATTGTCTCATTCATTCTACATCAATACACTTCAAATCTAGGAAATTCATTCTTCATCAATACGCTTCAAATCTAGCGAGTAATTCCGCACTTAAATTTGATTCAAGAACTCGCGAATATTTGTCACAAGAATAGAAACATGTCTTAACCTCTAACAGGGTTAAAACCGAATTGGAAGTCGATAGTCGTTCAACAATACTCAAACCCCACCGGTTGTTGTTGACGTCGATCCCAACAAGTGGTATCAAAGCAAAGTTTTATATTCTCTAAGCAACAAACATTAGAATGTCTATCATTAACAAGATCTCTATGTTCACAAAGGAAGACTATGATGATTGGAAAATTAGGATGCAAGCTCATATGGACGCTCAAGACGATGACATGTGGTATGTCATCACTGACGGTCCGATGAAGATCTTAAAAAACATAACATCCACAACTTCAGCAGACGGCGTCCCTGAGATGATTGAAAATTCAAGATATGAGTGGACAGCTGAAGACAAGAGGAAAGCCAATCTCGACAATGTGGCTAAGGATATTCTATATAAAACGTTGGATAAAAATATGTTTAGCAAAATCAAATCTTGTACCACCGCTAAAGATATTTTAGAAAAGCTGACCCAATTGTGTAAAAGCAACGACCAGACTAAGGAGAACAAATTAATGATGCCATACAAAAATATGATAACATAAAAATGAAGTTTGGAGAAACCATGACGGATTTCGAAGAAAGGTTCACCAACATCACTGAGCTTTTCACATTGGGAAAAACATATAGAAATAGAGAAGCTAATATGAAGGTGGTGAATGCTCATCCCAAAGAATGTGATATAAAGACTTTGGCTATGAGGGAGTCAAAGGATCTGAGCAGAGTAGAGCTGCACTATCTCTTCTCGGATCTAAAAGCTTACGAGTTTGAGTTAAACTAGAGGAACAGACGCTAAAGTCTTGGTGACCACTGAAGAGTCACCTACTGCTGCTATCATAAAGACGACTGAGCAGATCAGCGAAGACACCATGTCACTTTTTGTGAAGAATTTTGACAGATTTATGAAGAAAAGTCAATCTTCTCCTAACTCAAGCTCAAATTCAAACAATTATAATTATAGAAATGAGTTTAAGTCTAATCTGAAGTGTTTTAATTGCGATAAACTAGGACATTTCAAATCAGACTGTAGGAAGCCAATGAGAGACGACAAGAGGCTCTTCGACAAGAAGAAGGAGCAGAAGACCTTAGTAGCTGAGGAAAGAAAGAGCCTATGGGCTGACAGCTCAGACGAAAGCTCTTCGTCCGAAAGTGAAGATAATGCAGGGGTTCAGTGCCTCATGGCTGACATTGATGAGGTATTTGACTTCTCTTCCGAATAGTTTTCTAGAGATGAGTTGATAAATGCACTCAATGACATGGTTATTGAGTACAATAAGTTATCAAACGCCTTTGGATAAAAGCGAAACAAACGTCTGATCATATAATCTCATCTCAAGATACTCAACCAGAATCTTTGGTAAACAATATAAATAAGCTCTCACATGAGAATGAGAAACTTAAGGAAACTATTAATATATTTTTAGAAAACCAAAGACTTACTTATGTGGTTAGTTCCTGGACAAAGTCTGGGAAACTGTCAAACAACTAATCACTTAGAAAAGACCTACAAGATATAAATCCGATTTGGGATTTGACTATGGCTGCCCAGATAAGTCCAATCACAAGCTGAACCCAATAAAAGGTGAGCTTAAGACTATAAGCTTTGTCAAGGGACATTTAACTGATACATAAACTAATCACAACTGTGATGTATTATTTCAAGAGATGTGATAATGTATGTAAAGCCAACTAATAGTTGGCTGAAGCTTAAGAGGCTAACATCCAGCCGACGTGGCAAAGAAAAACTTGACAGAAAGTCAATGAAGTTTTACCAAAAATCATCTCATAAAGCTAAGAAGTCATTAGGAGGCAGAAAGACATCTCCAAAAACTAACAACTATGCCTTATTAACAACACATAGTGGGAGATTCATAAAGATAACACAAATTTGGATCCTTAAGGGACTGATGAACCGTGGCCCAATTAGATTTGGGTACCAAAGATGTAAAATGTTTACTTGCAAGTTGAACAAGAAAACTTCTTGGAGGAATCGGTCCGATACTTGGACAGTGGATGCTAGACATATGACCGGAAACAAACAACTGTTAACTGATGTAGTCAAATGCACAGGGCCAAAGATAACCTTTGGTGACAACATCAAAGGTAAAACCGTGGATAAATGTAAGATTATCCACGATAACTTAACTATTAATAATGTACTTTTGGTAGAAAACATTTGTTATAACTTAATAAGCACTAGTCAAATGTGTGATAATGGTTACACAGTTGATTTTTAAAAGCAAGCATGTCTAGTTAAGGATCAGCAAGGGAATACCTTGTTGACAGGTAGTAGAATAGGAAATTTACATAGGATGAATTGGAAAAACAAGATTTCTGAACCAGTGTGCATGATTGCAAAGAATGATCAAAACTGGTTATGGCATAAAAGACTAAACCATCTTAATTTTAAAACCATAAATGTTCAAATGAATTGGTAAATGGAATACCCAAGTTAAAGTTTTCCAAAGATAAGATCTTCTCTACCTGCCATATAGGAAAACATGTCAGATCGACTTTTAAAAATAAAGGTAATATTAAATCTGACAGGTGCTTGGAATCATTCGTTGCCTAATCATGTGTTTAAGTTAGAAAAAGCACTTTATGGTCTCAAGAAATCTCCTAGAGCTTTGTATGATACCTTAACAAATTTTTTATTGGAACAAGATTTCATAATAGGCATAGTGGATAAAACTTTGTTTAGATTTGTTAAAGATTCACATATTTTACTTGTTCAGATATATGTTGATGACATTATTTTTGGGTCAACTAACCCCAAACTTTGTGAAAGTTCTCTAAGCTCATGCATGATAAGTTTGAGATGAGCATGATGGGTGAGTTGATGTTCTTTATAGGCCTCCAAGTGCGTCAACTTAAAGATGAAATTTTCATCAACCAAACCAAGTACACGAGGGAACTGCTGAAGAAATTCAGCATGGAGAGCTGCTCAACTGCATCCACCCCCATGAACTCATTTAGCAAGCTGGACAAGGATGAAGATGGTCAGAGTATCGATATCACGACATACTGAGGAATCTTAAGTTCGCTGCTATACCTAATAGTTAGCCGACCAGACATCCTGTTCGCCGTCAGCGTCTACGAGAGATTACAGGCTAACCTTAAACTATCCCACTATACAGCTGCCAAGTGTATCTTAAAATATTTAAAGGGGACTCATGGCATTGGACTGTGGTACCCAAAGGATTACAGTCTCAACTTAATAAGTTACTCTGATGCAGACTATGCAGGGTGCAAAATTGATTGGAAGAGCACCAGTGGAACTTGTCAGTTCCTTGGTGACCATCTGATTTCTTGGTTTAGCAAGAAGCAGACGTCCATCGCCACGTCTACAGCAGAAACAAAATACCTTACCGCAGGCAGCTGTTGTGCTCAATTTCTTTGAATTCAACAACAATTGATAGACTACGACATCCAAGCAAGCGAGTCTCCCATTTTCTGTGACAACACCAATGCAATAACGATCACATTCAACCCATTGTTGCACTTTCGGACCAAACATATCGACATTCACTATCACTTCATCCGGGATCACGTGGCACAGAAGCACGTCCGACTAGAATACATGCCAACAGACCTTCAAGTGACAAACATTTTCACAAAGCCACTTCCAGAGACTAAGTTTTCCTATTCCAGAAATATCTTGGGTCTTTTTGATTTAAATTGATTTTATCATTCAATTTAAAATTATTTCAGGCATAAATTTAAGGGGAACCTTTCTCTAAAAACTAAATTTATCATTCATTTTATAAAAATGTTCTATGCATAAATTTAGAGGGAACCAATTTTTCTTTGAAACTAAATTTATCATTTATTTTATAAAATAACTTTATACATATATTTAGGGGAACTTGAAACACAACAGATAAGCAAGACATGTTGAAATGGATGTTCCAAATAGTGCTGAAAGTGCAGTCGTCTAATGACACTACACACCAGACGAGCTAAGCTTAAGTTGTCCGAAATTTCAACTTAGTTAGACGTCAGGATGTTGGGTAGACGCCTGCTAATACAGCTAAGGTTGTGCGCGAGCAGACGTCTTCCAAATAGACGTCTTTCCATGCGCGAGCAGACGCTCTTTGGTTAGACGTCTTGCTCTACGCGAGCAGACATTCTTTGGTTAAATGTTTTGCTCTGCGTGAGAAAACACTCTTTGGTTAGACGTCTTGTTCTGCGCGAGAAGACACTCTCCTTAACAGACGTCTATCTACGTTGAAATGGAAGGCATGTTAATATCACATTTAGTCGGTTGTCTCAGTGCACACTAGACGTCTTTTCTTAAGGCAAATGGGGGACAACTGTATCAATCTTATCAAAACGCTTTCGTTTCACTCCTACCTTTAAAAAGTGAACGGTCACATTATTAACAAATAACATGAAGACACATGTCTTTCATGCATTAAGATGTGACCAACACTTCACATTGTTTATCAAACGCATGTTATTTTTAATGATGTCTTTTACTTCGTAAATGATGATTTTTAATCAATGACGTCCTTCCTTTTAAATGTATGCTAATGATGATTTTTGAAACATGTATCATCTCAAAATTATTTAATAGGGCGCCTTGCACGCCTAAAATATTTTAGGCTATATTTAAGATTCTCTAAAACCCTAAATCTTATTTTTCTCTCTCTCTTCTCTCTAGAAACTTAATCGTTTTTCACTTCTATTTTCTAAACCCTAAAATTTCAAAGAAAATTATTACCTTCGCTCAAAATACCATGCAGGTGGATTTTGATTCGGTGTACGCATCAGGGTTGCCGGTGATAGTGGCAATATTCAGATCCCTAGAGGATTCCGACCTTAGGAAATTTCTTGGCGGACCTTTTATTCTTCACGACAAGGAGGTGCGTGTGTTCTTTGATACCGCGAAGATGGTAGGAGATTCCATTTCAGCAACAGTGAAGGGTACTGAAATCTCTATATTCGAAGTCTTCTTTGTTGAGTTCCTTGAGCTTCCGATGGAAGGTCACACATTTGATGAAGAGATTCCGGTCGAGATTATCTTAGAGATGCGTACCTTCCTTTCCGACATTAGTGGTCCTATGAACACTAACGGGAAGATGAAATACCTCAAATATGAGTACGTCTTCTCAACGACATTTGTACTAAATCCATTCAAGGGAAAGCAGATTCGTTCGACGCCTATACCCAAGATAGGTTCGAGATGATGGTGGCTATAACAAAAGGGATGATTGTCAACTAAGCGTATGTTCTTTTCTCTACCCTTTTCCTAATGATCTCTCCACTTAGCAAGTAGAGTGTGGACTTTGTTAGAAATCTTGTCTTGAAAAATTACAGAAATATATATATAAACGATGTTACAAATAAATTAAATAAATACAATGTTACAAAGAACGAAATCACCAGATAAAATGTTGATTCGAGGCATGTGCTTAGCACATTTCCCTTAAAACAGTTCCATCGTCTCCCGTTTGTGCTGGAGCTTATCGCGGATGACTGTCTCCCAGGGTATAACGAATCCTGTAGTGATTCTGCACTAAAATCACTACTCATCGAACTTGATCAGCGTACCTGAACTATCACCGGGTTTCAACGGAAATATCGAGCAAAGAACTCGAAGAACATTCACAAAACAAGAAGAGGGCTTTTGGAATTCTAGAGTGAGAGAAATATAAGATGATTGAATGATGTGAAATGAATAATGAATGGGTATATATTGTTGAGAATTAAACCTTCAAATAAAACAATCCAAACGTTTATTAGCAATAAATATTGCTCATTCAATTGTTAATTAGTCCATTACTAATTAACATCGTTGCCTATAGGTTAATTTGTTGAAATACAATGTTAGACATTCAATCCTAGCAAATTGAAGAGTCTAAACGTTAGCCAATTGATAGGCAATTAAAGTTAAATGTTTATCATAACATTATACTTTAATTTTCTAATTAGGCATTAAATATTAATTAAATAATTAATATTTAATTGTAGTTTGGATTAAATTCACCGTTAATTCACGTTTGAATTTGTGTGAATTTTATTTGATTTTATTTATTCACAATCTTATTTCCATTTATTAATGGAATTAGCTTAATTCCAACAATCCCCCACATTAATGGAAATTGAAAGATTAACCCGGTGAAAGGTTCAACAGTTGAATTCTACATAGGATAGGTAGGTGTAACCTTTGAACCTTCCCTTGTGAAAGCATATAACTTTACTTGCTGATTAGTAGACTCGATGTCCTTGAACTATTCTGCCTTTTGTGTAAACGATTACACACTTTCACATAGAATTCTCCCTGATACATGTCAAGCTCTCATGGTTGTGTCCGTTTTGGCCATGGAACACGCGCCTGGTTCTGTGAGAGGGTCTAGAATTGAGCCGTGCAATTCCTTCAAAGCGGCCCCACTTCTCCCTCACATAGGTGATCTCTTTGTTCACAAAGAATCATTAAAAGCGATGCTTATCCTCGTCAAAATATATATTGTTTCATTATAGGATTAATCCTCAACAATAACTTTCCAAGTCAGTACAATTAGATTGTCCCATTGAACCTAGTTCTTGGGATCTCCAGTCTGCATAGGTTGGGTTTTCCTTCATACCAACTTATAGTAGGCTAATGTCTCAAAAGACTCCAAACTATCTCTCTATTCAATAATCTGATTAGTGGATCCACAATGTTATCTTTGACTTACATAGTCAAATTTGATAACTCCATTAGAGAGTATAGTCTAATGACATTATGTCTAAGACGTGTATGTCTAGACTTGTCACTGACTCTAAGCTTGTCCAATTTCTAATTACTATCACAATAATTAGAAATTTATGTTGGTACATTCTTAGTTAACCTTGGAACATCTTCTAATAAGAAGCATAGTCATTCGTACATGCTTATCATTTAATTTTTTTTTTTATGAAAACATTGTTTACTTGACTAACTAGTAGACAAAATGTCTTTGAACTATTCTGCCTTCGTGTAAACGATTATATATTTTACATAAAAATATTTTATTTTTCGACATAAGTCAAAAATATAGATTATAACGTTTAATCTATCCATCATAAGTTTCTTAGAAGATTTCCATACGTAGATTGCACTTCTAAGTATAAACATATTCACTTTAAGACGTAAAGTCTTTCATTTAATAATATCAATATATCATTTGATAACAATATGATATTTCGTGTAGTGCAATTCAAATCCTTAATGGATTTAATCATTTTTATCGTAATTTTCAACGATAAAAATATCGTACAAAAGACACGTAATGAAATAATTTTCATTGTCTTCATGATATATATAATTGTCACATCCACTTTTTAATAAAAGTATGATCAAATTTTCATATCATTATTATAAAATTTCTTATAAGTCATATCATGACTTTATAAACTTTCTTTTTCATTTATTTCATAAAATCTTTTTGAAGACATTGATTCTTCAATTTTTTTATGAAAGTAATGTCAAAATATGACACGTTTCTTGATTTTAAAATCCTCAAATTTAAAATATCAATTTGAGCACCAACTTAGCAAATACAAACAAGACATTTTCTTGTTATTTTCTTTCATTTTGTAAAGTTGCGCAACTTTATCTTTTATAGAGAACATATTTCTCTAACAATAAATTATTATTTTTTATTTATCATAATATACACAATTATTTTTGTGTTATAATCAATAAAAAATATTTGCCCCCACATTCGTGTTGGTATCCTTTTGAAATCACACACATTTGTATGATTTAAATCAATGATTTTCTAATCAAGAAATTGTCACACAATTCTTTTACAAATTTCTTTTGTTATACTTATCATACATTGAATAAGATAACTATATTATGAATATTTAATTGAATAAAACATAATTTCTATACAAGAGATTAGAATGTTTATTCATTTATAAATCATTCTTCACATAATCTCTACATAAGAAATTAAAAATATTTAATCAATTAAAATATTTATTTTAACACTTCATTTCTATAAAAGAAATTAGAATATTTAATCAAATAAATATTCACCGTATCACATGATTTCTACAAAAGAATTCATAATGTTTCAAGCATCTTTGACCGAAGTCACTTAAACATTTATTTTCGGTTGCACGTTTGCATCCCGTAATATCGGCACGTTTGCCATATTATTCTCAAATTAAACAAGACTTTCCTTGTAATTATTTGATTTCAAAATTATCAAATTAAGTAAGTCTTTATGATACAATTAAACAATGTATATCAAATATATTATATTATACCAATTTTAATATATCCATATATATATGATATTATATATTATTGCTTCTTTAATTTTAGTCACCACGACAAAAACAAATATATATATATATATATATATATATATAGTCAATAACTTAGAAACATAATCAAATAAATAATATGTCATATATTATTTAAACAAATATATATAAACTTTCATATATATAAAAATACATTTATAAAATACATAATAATTAATAGACCGTTTAACTTTAATCAAATATAAAACTAACTAATTATAAGTATTCATGTCATCAATTATTTGTTTCTTAATTAATTAGATGACCTTTAACATTCTATAACAAATATTTGTCAACCAAAAAATACATAGTTTTGTGACAAAATTCAAAATTATCTATTAAAATAAAATAGATTAAAAATAAATCTTTATTTATATATGTATATAAATTTTTAGATAATCATACTTATTATGAATGAACATGAATCATCATATTATTAGCTAATATGCATGATATATATAAATAACCACTTAGCAATATAATCAAATAAAACATAACTACAAACGTACCTCATGTCTTAATCGAAGTAATTACATTATCGTGTTATGAACGATAATCCACGTGAAACGACAATGCTCAAAACAAATCTAGGTGGATCATTCTCACCGAGATAATTTTTGCGAAAATATTTCGACTTACATAATTGTCTCTTTCAATGTATGATTAGAATAAGTTCTAACACAAACAACTTATTTAATCTTAAGAAATTAAAATTTCTATACTCAATTTATTTCATAATTTCTACATAAGAAATTATAATGATTTCAACATTCATAATTAATGTCATTTAGACAAATCATGTTTTTTTTTTATAAGAAATCATTATGAACACATTAATCTCATAATTTTTACACAAGAAAATTATAATGATTTTCATATCAAGACTCAGTCTGAATTTTATACAGAAATCATTAACTAGACCATTCATCTCCAACATCAATGGAGTCATTTTAAGGAGTCTGATTTCTACCAAGAAATCATTGACTATTCATTCATCTCATAATTTCTACAAGAAATTGGAATGGTTTCAACATCAATACCTTTAACAAGTCTGATTTCTACAAAGAAATCATTGACTATCCCATTCATCTCATAATTTCTACACAAGAAATTTGAATGGTTTCAATATCAATGACGACTAAAGTCATTTTAGCTAGTCCGATTTCTATAAAGAAATCATTGACTACCCCCATTCAACTCATAATTTCTACACAAGAAATTGGAATGGTTTTTAACATCAATGACCAATGTCATTTTAACAAATCTGATTTCTACAAAAGAAATCATCTCATCAGCTGGATTCGAACACATGACCTCTTTTCCTCCACGCATCATTACGTCTAAACTTTGTACCACTGCGCCAATGCACCCTTTCAATGTTATATTACTGTTTACGACCTTTTGTCTTCTTTTTAGAGAAACTTAATTTTCTCTTCTTTTTGACTTAAACTCTGTCAAACAATGAATATATACACATTTAAAACCATAACTTATTACCATAATAAAATGTAATATATAAAACAATGTATAAATAAAGATATCATCTCTCTTTATTTAATAAATCATCCTACCATATTCTTATTAATTATATTGTTTAATTAAAAAGAAGGTATATATTATAATTAATTATTTTAAAACTGAAACCATATGTTTCAATTATAATTAATTTTAACACCATAAATTTTATAAAAATTGAAAGCTAACATATTAGTTACTTTCTTATTTTCATTCATTATTATTAATAATTTTAATAACCAAACAAATCTTTAAATAAGACTAGAACAAATTAAATCATTGTGTTCTAATTTATTTTCTATATAACATTTGTATAATGAATATACAAATTAATGTTTCTTGAGAAAATTTTCATATCAAAATATATTAGCTTATAAAACTAAGCTTTAACAGCATAAGAACATATGTGTTAATAATCAAACATATTTCTATGCAATAAATACTTATCTTTATTTGTTGATTTCTTAAGATGAATCTTTTCCATTTTTTTCGAAATGAACATCATCTCTTCCGCAACACCGCGACTCGTATTTCTGAAACATCAAAGACAAAAAATATATTCGATGGTGCAAGCTCTTAAATAGCTTAGCACAAAGAAACTGTTTTAAGATTGTTAGAAATCTTGTCTTGAAAAATTACAGAAATATATATATAAACGATGTTACAAATAAATTAAATAAATACAATGTTACAAAGAACGAAATCACCAGATAAAATGTTGATTCGAGGCATGTGCTTAGCACATTTCCCTTAAAACAGTTCCATCGTCTCCCGTTTGTGCTGGAGCTTATCGCGGATGACTGTCTCCCAGGGTATAACGAATCCTGTAGTGATTCTGCACTAAAATCACTACTCATCGAACTTGATCAGCGTACCTGAACTATCACCGGGTTTCAACGGAAATATCGAGCAAAGAACTCGAAGAACATTCACAAAACAAGAAGAGGGCTTTTGGAATTCTAGAGTGAGAGAAATATAAGATGATTGAATGATGTGAAATGAATAATGAATGGGTATATATTGTTGAGAATTAAACCTTCAAATAAAACAATCCAAACGTTTATTAGCAATAAATATTGCTCATTCAATTGTTAATTAGTCCATAACTAATTAACATCGTTGCCTATAGGTTAATTTGTTGAAATACAATGTTAGACATTCAATCCTAGCAAATTGAAGAGTCTAAACGTTAGCCAATTGATAGGCAATTAAAGTTAAATGTTTATCATAACATTATACTTTAATTTTCTAATTAGGCATTAAATATTAATTAAATAATTAATATTTAATTGTAGTTTGGATTAAATTCACCGTTAATTCACGTTTGAATTTGTGTGAATTTTATTTGATTTTATTTATTCACAATCTTATTTCCATTTATTAATGGAATTAGCTTAATTCCAACAGACTTTTCAATCCAACTCAGCTGGATTCTAGAGCATCTGAAGGTGCCTGTAGGCAAAGACGCTCCCATTAACGTAAGTAGGATAATGACTAGTCCCACGGTTGGGAACCATATTGCTCGAATGAAGATTGTCAAAGAAACAAAATCCACATATTCGACTCAACAGACGAGTGGTTAGTCGACCACTCGGTCCAAGCGTCCTACGACTTCCAATCGAAAGACCCCTGCAAAAAGAATGAAAATGTCGGCTATGGAATCAGCTACAAGTTCCACTAGTTAGAAGAGGGCATCCATTGGAGAAACTGCTGAAGTTGACTCCATTCCAAAAAGGGTGAGAATAGAGGAAATGAATATTTGTGATAGAAAAATTAAGTAGATTAATTTTGGAACCGGCCAGACAAACTAAACAGAAGTTAAATGTTATGTGCAGGTACTTAACAAACCGGAACCGGTTGAGGCATCAAACACCGGTTGCTACTATTTCAAAGAAACCGGCTTCAAGTGATCAAGTTAAAGGATCACAGGAACCGGCTTCACCTTCCCAAAGCGACCGGTTAACGAAGGACAAAAGATTACACACCAACCGGATCATAATGCACAGGACACAGAAACCGGAAAGTACAGATCAAAAGTCAGAAGATTCAAATCTCAAGAGTGACGTACCATGACGGAAGAAACGTGTCTCGAAAGAATAAAAGAAGATCGGATCCGATCAGAAGCATGGGAGGAAAGCAATGATGCCTTGTTGATCCGATGCTGACGACCGGAAGCGGATGTTCAACACGTGTATCAATCTGAAAACCGGCTATGTCATCATCTGTTCAGAGTCACCTGCATGAATGCCAGGTGTTGAGGAAATTGAAGCGTGCAAGCAACCTTTCTGCAAACAGGCGTGATGACGATTAACCAATCCAGAAGAGAGAGAAGAAAGTAGCCGTTAGCTACTTTCAACTATAAAAGGAAGACGGATCGTCTTCATTAATGACAAGTGACGGATTACGAAAACAAAGTATCAAAGCATTTAATTCTAGAGAGATAAACAGTGTTATATTCTAAAACCGGTTTGCCTAAAACCGGAAGTCATTCGTGTGATAGTGTGTTGAGTTGTTGTATTACATCAAAGTGTGAGTTTCGTGTAACCGGCGAGTAGCGAAGTTGGGCTCGACTGGAAGTGTAATTGTAACTCTAAAGAGTTAGTGGAGATCCTTCTCATAACCTGAGAAGAAGGGGTGACGTAGGAGGGTTTGCTCCGAACATCCATAAACAAATTTCTTTGTCTCGTGTTCTTTCATTCGCTTTCATTTCCCTCTTTCTTAACGTAAACCGCAAACTAATCATTCATCCAAAACCGGTCACTCACCTTCGTTAAATAGCCTCCTTCTTAAAACATCATCTAAAAGTCGCAAACGTTGTTTCAGCCTGAAACAGACATTTCCGCCCTTGAACCCGGTTCAAGAGTCTGTGACAGGTTGTGCAGTGCTGAGAACGGTTTTAGTCTCTAACCGGACTATCACCAAAAAGTGTGTGTGTTGTAAGCGGCCTCCCCTTACCCGAAACCGGAAATCAACCCCGGTCCTCCAAGGGCGTCCCCGATCCTAACAAGTGGTATCAGAGCGAGGTTCTTAGCACTCAAGCAACCAAAAATGGTGGGAAGCATGACTCACGGCGACAAGCCGCCAATGCTAAACAGCGAAGCATTTAGCAGTTGGAAAAAACAGATGTATCTACATCTGATAACATTAGATGATGAGATGAGCCGAGTCCTGAAAGAAGGACCGATCAAGATCAACAAGGAGGAAAGCCAGTGGACGAGTGAAGATCGGAGAAGAAGCAACCTGGACAACCATTGCATGAGGCACATCTATAAAGCCATAGATAACAACACTTTGAACAAAATATCAGAGTGCGAAAATGCAAAGGAAGCCTGGGAAACGATTATCCAGATCCACGAGGGAAACGAAAGAACCAAGGAGAATAAAATCTTGGTGGCTACGCAGAAGTATGAAAACATAAGGATGAAACCGGGAGAAAATATGAAAGAATTTAGCAACCGGTTCACCAGCGTAGTAAGCGAACTTCAGACACTCGGAAAGAAGTATGACAACCGAGAAGTGATCATCAAAGCTCTAAGATCACTGCCAAGCACGTGGGATATCAAGACCATGGTGATGAGGGAGTCCAGCACCCTTGGGCAGATGAAGTTGCATGATGTGTTCGAGGACTTGAAAGCCTACGAATTCGAGATCAATTCTCGGATCGAAGATGAAACATCTACATCAACCGCAACAAGAGCCTTGGTCACATCGGTGGAACCGGCGGCTCCAGTATCAACCGCACCGGCTCCAGTCAAAAACACTGATCAAATAACCGACAATGTGATGGCGATGCTAGTCCAGAAATTCGGGAAATTCATGAAGAAGAGCCAACCACCATCTAATAATGATTTTAATTATAACTATGTAGATAAATCAAATAAAAGATGCTATAACTGTGATGGTTTTGGACATTTCAGGTCAGAGTGTAGAAAACCAAGAAGAGATGATAGAAAACCGGAAGGAAATTATCAAGGAAATTATCAAGGGAATAATTATCAAGGTAACCGGTATCAAGGAAACAATTATCAAGGAAACAACTATCGGGGAAACAACAATAACCAACGAAACGATTACCGAAGAAATGATGATCAACATGCTGATGAAGGAAAGGAGATCCAAAAAGCTCTCATTGCATCCGACGGTGGAAGCGAGTGGGCATATTCCGACAATGAAGACGGTGAAGAAAAAGTAACATGTTTCATGGCAAACGACGAAGAGGTTAGGAGGAGCAAACGGTTGAGGAATTCTGAATGGTACTTGGACAGTGGATGCTCAAGGCACATGACCGGAAACAAGGAACTACTGACCGATATCAAGTACGAAACCGGAGCATTCATCACATTCGGGGATAATTCAAAAGGTAAAACCGTGGGCAAGGGTAAGATTGTCCATGGTGAACTATCCATAAATAATGTGCTATTGGTAGAAAAACTAAGCTTCAATTTACTAAGCATAAGCCAAATGTGTGATGTGGGCTATAAGGTTGAATTTCATAAAAACTCATGTTTAGTCAAAAATCAAAATGATGACACGCTGTTAACCGGTAACCGGATAGGAAACATTTACAAAGTGAACTGGAAAACTGATTTCGAAAAACCTGTGTGTATGATAGCCGGAAATGATCCAAACTGGCTTTGGCATAAACGGTTAAACCACTTGAATTTCAAAACGATTAACTTTATTTGTTCCAAGGAACTGGTTCACGGTTTTCCAAATGTCAAATTTTCAAAAGATAAAGTATGTGCTGCATGTCAAATGGGAAAACAAGTGAAATCATCTTTTAAAAGTAAAGGAAATTATCAATCTGAAAGATGTTTAGAATTGTTGCATATGGACTTGTTCGGTCCGGTTAGAGTAACTAGTCTAGGAGGCATGCATTATACTATGGTAGTTATTGATGATTACTCCAAATTTACTTGGGTTACTTTCCTAGCTTCTAAGAATCAAGCTACTTCAAACTTGATTAAACTGATTTTGAGAATACAAAATGAAAAATCTATTCGAGTAAACAAAATTAGAAGTGATAGAGGAACTGAGTTTATTAACAGTAATTTAACTACTTTTCTTGACGATTCCGGTATTAGGCACGAGTTGTCTAGTGCCAGAACTCCTCAACAAAACGGCCTGGCTGAGAGAAGAAACCGAACTCTCAAGGAAGCCGCAAGGTCAATGATAGCCGATTCGGGTATCGCTCAAAAGTTTTGGGCTGAAGCTATCAACACCGCTTGCTATACACAAAATCGATCTCTAGTGACTAAACGGTTTTCGAAAACTCCTTTTGAAATTTATTTTGATAAAATTCCAAGTGTACGGTATTTTCGAATTTTTGGTAGTAAATGCTTTGTTCACAATAACGGCAAGAAGTACTTGACCGCTTTTGATGCTAAATCCGATGAGGGAATAATGTTGGGATATTCAGCTGTGAGTAAAGCCTACAGAGTATACAATACTAGGACTTTAACAGTTGAAGAAACCGCACACGTTGTTTTCGATGAATCGGTTGAGCGAAACACTGCATTACCCTTCGACCTTCACAACAGAATGGAAAATTTCAATATCTATTCTGATGATGAAGACGAGGTTCCGGTTTTTAGACGTTTTGTCAAGGACCAAGCGGTTGATGTTGAAATTCAACCTGATCAAGCTGCCTTACCGCAGAAAGTTGACGATTCAGTTTCTACTGAAGAAATCGGTCGGTCTGACTCTGTTCAACCTACCGATCAGTCTAACCTTGATCAGCCAGCCGAAAGCTTGGTAGACACGTCTCGGATTAACCTCAGAAGGAACAAAAATCATCCTCTTGAACTAGTAATAGGTAACATATCCTCACCCGTCCGAACTAGGCAACAAAATTTGGATCACTATGGAAACTCTGCTTTCATATCACAAATTGAGCCGAAAAAGGTGGATGAAGCACTATCAGATCCGGATTGGATCTTGGCAATGCAAGAGGAATTAAACGAGTTTGAGAGAAATAAAGTCTGGTACCTAGTTCCTAGACCGAAAAACAAACCGGTTATAGGCACACGATGGGTATTCAGAAATAAACTCAATGAAGACGGTTTAGTTACGAGGAACAAAGCCCGATTAGTGGCTCAAGGCTATAAACAGGAAGAAGGCATTGATTTTGAAGAATCATTCGCCCCTGTAGCTAGACTTGAGGCCATTAGAATATTTTTAGCATATGCAGCTTTCAAAAAGTTCAAAGTTTATCAAATGGATGTAAAAAGCGCTTTTCTAAACGGTAAAGTAAATGAAAAGGTGTATGTTAATCAACCTCCAGGTTTTAAAAATCCAGAACATGAAAATCACGTTTACCGGCTGAATAAGGCCCTTTACGGTTTGAAACAAGCTCCAAGAGCTTGGTATGATACTTTGACTCAATTTCTATTTGATCACAAATTTACAATCGGTTCAGTAGACAAAACCCTCTTTAAATTTGAAAGAAAGGAGCAAATTTTACTTGTTCAAATTTATGTTGATGATATCATATTCGGGTCAACCGATCCAAAATTATGTGATAAATTTTCGAAAATGATGACTGATAGATTTCAAATGAGTATGATGGGGGAAATGAGCTTCTTTCTAGGACTTCAGGTTAAGCAGATGGAAGCCGGAATCTTTATTAGCCAACCGAAGTATACAGCCGAACTGCTGAAGAGATTTGGGATGGATACATGTGCCGAAGCGGCTACGCCAATGAGCTCTTCCGTGAAGCTGGACAAAGATGAAGATGGTCAAGCCGTTGACATCACAACATATCGAGGAATGATCGGATCGTTGTTATATCTCACAGCTAGCCGACCTGATATTCTGTTTGCGGTTGGAGTGTGCGGAAGGTTCCAAGCAAATCCAAAGCAATCTCATTATACGGCGGCTAAGAGAATCCTAAAATATCTGAAGGGAACTCAAGAAGTGGGACTCTGGTATCCAAAAGACTCGAGCTTCAATCTAATAAGCTACTCAGATGCCGATTACGCGGGTTGCAAAATCGACCGAAAGAGTACAAGTGGAACCTGTCAGTTTCTGGGTGACCGGTTAGTCACCTGGAGCAGCAAGAAACAAACGTCCGTTGCAACGTCAACCGTAGAGGCGGAGTACTTAGCGGCTGGAAGCTGCTGTGCACAACTCCTCTGGATTCAACAGCAACTCAGGGACTTCGGAATAGAGGCAAAAGAATCTCCAATATTTTGTGACAACACCAGCGCCATAGCGATCACATATAATCCGGTGTTGCACTCAAGAACAAAGCATATCGACATTCGACACCATTTCATCCGGGAGCATGTTCAGGAGAAACACATCCGACTGGAATATGTGTCAACCGAGCAACAAGTAGCAGACATCTTCACGAAACCGCTACAGGAAGCTAAGTTTTCACATTTTCGAAATATCTTGGGTCTTACTAATCTTAATCAATTGATATAATCAAAATGCATGCGTATATATAAAACCGGGATATGTGTTCAGGGAGAAACTAAAGCTTCTCAAACCATATTCAAATAGGCCATTAATAAATCAAATATGCTAACCGGGAGGAAGTCTCCAGTTATGCCCGATTATCTCATTTTTTTTCAAACCAAATGTATGTTTACTAAACGGTTGAAATAACCAGGTTGAAGTGGATAAAACAAATCCAAAGTTGAACAATTGTTGATATCAATCAACTATTTTTCATAAACGGAAATATCCTACTAAAACCGGTCATGGAAAACCGCTCAGTACGTATGCACTCTGATTTGATGAAATGAACTCTTCCGGTTAACATGAGATGACCGACCGAGTTTTCGTGCATGTTTTGAAAAATGAAGCCTGTGATTAATTAAAAACAAGTCTACCACAATCTAGATGACGACATGTGTCCATCATCAAGAGAGGGAGACTTACATCTTGTCAATAGATATTTTTCATCATTGCTATCTTAGTAATTATTAGATTTACCTTGGAAATAACCATTAGTTACTTCAACAAGTTAAGTCTATTTAATAGCTGATGACATCATCAGGCATGCTTAACTTCATTAAAGACCAAGCCGAATCCCCGGGCTATATAAACCATGCTTAATCCTTTGCAAAAACATCACAAGCTCACTATTCACAAGCATAACTCTTGAGATAAAATCCTCCTTCTCTCTCAAAAACAAACATGAACTCCAACCCTCTAGCCAAGAAAATCCTATTGGCAGATTTTGAATCAATCTACCAGTATGAGGATCATGAAGTCAGGGAAATGTTCTTAGCCATTGAAAGGAGTGGGCTAAGAAGTTTCCTTGAGAACAGGTTCATCATCGACTACCTTGTAGTCGAAGAACTGTTCGAAACCGTGAAAGAGGTGCATCGAGATATACTCGTCGCACAGGTTTACGGTCAAAAATTCCTTTTCAGCGAGACGGATTTCGCTGTCTACTGCGGTTTACCCAATGAAGGGGTAACCGACCTAACCTATTCTCCGGTGACAATGGAAGAAATGTGTCGCCGGTTCTCTGGATCTAACATCCCGGTTAAACCCTGGGGTGCTAAGAGTCAACTTTCTCACAAGTACCAGATTCTCTGCGAGATTCTGGGAAAATCTGTCCTGTGTAGAGAGAAAAGTTACTATTACACTCAAAGGGTCTTCGAGATGATGATCGCTGTAACGGTTGGGACACCGGTTAACTGGTCCTGGATCATCTTCAGCAACCTGAAGAAGATGATTCTCTCCAACAAAACCGGATACGCTCCTCAGCTGAGCGGTTTCTGCGCAAGTCTGGAGATCCACACCGGAGCCTTCGTCACCTTGCACCCAAGGCACGTGCTCACCAAAGAACGAGTACAAGAGATGATCGACCGGTGGGAAGCGGTTAAAGCCAGAAGAATTCAAGCGGCTGAGGCCTCAAATGCTCAAGCGGCTGAGTCATCAAATGTCTAAACCTGTCTTTCCTATTTTCTTTTATCTTCTCCTTACAAAACCGGCACTTTTGCTGTAATACCGGTTTTTGTACTCCAATTAATGAAACAGATTTCCTTTCCAAGTCAAAATCTACAACATTCAATGCGTCGTATCAAAAATAAATCATTACATTCTTGGAAATATAAATCTCAAAGCATGCCTGACTTGATTTGACAAGACTTGCTTTTATTCTCTTGGAAAATCACAAAATCATTAATGACTAAGCATAAACGGCTAGATTTTCAAATCATCTCATTAAATGCTCTCATTCATTCCAGGCTATAAAAAGGGGTTCAACCTCCATTTTTCAAATCACGCCTTCAAGCACTCTTCTCTCTAAAAATTCAAAAGCTCAAGAACTCTCCTAAAGTCTCATTCACTCTTCATCACCATGTCTGCCGAGCTAAGAAACACTCTTATCATCGATTTTGAGGATATCAAGGAAAGTGCCTACTATGAATGCATTTTTCAGCATGTCATAGACTCTGGTTTGAAAGGCTTTCTCAAAGGATCGGACACCATCCTCGTGGAGGAGGTGTGCGAATTCTTTAACAACGGTCACGTTCTGGATGATGGCAGCATTCGCACCATCATCGACGGTCAGTTCCTCCAGTTTTCTGAGGAGGAATTCGCCACCTTCTTTCACCTTCCAACCGAAGGCTTTTCTGACTTCCCCACGCCATTCCTGCCGGTTAAGGAAGACTTCTTTCAAATCTTCTCCTCCTCCAACGCTCCGATTAAGGACTTTGGGAAGAAAGAAGATCTCGCTCCTCACTACCAAGTCCTGCATGACTTGGTTCAAAGGTCTATCATAGGCCGAATGCCTAACCAGAACTACAGCCGGGAGGCATTCGACATTATGATAGCAATCATTCGCAACTCCGACATCAACTGGGCTTCCTATCTTTTCAATAAGCTGAAGCAGCTTATGACCGGAAAAAGAGGAAGGATCAGTTATGCTCCTCAGATTACCCGGTTTCTGATGTCCAATCGTCGCAACCTTGGAACCGGTGTCCCGGTTGGACCATCCAACACTTTCACCATGATCATGATGCACAGGTGGATATCAAGGATTGAGGAACGAACACCTGAAAACACCCTTGAAAATTGGTACGAAAGGATGGTGGAAGGAGGATGGTTCACCGAAGATTAAATCCCTTTTTATCTTTACTTTTACTTCCCGGTTTCTGGTCATTTTGTTGTACGACCAGAACCGCTCATATGTGAATCATTTCCTCTAATAATGAAATATTTTCAATTCTTAACGAGTCTCCGGTTTTCTCATTCAAAGTATTCCTTTCCGATTTTTAAACTCAAAATTAAAGTTAACCTAACAATCTCCAGTTAACAAAACTTCAAGAAGAAACCGGAACCTCGAGTAAAGATGAAAATTTGAAAATCTTAACCGCCCATGGTTTTACCTTTCAAAAATTACCGCCCATCGAATTTCCGCTTTTACCGCCGAAAGTTACGGCAGTAACTTTTGGAGGGAAAGTTGGCGCCAAAACATTAAGTTGACGGTTCATCTTCAAAACTGCTTGGAACCGCCATCTATATAAACTCAAATCAGTCCATTCAACACACGTGCTTTCTCTCTCTAAAATTTCCAGAACTTCAAAAGATCTCATCTCTCCGATCATCATCATCTTCATCTTCTTCTCTCAAAACTATCATGGATCTAGGCAAAGCTCCATTTCAATGGATGTTGCAGGTAGACTTCGCAGACATTGACGAGCACGCTGACGACAAGAACAAGGCTGTTCTTCAACTTCTTCGAGAATCTGGGTTGGAGAAGTTCCTCTCTGGTCCGTTCACCATCTATCCGGCGGCGGTGACGGAGTTCTTAGCGACGGCGACACTGTTGAAAAGAAAGATCTCGGCTACTGTCAACGGAAAGGCCGTCCTTATAACTGAAGAAATCTTTGCCGAAGCTCTTGGTCTACCCAACACAGGTTCAGACCTGAAGTTCGACCTAACCGAAGCAGAGTCAAATGCTGCCCGGTTGGTTGTATCCTTTTCAGGTCAGGATCTGGTGATCCACAGCAGCCGGAAAATCAAGCTAAAACCGGAATACAGATGGTTGGTGACCGTCATCTCCAAATCGCTCCAAGGAAGGGGAGGTAACTTTGATAACCTCACAAAGCTTAAGCTCAGAATGTTGCTAGCAATTGTTCGCAGCGACAAGGTGGACTGGGGATACGTTTTATACGAAGAGTTCTGTCAAATGGTGATTAAGAAAGATGGCCGGGTGCAGGCCTATGCTATGCAAATCGTCAAGATTCTTGAGTTCCTTAATGTGGAACTAGGTGAAGGCATACCGCTTCCGATCTCCAACATTCTTGACTCTGAGTCAGTGGCAGAAAAACCGGAGAAGACGATAAAGTCAAAAACCTCAAAAACAAAATCATCTAAGGGAGCCAGTTCATCGGTTCCAGTTGAAGAAGAAACAAGACAAAGGAAACCGTCAAGAAAGGCGGTTGAGGCAGAAGCTCCACCAGAACCGAAAAGGAGGAAGAAGGTATCAGCGAAGAAAAGTGCAAAGAAACCGGCGGACTCCGAGAAAACGCTTTCCTCGGACAATCCACCGGAAAGAACCGCAGATGTTTTTCAGCCCATTCCCATCAACACCGTTGTCCCAACTCCCATCCCATCCGATTTTCCAAAGCAAACCGAATCCTCGGGGAGCGAGGAGAACAAGTCAAGCTCAAAGGAGGAGGCAGAGGGAAATATTCACTCTGCAACCTCCAAGTCACCAAGTAAGCAAGCCGAAGAGGTATTAGCCGATGTGGGCTTGAATGCCTCAGAAGCAATTCAGAATGTGGTCCAAGAGATCACAAGAGAAACCGAAGAGGACGACGTCTCTAGTCGTCGGAAGCCAGACAATCAGGATGAAATACCTGATCAAACAGAAATTCAACCGGTCGATGAGACGACCAAGTCAACAGAAACTGCACCTCCGGCTCAGGAGGAAAACATTGAAGAACGGGAACCTTCCGGTTCCGCAGGAGGCAAGACAGCTCCAGAAGGTCCTACTCAGGCAGATAAAGGTAAAGGCATTCTTGTTGAAGAAATAACTGAAACCGGAACGGGAACGTTGCAGATCGACCCTCAGACTGAAGCCACAACCGGAGACGAATATCAATACACCTTAGAGCAAGAAAATGAGCTATTTGATGAATTCATTCAAGACATGAACAAGGGTGCAAGTGAAGCGCTAGCTCCATATCTCCGGTGGGTGAAGCTCCGATGCGAGACCAAATTATCCGACATGCTTCCAGGTTTTAGTGGAAACAGACAGTGGGACGCACTTGTCAAGCTAGAAGAGATGGCACTCGAGTTAGCCAACACCAATCTAATCCAACCGGCGTTTTCCAAAGCTCCGGTAATCCTTGAAAACGTTCGGTTACAGGCAGTTGAGAATGCTTTTCAAGAAATCCAAGGAAAGAATCTAGAACCGATTGAAATGAAGATGGCAGAGCGATTTATTGGGGTACGAGAAAAGCTTGTGCGTAATTTCGATCGTCTTGACAAGAAATGGTGGGATACTTGCCAACGTCAATTCAACAATCCTGAGTTATTTCAGAGTAAGCCTTTCTTTATAACTGGTGAAACATCCGGCACCTCTGAAAACTTGGAACAAGAAGCCTCTCAACCGGCTAAAGCTCTGGACATCGATCAAATCAAGCAAGTAGTGGTGGAAACAGCTGATTCATGCCTTGGAAACTTTAAAGCAGTAACCGACGAAAGAATCTCAGTAGCTGAAGATAAAATGGTAAGCTCTCTACAAACCATGATGGACACAACTATGCAATCAACAGTTCAAGCCATGATTTCCGAGTCCGTCAAAGCCGCAACCGCCCCACTTTTGGACATGCTGCAAGCAATGGCAATTCAAATCGGGGAAATGTCCAAGGTTCAAGTCGGCTCAACCCAAACTCAAATCGAAAAGGATGCTGAAACCGCACGGAAATTGCAAGAAGAAGAGATTGAAAGAGAACGGCTACAGAAGGAACTTGAAGATAAAGATCATGAGCTTGCCCAACAATGTAATGAAGAGGAGCAGGCTAACGCTCAGGAACCGGTACAGGGTCAATCATCTCACTCCATGAGCACAAGGAACAAGAACAAGAAGAAACGAAGTGCCATTAAAAACGTGATGAAGCGGGCAGAACTGAAAACGGCCGAACCGGTTGCGTTAAATGCGGAACCGCTTGATGAGGAAGAAGAAGAAGATCCGGAGGAACTCAACAGACGAAAAAGAAGGACAACCGGGGAACTTGCAGCAACTCCAAGCCTCAGACCTCTGACTGTTCCACCTCCTCCACCGCCAAGACCAGTCTGCGCCAACTTCAACCTTAAGAAACAGGTCACCGGTCATTCGAGTGTATGGGCCGGTGTGCTGATCGATGCCGACAGACGCGCCAAAGAACACAGAGCACGGCAAGAAGAAGCAAGAAGACGATTGGAGAAAGAACTTGAAAAAGAGCAAGACAAGGGGGGATCATCCAAGCCCTAAACTTTATTTCTATAACTATTTTTGAACTATTATGCATTATTGTGTTTCAGAACTCGGTTACTCTGATATTTCTTATGTTTTTCAAACATATTCTCGACGCTTTTCAAACATATTTCTCTTACAAATCTTACTTACTTTATACACTTATCAAAAATCAAATTCATGTTTTTCAAACACGTTTTTTTTTAAGTAATTGAACTCATATTCTTAAAACCGGCCATACATTACAATTTTTGAATATTTATTCTAAATAATCAAAAAGGGAGAAATTGATAGAAAAATTAAGTAAGTTAATTTTCTTAAAACCGGCCATACATTACAATTTTTGAATATTTATTCTAAATAATCAAAAAGGGAGAAATTGATAGAAAAATTAAGTAAGTTAATTTTC
Organism: Impatiens glandulifera; assembly: GCF_907164915.1. Taxonomy (NCBI): domain Eukaryota; kingdom Viridiplantae; phylum Streptophyta; class Magnoliopsida; order Ericales; family Balsaminaceae; genus Impatiens; species Impatiens glandulifera. Next base: position 46,034,052 of record NC_061866.1, on the reverse strand, counting down.
TTAAAACCGACCATACATTACAATTTTTGAATATTTATTCTAAATAATCAAAAAGGGAGAAATTGATAGAAAAATTAAGTAGATTAATTTTGGAACCGGCCAGACAAACTAAACAGAAGTTAAATGTTATGTGCATGTACTTAACAAACCGGAACCGGTTGAGGCATCAAACACCGGTTGCTACTATTTCAAAGAAACCGGCTTCAAGTGATCAAGTTAAAGGATCACAGGAACCGGCTTCACCTTCCCAAAGCGACCGGTTAACGAAGGACAAAAGATTACACACCAACCGGATCATAATGCACAGGACACAGAAACCGGAAAGTACAGATCAAAAGTCAGAAGATTCAAATCTCAAGAGTGACGTACCATGACGGAAGAAACGTGTCTCGAAAGAATAAAAGAAGATCGGATCCGATCAGAAGCATGGGAGGAAAGCAATGATGCCTTGTTGATCCGATGCTGACGACCGGAAGCGGATGTTCAACACGTGTATCAATCTGAAAACCGGCTATGTCATCATCTGTTCAGAGTCACCTGCATGAATGCCAGGTGTTGAGGAAATTGAAGCGTGCAAGCAACCTTTCTGCAAACAGGCGTGATGACGATTAACCAATCCAGAAGAGAGAGAAGAAAGTAGCCGTTAGCTACTTTCAGCTATAAAAGGAAGACGGATCGTCTTCATTAATGACAAGTGACGGATTACGAAAACAAAGTATCAAAGCATTTAATTCTAGAGAGATAAACAGTGTTATATTCTAAAACCGGTTTGCCTAAAACCGGAAGTCATTCGTGTGATAGTGTGTTGAGTTGTTGTATTACATCAAAGTGTGAGTTTGGTGTAACCGGCGAGTAGCGAAGTTGGGCTCGACCGGAAGTGTAATTGTAACTCTAAAGAGTTAGTGGAGATCCTTCTCATAACCTGAGAAGAAGGGGTGACGTAGGAGGGTTTGCTCCGAACATTCATAAACAAATTTCTTTGTCTCGTGTTCTTTCATTCGCTTTCATTTCCCTCTTTCTTAACGTAAACCGCAAACTAATCATTCATCCAAAACCGGTCACTCACCTTCGTTAAATAGCCTCCTTCTTAAAACATCATCTAAAAGTCGCAAACGTTGCTTCAGCCTGAAACAGACATTTCCGCCCTTGAACCCGGTTCAAGAGTCTGTGACAGGTTGTGTAGTGCTGAGAACGGTTTTAGTCTCTAACCGGACTATCACCAAAAAGTGTGTGTGTTGTAAGCGGCCTCCCCTTACCCGAAACCGGAAATCAACCCCGGTCCTCCAAGGGCGTCCCCGATCCTAACAATTTGAGTCAGATTATAGGTTGTCTCGCCCATAAATAAATTCTTAATTATTTTTCTTTTCACGGCTTCTCTTTTATAATTAGAGAAGAGTGTTGAATCGTTTAGAGTGATTTCAATATTAAACCTTAGGCTAGAATAGTTGGGGTTGTTCCAAATACTTTAATTAGAACTAAACAACTATTATATATATATATATATATATATATATATATATATATATATATATAATAATAATAATAATAATAATAATAATAATAGTTAATTAAAAATGATGTTCGTTTCCTTCATGCTATTACATTTCCTCTCTACTAATTAAATATACATTTATTCTTACCTAATCAAATAGAACATTATGCTCTCTCTCTCATTTTTCATTCTCTCGTAGTGAAATAATTCTTAATTATATTTTATTTTTCACGTTTTCTAAGAAAATGCTCTCTTTTATAATTCTATTATCTCATAACAAAAGCAAAATATAATATTATCTTATCTTATAACAAAAGTAAAACATAATAATTCTTAATTATTTTTCCTTTTCATGTTTTTTCTTTTATAATTACAAAAGAATGTTGAATCGCTTACAAAAGATTTCAATATTAAACCCTAGGCCATAATAGTGAGTGTTGTTCATAATGTTAAATCAGCACTAAGTAATTTGAACTTACTTTGAATTTATTCGACAAAGTTTCAACTTAGATTTACATGAATCAAATATAAGCGGGTTGAATATTATAACATGTAATATCCTATTCATGGATTTGCAAGGCAAGAGAACATTGGAGGCAATCAAGATAATGAATAATTTGGATAGAAATAGACTAATTCTAAAACCACATTTATATTATGTTTATGTAAAAACAAAATGACCGAATAATTAATAATTGAGATGTTGGAACTATATTTCATATTTGTAAGATTGTGAATTATTTTATAATTTATATAATTATATATTATAAATATATATAACAACTTATTTAAAAATTATTTCGTCATATATTTAAATAAAAATAAATTAATCTCATTTAATTATTTGTCTTCCTTTTATATTAATATATTTTTCTCTTTCCATATTTAATAAATTAATCTTTAAATATATTTTTTTTTATTTAGGTTACAATTTAATTTTACATATTTATTACATACATCATTATTTTATTTTATTTTTAATTTAGTTTTTTTAAATATTATATTTTTTCTTTACTAGATCTTTTAATGAAAATTATATATATATATATATATATATATATATATATATATAAATATATATATATATATATATAAATATCAATAATTCTATTTGTATTAATTATTCATAATATATAATTATATATTAAATTTTAAATTTTTTTTTCACATCACTCTCTAACTAAAATGTCCAAATAATTTATTAAAAAATAATCATTTTTATACATTCTTTCTACATATTTATTATTTATATAATTAAATAATTTTTTTATTCATTTTAACTTTTATTTTTTCTTTATTAATAATAGTTAAATATATATAAATTTATAAAATTAAAAATTAAATTTAATAATCACAAGTGGTCCAATGATTAAAATATTCAAATGTCAAACTCGAGACCAAGGTTCAAGTCCTAACTCAAGCGAATTTAGACTAGATATTATAAAAATTAAAATGACAATGATGGTGGTCTTTTAAGGATAAAATATGATGATATATGTGAGAGTTTGAATTAGAGAGATGAACAAAAATAATTGATGAAATTTGGTGCGAATTTAAGGGAAATTATGGTTTGAATTAAGAGTGATGTTAATAATGAATCTTTGAAGGGGTGCGAAATGAAATTATGGTTTAATTGTGAGGCGAGGTTAATAATATTATGGTATTTGGGGAAAATTATGGTTTAAATCAAGTGTGATATTAAATCTTTGAAGGAGTGTGAATTTGAGGGATTGATGAAATTGTGGTTTGAATAGAGAGTGATGTTAATAATAAAACTTTGAAGAATAAGATAATTATTGTGTTTGTGAGTTTGAATTAGAGGGATGAACAATGATGATTGATGGAATTGAGTGCGAATTTGAGGGAAATTATAGTTTGAATTAAGAGTGAGGTTAATAATGAATCTTTGAAGGGGTGCGAATTTGAGAGATCTATGAAATTGTGGTTTAATTATGAGGTGATGTTAATAATATTATGGTATTTGGGGGAAATTATGGTTTGAATCAAAAGTGATATTAATAATGAATCTTTGAACGGGTGTGAATTTAAGGGATTGATGAAATTGTAGTTTGAATTGTGAGAGTGATGTTAATAATAAAATTTTAAAGAATAAGATAATTATGGTGTTTGTGAGTTTGTATTAGAGGGATGAACAATGATGATTGATGGAATTGAGTGGGAATTTGAGAGAAATTATGGTTTGAATCAAGAGTGGTGTTAATAATGAATGATGTTAATAATATTAATCTTTGAAGGGGGTGTGAATTTGAGGGATTGATAAAATTGTGGTTTGAATTGTGACAGTGATATTAATAATAAATTTTGAAGAATAAGATAATTATGGTGTTTGTGAGTTTGTACTTGAGATATTTTAAAGTTGATGGTTTATATTTAATGTTTAGAGTTAGATAGAAAAGTCGTAGAGTCTTCATGAACATAATCCTTTTTGTTATTATGGAACACCATAAGGTAGGATTGAGTTGGTTTTAAAAAAGTTAAATTCAGTCATATACTATCCGTCGAATTATAATTTAGTGTCAACTTTTTATTAAAAGGAACCCAACAAATATCATATATGTAAGTGTTAAATATAACTATCAGCAAAATAATGTGTTAGGTTGTTTCTACAAACATACAAAATGAAGTTGTAGTACAATTCTTATATGGAAAGATATATGTTTTTTCATTGTATACTCATGCGACTTATGAATATGATAATTGTTGAAAATTACATTTTCATCTTTTGTATATATAAAGTGTTGAATATAACTAATAATAAATGGTGTGATGTGATGTTTTCGTACTTGTATTTTTTTGTTTAAATTTATGGTTTATCTTTAATATCTAGAGTTAGATAGAGAATATGTAAGGTCTTCATTAAAATATCTTTTTTTGTTATTATGGAACACCATAAGGTAGGATTGAATTGATTTTTATTAAAAGTTGATTATTCTTAATCAATACTATCCGTCGAATTATAATAGTGTCAATTTTTTTATTATTAAAAAGAACGCAACACATGTTATATATGTAAATGTTGAATATAACTACTAGAAAATAATATTTTATTTTATGTTGTTTCTACAAACATACAGAAGAAATTGTAGTCTATATGGAAAGATATATATATTTTTCCATTATACACTAATGCGACTTATGGATCTAATAATAATCGTTTAAGATTAAATTTACCTCTTGTATATGTAAAGAGTTGAATATAACTAATGACAATAATGATTCTTTCACAATTAACTTGTGATGACCATTTTGTATGAATTTTTTTCACGCAAGAGTATATTCTACTCATTTATTGAAATGTCATTTAAAAAAATTGCGTCTTCTTAGCCCAAATTTTAAAATTTCCTTTAAAAAAATGAATAATATAATATTTTTTGATTAGAAAATATTAATTTAAGAATTCTTATATCTAATAAAAAAAATTAACAATTAATACTTTTATTTAGAAAATTTAATATTAATATAAGGATAATTCATCTAAAAATATGAAAAAGAAGAAAACAAATTGTGTTCAAAATGTTATGTTTTAAAAAAATAAATAAAATTTTGTTGATTTTGAAAATGTTAAATATATAAAAATGGCAATATGTACATTAAAATGATGATTTGGTATATAAATATTAATTCTTATATATGTATTAGTTACTAACTAGCATGTATCCCGTGCATTTGCACGAGTAATAATATAAAAAACCGTAAAAAATATTACGGTAAAATTTTTATGGGCGGGTCAACCCACAATCCGACCTCACATATATCTAAATTAACCACAGTTCTGCATCAATATATATATATATATTAGTTAGTTAAAAAGTTGAACTTATATCGTTAAAATGTCACGCGTTTATCAAATTTTGGATTGAATTTAAAATATAAAGTTTTATTAGCTTAGTTGGTTAAAAGGTAGTACTTGTTTTTGTTAGGTTGCAAGTTCGAACCATACCTATAATAATTTTAATTTTATTTTTAACCGTTTTAAGTTTATGGGCGGGTCAACCCACAATCCGACCCAAATATCCATTTACTCTCACATATATCCAAATTAACCACAGCTCTCGACCCGACAATCCGGACACTTTAAAAATTAAGCATCATATATATATATTAGTTAGTTAAAAAGTTGAACTTATATCGTTAAAATGTCACGCGTTTATCAAATTTTAGGTTGAATTTAAAATATAAAGTGTTATTAGCTTAGTTGGTTAAAAGGTTGTACTTGTTTTTGTTAGGTTGCAAATTCGAACCATACCTATAGCATTTTTAATTTTATTTTTAACCGTTTTAAGTTTATGGGCGGGTCAACCCACAATCCGACCAAAGTATTCATTTACTCTCACATATATCCAAATTAACCACAGTTCTCGACCCGGCAATCCGAACACTTTAAAAATTAAGCATCATTATATATATATAGATTTGAGCCAAAATAATTAATAATATATTGTTTACTATAAACAGTTAATATTAATTTAAGGACTATTTAATAAAAAATAGGAAATAAAAAAATGTTTATAAAAATATGATGTTAAAAAGGTTATATTAAAATAAATTTAATTTGTTTTAGAAAAAAAGTTACAGAATTATTAAAATTATTTGTTTGTTTTTGTATAAAGTTAAATAAAAAATAATGTTATTTATTTTAAAATATATTAAACATAAAATAAAATAAATATGTTAATAACCAAATTTTAAAAAGAGTCAATATTATCTTTAATATTACACACTACCAAATTTTCTTCTTCTGATTATTATACACATGACAATAATGACATATATACATATACAAGTACCAATTCACATATGCTTTTTATCCTATTTAATTATTCTATTCATTTATTTAAATTAATATTTTGATGAAATAATTAATTTATTAAACTTTTTTTTGTCAAACTATTATTAGGAGCTTGAATTTGATTTTGATTTTATATTATGTTACATTTAACTTTTTTTCATCATGTGAGACTCATACAATACTTAAATATTTTTAGTTTTATTTTTTACAATAACTCAAAGTAAAAGTAAGAAGGGATTTATGTTTATTTACTATTTAAAATTAATTAGATATATGACAATAAATAATTACATGGTAAAAAATGTCATATTGTAGTATATTAATAGATATTTGTTCGAAAAAAATCTCAAATAATTATAAATAATAAAATTCAAGTTTTTGATGATGTAATTTAAAGTTAGAATCTAAAATGTCAAAAATATCCAAATTCAAACTCTAAATAATAATAAATATTCAAATATTATTTACAGTGTTACTATAAATGAAAAGAAATATAAATTTAGTGTTAATATAAAATTTCAACAAAATTTTTAGTAGGATAAATGATAGATGATATCAGAGGAATTATTTCTATGGATGCCCATATTTGAGCACTTTGGGTTTGATTTTTGTATTTTATATTATATACAAATTATTATTATGATTTACTGTACGACAATCTTTTACTCGACACAAAAATACAACTTAAACTGAACACGAAAAAAATCAAGTTAGAGTCATGTATATTTTGGTTTGGTCGACATTAATAATGTCGATCCGTTTAACCTTATTAAAAAACTAGCATATAGCCCATTCATTTGCACGAGTATCAAAAAAAATTAGAGTGAAAATATCATTTTTAATTTACTCATATATATATATCCAAACTAACCACAACTCAACCCGGCAATTCAGAATTTTGAAAATTAAGCATCATTATAATTATAATTATAATAATAATAATAATAATATATATATATATATATATATATATATATATATATATATATATATATATATATATTAGTTAAAAGGTTGAACTTATATTTTTAAAAACGTCTCTTGTTTATTACTAAAAGTGTTTAATTTAAAATATAAACTCTAATTAGTCTAGTTGGTTAAAGGGTTATATTTATTTTGGTTAGGTTGCGAGTTCGAAACATACCTATAATATTTAACCGTTTTAAATTTATGAGCGGGTCAACCCACAATCGGACCCAAGTATCAATTTACACCGCTCTCGACCTGACAATTCAATATATATATATATATATATATAGATAAGTCAAAACCGATCTGACTTTAAATGATTCAAACCTTTTCTAGTCTACCCACTAACTAATTTTCATTTTGTATGTGGACTGGACTTTTGATTTGGGCTGGACTCCATTTTTTAGTATTATTTTAGACTGGATTTTTGTTTTGAAATTCCCACCTGCAAAAATAAAATAAATTAAATTAGGCTAAGGGTATTCTTGGTATTTCATTTTTTATTTAGGTTGATATATGTTAATATAGAATTAACTATTATATATTAATTTCCTATAAAAAGCCTGTTTAAGAATAATTTACAAATTCCTGAATTGTAATTAAAGACGTATTTGGAATATTTTATTTTCAAATTCTATCTATAAATATAATAATATTGTATCTAAACTAAATATAATAAAAATAACAATACTACCCTATAATTGCTGAACTATGCTGTAAAATGTTGATATTAACGAATACAAATTATCTTTCTTAGTGAAATATTGATAAATGTAGTCATTGTATAAAATATCAAGATGTAATTGTAATTGTGCACATATTTACTCTCGATAAATAATTAAAATGAACTAGACTTATAAACTGAAAAGTAAGCTTTCAAAATTTTTAAATCCGATGCTCTCTAATCCTTATCAAGAAGAATTAATATCGAAGAAATTAACAATTTGATGAAACAAATTTTCTTTTATGCAAGTTTATACATACATACATACATATTATACATGAACTCAATATTTGTTAAAGGCATGCCAAACCTGACGAAGGTTGTGAGAAAAATGAAATCTATGAGAGCAAAGTAATAGGAAAAATAAATCTTGCATTGAAATGACTTATATGCCCCTTCAAATAATGAAATGATCTGAGGTTGATTTTAGCAAGAGCTTAGAGTTAGTTTGATAAAAAAAAAGTTTAAAATACAATAAGGAAATAAGAGGGGGGAGGGGAAATACATGTGATGGAAATGGTATTGCTAAACACTCGGAGAATATCACGGGTTATAGGTCGGTTGAGGAAACTGTGAAGCCGAACAAGAACGCTCAGTGAGGAAACCAATTTGGTTCCTTGCAAGCCACTCTTCCTCGCTCCAATTCGTATTCGAAGCTCGAAAGATGATCTAGAAGAAGCTAGAGAAGGTTGGGCGCTGAGGTAGCGGCAAGATACATTCACGGGACATTGAGGAACTCTAGCATGACTGCACCGGTTGAACAATATTGCAACTTGGCGGATACCCGAAGTTGAAAATATTTTACTTTTATTTTACTTGGTTCACTAAATGCAATTTAATTTGTGATATACACAATCTTACCATAACAATGATAAGTTACATGGGGCAAATTAAGATTGCCGTGGAACTGAGTGGAAACATATTAATTCACAAAAGTTTATATAAAATTATAAGTTTGTTCACTTTTTCTTCTTATATATGGCTTTTTTTTTTTTGGTATTTCTAGATTATTTGTAATTTTATTTCAAGTCTTATTTCATTAACTAAAGATTAAGGACTTTTATATTTGATATGTTTTTCTTTTTGTTTTATAAAAATACAAGTTTGCTCACTTTTTTTTTCTTCTTTGAACATTTTAGATATTTCTAGATTATTTGTTACTTTAGTTTAAAGTCTTGTTTCATTTATTAAAGATCAACATCTTTTATATTTGATATGTTTTTCTTTTAGTTTTATATAAAATTACAAGTTTGTTATTTTTTTGTTTTGGCCTTTTAGATATATTTAGATTATTTGCGATTTTAGATTAAAATCACTACTTTAAAATATTGATTTTCAATTTGGTTGGTTTAGTTGTGAATCAATTTACCAAAAATGGCCAAACAAAACATACTTATCATAAGGTTTGATGCAAATTCAAATCCGACATTTATACACATATCAAACTACACTCTTGCAAACAAACTTTAAAGTCATCCACTTTAATTAGAAAACTCTTTACATTTTGCAACAACTGTCTTCCACAATCTGCAACATAAAAAAGCACGTCACCGTCTTTTTCAACTCCAATTTTCAATCTTCACGTTGACGAATATCAAATCTCTTGGGAGATAAATCACAAATCTCCATATTTGAGAAATTTAAGGCAAACAAGTCTCAATACATATCAAACAAATCCAAGATCAAAGTCAAACAAAGCTTTAAGAACTTGATTAAAATCAAATAAAGCTTTACTTGTGAAAATTTGAATCAAATAGGTCTTAAACCCATTTTGTGAAAACGAACGAGACTTAAAGAAAAAGTATTAATGGTTGACCGCTTCAAAGATTTTTGATATATAAAGATATATATTTTCCCTTTTATTTCAATAGAAACATGTACCAAATTAAAATATGTCAAAACAATCAACCTCATCTTCTTCGTTCTAGGTAGCGTTGTGTACACGACGATTCACATGCGTCCATTAACGCTTTTGAGAAGAACAAAAGACACATTGTCTTCTTCTCTCTTCTTCTCAAGACATTGTCACACATAATTGAGAAAACTTTTAACGACCGCCGATATCTCCTTAGCAATTGATGTTTTAATCTCAAATCTTCATGATTGTTAATTATTTCACAGCCAATGTCATTTCCTCTTATAAACAACAATCTTCAACAAAAGCACAATTTTACAACAACTTTTTCAATGACGATTAGAGTTTTTGTCATATCTTCACAAATAGATTATATTAATATATATTCTCAAAAATGCTTTGATACCGTTTAATGAAAAAAAATATAATCTAAACACACGATAAAAGAAGATATAAATGGTAAAGAAGAATAAACACAATATATAATAATGTTTGACCAACAAATGTCTACATCCTTAGGGAGTCGTCCATTTTATAAATTTCATGAAATAATGGTCAAAATAACCCTAGGTTACAGTGTCTCTTTTTATAAAAGTATATCAAAAACAATAAAGACTAAATTACTACTTTTAAGCCCTCAAAAGGTTTACAACTAATTACAATATATAAATTCTAATAAAATATGAGACAAAGACTCAATACTTGCATTATATTATTGAGTGTTGGTTGGGTACTCTGGCAAAAAAAAGTATGGAACTGGAGGTCGCGGCTAATTTGCCATGTCAGTGTTGTAGATGATGATGAAAAATTACTGTGAGATTCTATAATATTTTTTATTTTCTTGATCAACTATTATAACATATACTACTACTTTTCTTTTTCATATCCCCTATTTAGTAGTTTTGAACTCCAAGAGAATACATTTGAATTTGAGTTTATATGCTGTCCTTGCAGTCTCTAAACTTATTCAAAGTTTTAGTTGTGTTTTTTGGTTTGGAAAATGAAATTCTTATGTCATAATGTTTTTTTCAAGCACTTCCCTGAATTGAATTTGAAAAGGACTAATGAAATTGAAGTGCATCCATATATGATACAGTAAAAAGGAACACTGATATTAAGTTGTTTAAAAAAAATACTGATATTATTGAATCACATTTAATGAAACCATGTGCAATGTAGGCGAGTGTGAGCAATCCAATTCAATAATGTAGCATTCATTGTGTTTGGATTATGTCTTTTTTTCTTCTTCTTCTAATAGATGTATTGAAATTTGATACTACTAAATATGTATCGTTTTATTATGGCGAAACCAATCCTTAGACTCGATCGAGCCACTTTGACCAAGATTTGTTTTTTTAATGCGGAAACATGACCTTTTTCAAAGGGTCATTTGGATTTTTTTAAATGAATTTATTGAGTGAACAAAAAAAAACTACCAATGTCTAAGATATTTATGATTTCATTGTGATTTGTGACCATACATATTATTTAAAGAAAATAACAAATGGTTTGACATTGAAAGGTGATTTTCTAGCAGTTGGCAAAAATCAACTTGTATATTTACTTACTGGCAAAATAATGCATCTTCTAACAATGAATGTCTCATTTTATTGTTGGGACTTTTATGGAATATAATAATGTTATCTTTACTAAATTAAATGAGTTATTTTCTATATTTTATTTAATGTCATACAAATATTTTGAGAACATTCCCCTTAATGTTCCAACTTTGCTATTATGTCCAATTTAATTTGTAATTGAAGTGTTTTTCTTATGCTTTTTTATTTATTTATAGAATGATCAAAGTGTCTAAAAAGAGTCATAGATCCCAATCCTTATAATTTGCCCCTCTTAAAATTGCAAGTAAAATGAATAAGGAAAACAAACAGCATTGAATAAACAAGAAAATGGTAGGTTTCTCATTAAAGCACATCATGTACATTAAATTTCTCTTTAATGGCCATGGAAACAACCCTCTAGCTAGCTACCATTTCTATAACACTTGTGGACATATCGCCAAAGATGGAGGAATCGATGACGACGAAGATCATGATAGAAGCCGACGAAGAAGCAGACATGAGGGAACCCGTAAGCCCAACAGGACAATTCTTCAACAGCTCGGTTCTATCAATATCTATTATAGCTGTCATGGAATCACAAGTCCCCATTGATGATGCTCTGACCATGACTTTGCTCAAAGATGTCTTCTTACCCATCAATCCTCGGTTCTCCTCGGTCATGGTAATAGATAGATCTTCACTTCTCCTCATTTTAATGTTTCAAAACTGTTATACAAAAGTTTATTTATATCTATAAGTAAATAATGACATATGTGGGAACCCACACCTTTCCTTAGACCACTTGGCCAAACTGTATTATGAATGTTTAGATAATGTTCTACATATTGTAACTGATACTTTACTATTTGAGGTAAAAAAAGGAGACAGACAAGAATGGTGTAAAACAATGGAAGAAAGTAAAAGTGAACCTCATTGACCACGTAAACGTCCCAGTGTTCCGAGCCGGGGAGTCGCCGGAATTCTACGAAGATCAATTCAACAACTATTTATCGGAGCTAGCCTTACAAGAACTACCTCGAGGAAGGCCATTATGGGAAATCCACATCATCAAGTACCCGACAAGGAGTGTAGCTGGAAACTTGATCTTCAAGCTTCACCATGCACTTGGTGACGGTTTCTCCTTAATGGGTGCTCTTCTTTCTTGCCTCCAAAGAGCCGATAACCCTAATTTGCCATTGACATTTCCAAATATACGAGGCAGCGAGCCCAAGCTCGGGTCCACTGACGGGAAACAGGGGATTTTCCCTCGAATGGGTAATGTTTTCTCTATATTCTTTAATACAATTAGTGACTTTGGATTCGGGCTTGTGAAGAGTGCTTTGGTGGGCGATGGATCGACTCCTGTTAGGTCAGGCGACTCCGGGGTTGAATTCAATCCCATCGACATTTGCACGGTTACTTTCGGTCTCGATCAGCTCAAGCGAATAAAGTCCAATCTTCAAGTGGTGAGTCTTTCTTCAAAGCAAACAAAATTGATTAGAAATCGAAATTCACAATTGACAATTGGTGCAGACGATAAACGATGTGATAACGGGCATAGTTTTCCTGGGCACGCGTTTATACATGAAAGAAACAAAGAGTGAAAAATTCATCTCGACTGCTTTGGTATTGCTAAACACTCGGAATATCGCGGGTTATAGCTCGGTTGAGGAAATGGTGAAGCCAGACAAGAACACTCAATGGGGAAACCAATTTGGTTTCTTGCACGTCACTCTTCCTTGCCTTGACGAATCCGAGCCACTCCAATTCGTGTTCGAAGCTCGAAAGATTATCCAGAGGAAGAGAAAGTCGGGCGCTGTGTTCCTGACAGGGAAATTGTTAGAGTTGTTGAGAAAATACAGAGGGCCAGAAGTAGCGGCCAGATACATTCACGGGACATTGAGGAACTGCAGCATGACTCTATCCAATTTGATCGGACCGGTTGAACAATGCAGCTTGGCGGATCATCCATGCGCCGGAATGTACTTCATGGTCGTCGGCATTCCCCAGAATCTTACCATAACAATGATAAGTTACATGGGACAGATGAAGATTGCTGTGGGAACAGAGAGGAAACATATTAATTCACAAAAGTTCAAGTCTTGCATTCAGACAGCCTTTGATGTCGTCTTCAAGGCCGCCGTCGGTTGATTGCTCAACATATTCTTAATCTCATTCATGCTGTCATGATTCTATTTGTATTTGTATTTTTAGTAAATTGGATGTGATTGAATTTTAGTATTGTTACATACTGATTGAATGACATTGGTGATTTGGGTTATTTGAATATCAAAATTTTCATATATATCTTCTTATCAATTAAAATATATTTCAAATTAAAAAAATAAATAAATGATAATTTATATTAATAATTTAAGTTTTTCTACTTTATAACCTAATTTATATTTTCAACAAATTTTCAGACTGTAAAAATGTCAATCCTAATTAGACTATTTAGTAAGTTTACTTATGGTAAAAGTATAATATAATGAATGAATATACATGTATGAAAGAAAGAAATAAGTAATTTTAATCACAAATAAATAAATTTATAGTAAACACTAATGTATCTCAAATGATGAGAGAGATTCTTAAATAAATAAAGGTCATGCAATCAATTTTCAAAAAAATTATTATTTTTTATAGTGAATATAAGAGATTTATTGAATTAACCGCCCATTTTGTGAATCTTTTTGTTGCTCTAGATTTATTTGTGTAAGGATAATATTTGTATCTCTCCTAATATACATTATTGGTATAATTTCCCCCCACAAGACGTGTCTTCATATTTGCATCTATGAGTTCATATTTGATCATATTTTGTTTTCAAAAGAGATTTTTTCTTTTTAAGTGGAATCTATAAAATTTTATTAATATAAGTTATTATCTAAGCAAAAAAACAAGATTGTATCAAAAATAGAACTAGAGAAAACATAATGCATGTATGAATTCTTAAAAAATAACTCCACAAGATAAATATTGACTTTCACTCTTAAAGAAAAATTTAATAAAAACTCCAAAAACAAACAAATCAAAACATTAAAAATTTAAAGTATTTGTCAAAATTAAAAGAATAATATGAGTATTTACTAGTTGAAAGAAAATTAAAATAAAATAAGAATAATCAAACTGATAAATTGAAAGTTATACAATTAAACTTATAAATCATATCTGATAAAATAATCTGAATTGAAACAATAGTTGAAATAATTCGAAATAAGACAATAGTTAAACTATAAAATAGCAATTATTGGTATTCTCAAGTTAAACTAAAAAAATGTTGAATGGATCAATTCTTTGTTTTGGTGGAGGTTGGAATTTAATTTATAATTTAAACCCAAGAACATGCTGGATATGGTGGGATGTGATTCAAATATTGCGGATGTCATGAAAATCTATTCAGATGATCATAGTTGAAGTCATAGGTAAGAAGAAGCTCAGAAAATTTCAAAGAAAATTTCAAATGGAAGTGGTCTATGGCAACAACTCTGAACATGAACGAAAACAACTTTAGAGGAGTCTTAGGAGTTGAATTGACAGCAGCATAGCATGGGCCATGTTAGAATTTGTATCTTTCAAATCCGATCTGCTTGAAAACAATCTGTAAAAAACACAAGAAAGAAGAACACAAGAACACACAGATTTATAGTGGTTCACTCAAATTGAGCTACATCCACTTCAACTACTACCAGATTTCACTATGAAGAAGAATGAATATAGAGTTTTTGCCTCACATTTTATCTCTCTAAAATTATGTCTTATTTAATGTAAACCCTTAATAATCATATATTTATAGGGTAAACATTAAGGTAATAAACCTAAATAACTTTGGTTAGGCTCAAACCCAAAACCAAAAAGAAAACCCAATAAACTCTAATTAACAATGTAGAGTTTATTATAAGTGTAGACTCCATAACTCAACAATCTCCCACTTGGAGACTAACTTCATCATTTCTCGATCGGTAGTGGATCACTTCGATATCATCATAACCAATAAAAAAACATTTATTAGACTTTGGATCAAGCTTGCTCCTATCACATTCATTAATATGAACATATGATAAATAACCAAACACTTTCAAATAAGAAAGGTTTACCTTTTTATTGCTCCAGGCTTCTTCAGGAATTTTGAATTCAAGAGGAACATAGGGTCTCCTATTTATCAAATAGGCAGCAGTATTAATAGCTTCTGCCCATAAGGTTTTAGGCAGCCCTGCATGCAATCTCATGCTTCTAGCACGCTCGTTCAATGTTCGATTCATTCGTTCAACTACTCCATTCTCTTGAGGCGTTCGGGGAATAGTCTTCACCATATTGATCTCATTCACATCACAATACTCTTTGAAATCTGAATTGATATATTCACCTCCGTTGTCGGATCTCAAGCACTTAACTTTCTGATTTGTTTCATTTTCAACCAAAGCCTTCCATTTCTTGAAAATAGCAAATACTTCAGACTTGTGCTTCATAAAATATACCCATACCTTTCTTGTCGAATCATCTATAAATGTCACGTAGTATTGTGATCCGCCAATAGAAAAAATATGTGCAAGTCCCCACACATCAGTGTGTACCAACTCTAGCCTTTCTTTCTTGAGCTCCTTCCCAATTTTTAAGAAACTCACCCGTTTCTGTTTTCTAAGAATGCAGGTTTCACATAACTGATGTTCAACAGACTTCAGTTATGGAATCTGTCAATTCTTCAAAAGAATTTTCATCCCTTTTTTGCTCATATGGCCCAACCTGCAATGTCACAGCTCACTGTTCTTCGAGTCATCAACTACAGCAGCAACTGATTCTCTGCAAGTTGACGTCGTGTATAATGTTCCAGTTTTGTGACCTCGAGCAACAATTATTGCTCCTTTAGTCACCTTCCACGCACCATTTTCACAACTGAAATTGTGACCTTCTTCATCAAGTTGTGTAACAGAGATCAAATTGCGCATTAAACCTGGAATGTGTCTCACTTTATTAATCTTCCAAACAGAACTATTTTCCATCTTCAATTTGATGTCCCCCATGCCAACAATATCTAGTGTCTCACCATCTGCGAGATAAACTTTCCCACAGTTTCCAGCCACATAATTCTCCATTAATTCTTTGTGGACAGTGGTGTGGAAAGACGCTCCTGAGTCCAAAACCCATGAATCTATCGGGCTATCAACAGACAGAAGTAACACATCATTGACAGATTTTGTAACAACATTGGCTGCATCATTTTTATCATCACCATTTTTCTTCATTGCTTTGTAGTTCCTCTTTAAATGACCCTGTTTACCACAATCCAACACTCAAATGTCCGCCCAGACTTGGACTAACTCCTCCTACTCCTTGACATAGATCTTATCTTACCTCGGTTGAAATTTCTATCATTACCTCTTCCCATGTTTTCCACATTCAGAGTAGAACCTTTGAATGTTTCACTAGAATCAATTTTACGAACCTCTTCAGCAAGAATACGATCTCTAACTTCAACAAATTTCAGTTTAACATTTCCAACTGAATTACTAATTGCTGCCCTCATTGGTTCCCAACTATTTTGTAGAGATGCTAACAAAATCAGGGCACTAACTTCATCCCAAAAATCAATCTCAACAGATAGAAATTGATTCACAATTGTATTGAATTCATTCAAATGAGTAGTGACAGAAGTATCATCAACCATTCTTAAGTAAAAGAGTCTTTTCATTAAGTGTACCTTGTTGTTAGCAGATGGTTTCTCATACATATCATAAAGAGCTTTCATCAGACCCATGGTGGTCTTCTCCTTTGCTACATTGTGAGCAATCGTCTTGGCTAGCGTCAATCGAACAACTTCCAAAACATGTCTATCAAGGAGTTTCCATTTAGCTTCATCCATCTTCTCTGGTTTCTCACTCAAAGGAACATGAAGCTTCTTTCTATAGAGATAATCTTCAATCTGCATTCTCCAGAAGGCATAGTCTGTCCCATCAAATCTTCCAATCCCATGTCCTATACTGTTCTCACTTGCCATCATTTTCAATGCTCAGATCTAGCCTAGCTGCTCTATACCAATTGTTAGGATTTGTATCTCCCAAATCCGATCTGCTTGAAAACAATCTGTAAAAAACACAAGAAAGAAGAACACAAGAACACACAGATTTATAGTGGTTCACTCAAATTGAGCTACATCCACTTCAGACCCCACCAGATTTCACTATGAAGAAGAAGGAATATAGAGTTCTTGCCTCACACTTTATCTCTCTAAAATTATGTCTTATTTAATGTAAACCCTTAATAATCACATATTTATAGGGTAAACATTCAAGTAATAAACCTAAATAACTTTGGTCAGACCCAAGTCCAAAACCAAAAAGAAAACTCAATAAACTCTAATTAACAATGTAGAGTTTATTATAAGTGTAGGCTCCATAACTCAACAGGCCATAATGAGGACTTCAATATCACGAGATATGCATATGAAAGATTGTCGACAACTAAGATTACGCAAGGAATGATTAAGTTCAATGAATGCATCATGAATATTTGATGAATCGAGCCAACCAATTTGGGTAGCATGTTTACATGATCAACAACACGAGGAAATTAACAAACTAGAAATAGTCAAATTGATCGGGGATTAATCAAAGACGAATGAGTTATTCAATTTTCAAGTAGTCAAGTTGATGTTATTAGTTCAAGATATCTAATCATTGTCCAACCAAACTCTTTTGAAAAAAGGAAAGAAGAATGAAAAGATCATTCAACTTCTTCAATTTTTGGATAGAAAGTGACAAGTTCAGAGTCATCTAGGATGACGTTTGGTCGAAGAATGTATAATAACGATAATGTTCAGTATTAGTGAAAAATTGAATTTCAGCCATATATATTTCAACCAGAGTTGCCAAAACAAGGGCCAAATTTGAGAATATTCAGAAACAGTGTGTACAGTGTTAAGAGGAGCAATTGTGAGGTTGTTCAAGGGAAAAAACAAATTTATGAAGAAACCATTAGCTATTACTGAGAACTCATTGGAACAAGGAAAAAGGTTACTAATTGCAGCACTATTCTTCGTCAGATTGTTCATAAAAATGTCACTGAAGAGGATAGTAGATAATTGATTGAGGTTGCTACTAACAAAGATATTAAACATACAATTTTCAAGCATGAATGAGGACCTGGTGGTTTCAATGCAATGTTTTTCAAAGACAATTGGGATGTGGTTAATAATAATACGAAGGGGTCAAGAATTTTTTTAGCAATAGAAAAATGCTCAAGCAATGGAATTCTACAATCTTATACCAAAGTGTTTCATACCCAAAAAGATTCAGGATTTTCGACTTATCTATTCACGCAATGTTAAAATTATCTCGAGATAAGAGAATAGATAAATACTATAATGTGAAATTCAAACAAACCTATAAAAAAAAGTTTGAAAAGGTTCAATATTTATAGAAAAATACTAATTAATTGAATCTCCAATTAAGTAAATAACAATAAAAAGTAAAAATTTGAAGCAGTTGTCCAAATAATTTAAATAACAATATTAGTCTATGGAAGAAAGTTAGAATGAAATGAGAATAATTAAACCTCTAAACTGAAAGCTAAACAATTAAACTTATAAAAAAGACAAATCAAACATAATAAAATGTCCAAAATAAGATAATAGATGAAGATTAGAAGATAAAATTAAACAAACATGTAAAAGAAAGCATGAAAAACTTTGAGACAAATCCTAATTAATAGAAGGTAAAAAATGATACAAATCAAAACATTCAAAATTTAAAGCAGTTTTCAAAATAATTAAAATAACAATATTAGTTTATACTAGTTAAATTTTTTTTAAGTGTTATTATCTATTTTATTTACTAGACGTCACAAAATTGAATTTTGGTAACTAGAGTTTTTCTCCTTACCTCCAATATATCAGGGCTAAACAAATTAGTAAATTTACTATGGTAAGAGTATAATATAATAAATGAATATTCTTGGCTTAAAATTAATTATAATCGCAAAAATATAAGTTTATAGTAATATTTTTTTTTTTGTAAATTTTAATTGGATAAAATGATATTTGTATTCCATGAAGTATACATTGACATGATTTCTTTCCTATGCAAATCTGATTCAGATTTTCATTTTTTAAAAAGTGAGATCTTTGAGTTTATAATTTCTCTTTTCACTTTCTTTGATCTTGTTTTTTATTTTTATTTTTTTGACTTAATATTAATTTGCATATATTTGAAACTAATATAAATTTGATTAGATTTTTCCCAAATTAAAATGAAGAAAAAGTTTTTGTCATTAATTCACTTATATAAAAATTAGATTTGAATTTTAAATTATAAAATTATTTAAATATTATTTTTATAATAAATTTAAAATTTAATTGATATAATAATTAAATTTATAAATAAAAAATTCGAATTTAAATTATTTATAATAAATGATTTTAAATTTTAAAAATAAATAAATTATTACTTTATTATTATTTTACTAATAAAAGTTTTATTTAATTAAATTAATAAAACCAATATGCTATAGTTTTAAATAATTTATAATATAATTAATAGTTATTGATAATAATTAATATTATTAATTTTATTTAATATTCTATATTTTAAAATTCAATATATATATTATTTAATAAATATTTTTATTAAAATTTTAATATATATATTATTTAATAAATATTTTTTAATACAGATACTATGTAATAATTAATACAAAATTATAACAGTTTTTAAAAAAGCTTAACTAGTTTGGTTTTTTACATTTTATATAAATTGAAAAAACTAGTATAAATTAAAAATAAATGTATTAAAATGTTATATATTAAAATATATATATTATAAATAAAATGTGATACAAAATTTGAAATTTTAATTAATTATACATAAATTTTATAAATAATTTAGAACGTATTATCATTTATTATATGAATAAAATTATTTTAGTTATTATTATTTTTAATAATTTTTAAAATATAATTTTATAATAGAAAGTTATAATATTATTAATTTATAACAATTTTGTAATTGTTATTATATTAATAAATTATTGGATAAACTGATTTTATAATAAGTATTTAGAAATTTATAATTTATAATGTAAGTAATAAAAAAAAATATTAATAAAAACTAATAATAATAATAAATTAAAATTAATATAAATATATATAAAATTAAAATATTATTCAATATTTAAAATAATATTTATATTTATATTATTACTTTTAATAATTAATATATTATAAAGAAAATATATAATAATTATTTATAATTCAATAAAATATTTGTATAAACAAATTTATAACTTTAAGTTAAAAAGTTTTTTTTATTAAAGTTTTAATAGTTATAATTTATTAAATTAATAAAAGTGGAAAATGATTTTTGACAAATTTAGAAAGCTTAATGTATATAATAATATAGAATTCAATATAAATTTAAAGTTTATTTGAATAAATTTGATTGTTGGTTATAGATTGATATAACTTGTTTATTTATATATAATATTTAGAAGGCATTAATATATAAAATATTATTTTTTTAAAGAAAAATAAAGATATTTTATATTTTTATAATTGAAATGAATATAAAAAGAATTAATAAATCATGAAAAGATATTGGATTTGGAATTGACTTAGTTATGGAATTAAAAATGGTACATATCAAAAAAATATATATATATATACATATATACATATCAAATATATATATATATATGAAAGGTGTAAGGTGTACATGTAGTGTCTCCCTCAAATTTCAAATTTCAGTAACGCGTGAACTTAAATCTTGAACTGCATCCATCTAAGGGAAATGTGATGAAATGGTCCTAATAATAGCCTTAATTCCAAAAAAGGTTCGCGCCTAATAATATTTGCAAAATGGGCATTTTTGTCCGATGAAATGTATGTCTTTCCCCTGTGACTACATTTACGCGAATACACTTACGCGGATTACACTTACGCGAATTACACTTACGCGAAATATGTAATATGCGTCTTTCATACTATATAAAGCGCCTAATTTTGGCCCTCATTTTAAATCTTCAATTTTTAGGGTTCCGACTCTCTCTCAAACCCTATCCCCTCCGATCCCGCTGCTCCGCTAAGGTAACATATTCTCGTCTCAATTCATTCTTATGTATTCTAGGTTTTGAATATTATCCAAGTGATATTATGTTGGATGCAGGATCTAGGGTTTTAAGGAAATCTTACAAGTTTATCTATGTAAAGGTGATGACAATCAACAACACATGGGTTTGTACCTCATTGATCTATGGAAGCAGAAGTTAAACGTTTCGACTAGAGATGGCAATGGGTACCCGTATGCCCGATACCCGTGGGTACCCGATAGTAGGGTTCGGGTATTTTAAATCGGGTTTGGGGCCGGGTCGGGCATGGGGAGAGGGAGAAGGTACCCGGTCGGGTACGGGGTCGGGGATGGGGAGTGTGCGAAACCCAAACCCGATACCCGGTTATATTAATATTATTGATTTTTTTTATTAAAATTTAATGTGTGACTTTTCAAAAATGCTTCATCATTGCAAATGTATCATAAATATGCATCATTTAATTTGATCTTATCCACACTTCACTCTAACCATAATCATAAATACACTACACTCCAACTTTATTATTTTATATTCCCAAAACAATATTTCTCTATATAACTTCAATTTTTATTTTAATAACAAAATATTACTCTCTCTCATAATTTTTCATATTCAATCTCTAGTTTTTTTTCAATGTTCATTCTACTTTTTTTTCATTCTAGTTTATCTTCTTCAAGATTTACAAAAATTATGAGGTAGGTAAGTAATGGTTTTATTTTTATTTTTAATATTTTGATATTACTTATGTTAAAATTATTTATTAAAGTTGTGTTTCTTTTTTTTCAAACTTTATAATCTTATAAATAATTTAATCGGGTAATGGGGTACCCGTCGGGGATCGGGTACCCAACGAATCGGGGATGGGTATAGAAGTAGAGATACCCGTCGGGTTCGGGGTCGGGGTCGGGTAGTGAAATGAAAATCGGGTTCGGGAATGGGTACTTCACTACCCGTCGGGTAGGGTACCCGTTGCCATCCATAGTTTCGACGGATATAGAAATTGAAGAGGAAAATCCGACAGAGTTTAACACTCTCAACATCGGTAGATGAAACTTGCGGACGGTAAAAAGGAAACGTTTTGTTTTGATGATTTTGAATCTGAAATAGAGAAATGAGTAAATCAGGTATCTATTTGAATTCAATTAGGGTTTCAAAGGAGTAATTCATATCATTCCTTTTACTACTACTTGATTTTTGTAGGTAAAGGAAGATTGAAAGATCTGCAGATGCAAAAGGATAATCGTTTTTGTGCAGATTGTGGCTCTCCAGACCCGAAGTGGGCGTATGTTTCTTACTTAGTATTCGATATTTTAAAAATGTTGATAGAGTTGTGATAAAAATTAAGAGGTTTGGTTGTTTCTACTTTCAGGTCAGTTAATATTGGGGTTTTTATATGCTTAAAATGTCGTGGAGTGCACAGAAGCCTTGGGGCACATATCTCAAAGGTGAAATGAGTGATGGTTCTCAATGATTGATAGATGAATTGGATAAAAAAATGGTATGTCATAACTCATAAGTGATTTAAACAACAAGAACAAGTGTTATCAGTGACATTAGACGAATGGACAGAGGATGAAATTGAGGCGATGATTGATGTAGGAGGAAATGCTTCTACTAATTCTATTTACCAGGCTTATATTCCAGATAGTTTCTCGAAACCTAGGCTAGATTCTAGCCACGAGGATCGTTCTAAATTTATCAGGCCAATTTTATGATCGATCAATCAGTGCAACTAAACTATCTTTGGTTAATATATTGATCAAATCATTTAAATCCCTCCCACCCTTTCTTTGGTTTGTTTCTATTGTAGGTCTAAGTATGAACTGCAAGAATTTGTGAAGCCTAGCTTACGTATTTCTTCAATTTCCAACAAGAAGTCAAGCAACAATTTGTAGTCTAGTTCATCTCATTTCGTAGTCATTCTCTATCCAAAGTTCTACATCTTTTTTGTGTGGTTAATTATGTTCATACTAAATAGAATTCCTGATGGATGGATGACTGACAGGAAGGAATGGTGGAATTTATAGGAATGCTCAAGATAAAAGTGGTTAAAGGCACAAATTTAGTTGTCAGAGATATGTTGTCGAGTGATCCTTATGTTGTTCTTATTCTCGGACAGCAGGTGAGTGAGTTGAGTCCAGTCCCGGTTTTTTGTATATTTTGAAAATATTAATATGATCAACTTTATATAGAAAGCGCAAACAACTGTTATGAGGAGTAATCTTAATCCTATATGGAATGAGGAGATGATGCTTTCAGTGCCCCAAAATTATGGGCCGGTGAAATTGGTAAAAAAAGAAGATTGCTTTGTGATTTTAACAATTTTTGAAGATAATGAAATTATACATGAATGCAGAAAGTGTATGACTATGATACATTTTATGCTGATGACATAATGGGTGAGGTAGATATTGATATACAATGGATGATAAGTTCTGCAATGGTATATGGGGATGCTGCAATGTTTGGAAACATGCAAATTGGGAAATGGATAAAGGCGGATGATAATGTCATCGTAGAAGACAACACTGTGAATATAGTCGATGGAAGGGTGAATGAGGAAGTGAGTCTTAAGCTACAAAATGTAGAATCGGGAGAGATTGATCTAGAACTAGAATGGATTCCTCTTGAGCAATAATCATCTTAGTTAATCTTAAATATAACTAACTCTCTTACTTGTAATCAATAATAATAAGTTTTTTTTCCAAAAAAAAAATAATAAGCTCTCAATTCTCATTGAAGCCATTTTGTATAGAGAATTCTAGTTTTGTAAATCATTTACAGTTTTTTCCAGATCCTAAAATTCTTCACATGTTTCTCCATCAAGCTTTCTCTCTTGATGAAGCCAATTTTTCTTATTTTGTAACACATTATTTTATCTAAATTTATATATAGAGTTTCATGGGAATAGATGTGACTGACTTATACAAATTACTTTCTATATTTGTTATAAATTATATTACAGTCTGAGATTCTAAATTTTGGGTTGGGTTTCTGTTTTGTTATGTATGATGTCCTGTTTAATTGGACTAAGTTTGTTGTCATAAAGTTTTATTTTTTGTATGAATACAATTAGTCATGGACGAATCGTTCTCAATTGTGTCAACAATACTGTCTAAAGTGTCCGAATAATTTGACAAAATAATACCCAACCATGTTTAAATCGTCATCTGAAAATGATGAAGTTAATCTTTGATGAACTTAAATAGTCAGCTAAGAATGATGGAGTTATGAAAAAAAGTTAATTTTGTCTTACAATGTTCCATAATCTTGACATTGAGTGTGGATACGAAAAACAAGGGAATTTGACTAAATCGGGTCATAAGAGGGTGTGGGTTAAAGGGGTGTGTTCTTTTGTATGGATGGAATTTGTTATTTCAAGGAAAGACAAGTTTAAGATTCTTAATGTTATTTGTTTTTTCTTTAAGTTTTTTTTATGTTATTACTTAATTTGCTTTTATTTTAACATTTTGATTTGTTGTCAAATCAAAAAGTCCATCTTACAAACATAATTTATAGTTTAATATGGATTTTAGGTATTGTTCATGGCAAGATATTTACCCTTTTCTTTTTTCATATGAAATTTAATCCATTAAAAATAATATGTGAATGTTTTCAATCAAGCAAATTATTGGATATATTGTTTTAATAATAATTATTTAGAATACTTATAATTTATAATATAAATAATAAAATAGAAAAAATAAAAATAAAAAATAAAATTTGGATTTTGAATATCCAAACTTTCATTTCAGTAGGCCTATTTAATTTCTGAAATTTTAATTTATAAATTTTATTTTAATCTATAACTTTAATTGATATTGATATTAATTATATTAATTATATTTTAAAAATATATTTATAGAACTATATTAATTTTTATATTTATAAATTATAAATATAAATCTCTTAATATTTTAATATTAGTTTATAATAATTTAAATATTTTATTTTCATTTTAGTTTATAAATGTTTATATTTAGTTTAATTTATACATATATTTAGTTTGTTTTAAATTATTTAAAAATAATTTCAAATAATTTACAATCAAATTTTATATATTTTTTATTATAACATTTAAATTTTTAATTTTTTTTAATTATGCATAAACTTGAACCATTAGTTAATTATTTTATAATAAGAAGTTTTCTTTATTTTTCTTATATTTATAATAATTTTAAATATTAATAATTAAATTTAGTGTTAGTTTAATTTAAAAATTATATAATTAAAATTTTATGTTTCTTAAATGTTTTATTTATATTATAATTATATTTTATGATAAAATATTGTTCAATTTTAAATTAATTTAAATAAGATTATTATTTAATATTATTTAATTTATTTTAAATGAAAAAATGATTAAATAAGAAAGTTATATAAAACTTGTGCTGTGCCGTTACATTTTAGTATATATTATCAAATTTTTTCTATTAAATTATAGGCTTGATAAACTGATCTTAATTGTCAAATTAAGGGATACTATATTATATTGTTTATAATATCATTTTCCTTTATTATAATATTATTGACTAAACTTGCTTTTAAAAGAAAATATATGATATTAAATTTAAGCGTTTTATTTATTTATTTTACTTAATATTTAATATATTTAAATATAAAATAAATAAATAAATAATTTGTTTTTAATATATTTCCTTTCAACTATTAAATTTATTAATTATTTAAATATAAAAAAATAAATATTATAATTATTTAAATAATTAAAAAAACTCAAATAAATCACCTTGAATACAACGAAATAAATGCTGTACAGCTAATTATATTTATTTATTTATTTTTGAAATATAATTATATATAAACAAAGAGGTTCATATTATCATCTCTTTTAATATGCTAACTTTTTTCATCCTCTTGTATATCTATATTAATCAGATATATTCTCCTTGGGTATTTCTTCTTCAAATCTGCAAGTCTTCTTACTTTTTTTTTACATACCTGTTTATTTTTAATTTCAATTTCGAAATTTTTATTACACTTTATCTTTCTTTCAAATCTGTTAAATTTTTGAAATAATCGACTTTAGAGATGGATTATCAGTACAAATATGAAATTTCACATAACAAGGAATAATATGCAAATTTGAGATTTCCTAATATTATAAAAATATATATTTTTCCAAATCTCTCAACACATATTCCATTTTTGGCCTACTTTTATCGAACACAGACGAATACACTCTTTGGTGTCGCACAGTTGAGTTAAGTTTTTTTTTTTACTTTTTAAAATAAAAATAAAATATTAATATTAATATTAATTGTTATTATTATTATTATTTTACTTTTAAATTATAACTTAAAATAGAATTATTAATATCAATAAATTGAATTAGAATATAATTTAAAAAAAAAATTGATTTGTGAGAGTATTAAATTATAACTTTAATATTAAAAAAAGAAAGTCCATAAATAAAGAATGTTTTACTTAAAATAATAAAAATAATAATAATGAACCTTATTTTAGAAGTAAAATAAAAAAATTGTTGTATTATACTTTTATTAGGATCTAGAATTATCAGAAGTAAAATTATAATAGAATTTAAATATGTTATTTAATTAATTAAACTATATAAGATAAAATTTTACATTATAAAAATAAGATATTTTTTCAATTTAACTTAAAAAATATATAATTAATAAAATTTAATCAGAGGTATAACAAAAACACACTTTTTCAGGATTTATAAAATAATTAAAATGTTGTTTATTGAAACATACATAACAGAAAACTTTTTGAAATGTGAATACATGCAAAAACACTTTTTGGGGCGTTTAGTTTTTATTTTTATTTTTTTTCTGTTATTTCAGTAATTTTATTTAATAATATAATTTTAAAGAGAATGTTTTTTTAAACCATAACATTAACTATTTTTTTTTTTAAAAAAACTAATAATAATAATAATTTTAATAATAATAATTGTGTTGTAAATAATTTAGTTTAACAAAGTTAACAACAAAAAGGTTGTAATACAGATTTGTGATTAATATTATTATTTTTATTTATTTATATGTGTAATAAATTTCCAATATTTCTTTTAATAGATTTGTGAAGGCTGCTATTGGATTTTGATTCCAATTTATTATAAGAAAGTTAACTATAACTCTTATTCTGCATAAACCTGCACAAACAGTTGTGTGTTTCTTTAAACTCAGAATCAAACAGTTTAAATTGGATCTTATACCCTTATTATATACATTAAACTTCATATATTTATTTGTAATGAGTATTATCAACCCTCGTTACATAAACTCAATACATGTAAAAACAAAATATAGACATTCGTTTTATACCTATAAAATTATAAACTTTTAAAATAATTCCGAACCAAAATTAATTTAAGAAAACAAAATATATAGGAGCCGTTACACGGGATTTAATTAAATAACTGATTTAAAATCTTCATAGTATGAATTGGTTTCAAAACAATTAAAATAAAATAAATAAGACTGAATTATTTAAATTAAATTAAATCCCAATATATATATATATATAATATATATATAATTTAAGGAACTTGCGATTATTTTTTGTTAATTATAATAGAAGATTAAATAACTTATTTATTTTATTCTAGCCATTAAAAGACACTAGATAAGTATTGGATTTGATTAGAAAGATGCATGATGGAGCAAATGGGTACAACTATTTCCTTTTATTCACGTTAACAAACAATCAACAATGAATTGAATGACATCTCACTCTATTTCAATATGATTTGGAACATATATAAAATATCTAGTAACGTTTTGCCTTTAATATAAGAATTAATAATTTCACTTATATCACATTTATTCTACAATTATGCTAATTAAGTTAGGTGTTTTAATTTTTCTTTCTTTCTGAATTTAGATAGCTGTAATTCTTTTACATTTGTAGTAATTTGTTTTATCACTAGTGAAAAAGGGGTAAAAAACGAGAGTAAAAACTCTCGGTTTTGACCCTATAACTTTCGGTATAGACACATTACCGAAAGTTTTGGTAACTCTCGTCATCCCTCGATATTGACTCTTTCGTTAAAAATAATTGGGCGTTTACCGAGAGATATCATAGAGTTTTTAGTTTAGATACCCTAGAGTAAAACCGAAAGTTAATTGAAAAACTTTCGGTTTTTCCATAGAGAGAAAAACCGAAAGTTTTACAAATAACTCTCGGTTTTACTCCTAAGGAAAAAACCGAAGGTTTTCCAATTAACTCTCGGATTTCTTGAAATGGAAAACCGAGAGTTAATTAGAAAACTTTCGGTTTTTCCCATAGGAGTAAAACCGAGAGTTTTCTAATTAACTCTCGGTTTTCTTCAATTGTAAAACCGAAAGTTAATTAGAAAACTTTCGGTTTTACTCCTAAGGGAAAAACCGAAGGTTTTCCAATTAACTCTCGGTTTTCTTCAAATGGAAAAACTGAGAGTTAATTAAAAAAATTTCGGTTATACTCCTACAAGAAAAACCGAAAGTTTTCTAATTAACTCTCGGTTTTCTTCAAATGGAAAAACCGAAAGTTTTCATATAACTCTCGGTTTTTCCATTTAAAGAAAAACCAAAAGATTTCAATATTACTTTCGGTTTTTTCCTGTAAAATTTAAAAAATATACTGATTATTTTGCTTGCAAAACAAAACCTGTTCAGCCAAACCAATATATCAATAATAAAATAAATGACACATACATTAAATGATCATTATCATTACAAAATTCGCAACCAAACTAATCATCCGAACAATCTGTTATAAATTCAAATCGAAACAACTACTAATCAAAACATGTTTTCAATTGAAACAACATATCAAAACGTACTAGAATTAGCTCATGGGGGGAGGAGGTGGTTGTTGATATTGCCTCATATACAATTCGACGCTTTCCATTCTTGCATTCATTTCTAACTTCTCCCTCTCCATTCTTGCATTTGTTGTTTCCTTTTCCGCTTGCATTTCATTGATTATGCGCATTCTTTCTTCGTCCCTCTTCTCCAATTCCTCTAGTTTGAGCGCCAATCTTTGATTTTCTTCATACAATCGCTCATTGTTTCGTTGTGAACTGTTTCCACTTCGACGATCCTCACGAAAGTGTGTAGGCCGGACGCCTGATCCCATTTCAAACACTCCCCCGTGTTTTTGTTGTCCGAACACCCTCTCCGTCAATTCAAAATTAGATATTCCAGGTTCGTTACTAAGAACCTCCTCCATCTCAACCTGCACAATTGAAATAAAGTATCATTTCTATAATAAAAAACTAGGCATATTCAATTTACTTACAATTTTCTCTTGCACATGTTCGTCCGGGACGGGTGTTGGGTTTTCTTTTGTCGGTTTTGGGGTACGGGTCCTCTTGAATACTTCAATGAAAGACGGTGCCCGTCCCATTTCAATCTCTTGTTGAAATAAATGATTTATATAATTAATAACAATCTTTAGATTAAGTTATTACAAATAATGTACTTACCAACTCTTCTTCAATTTGTGCAAACGGTCTACTTCCCGTATGATATGGGAATTTTAGCTTCTTCCTATTAATTATATTTGTACGACTGTTTTGCTGTATTTGAAATAAAAAATGAAGTTAGATTAATTAATATCAGATTTTATAATTTATAAAACCGTACCTTAAATTTTCCGTGAAGAAATGGTTGCGACACAGTACCTCCGCCTCGTCTCCTTTGTGGACGCGGATATATGCCTTGTTCAAATCCGACCGCCATCTATCATATATCTGCTTGGCGTGTCCCAATTCGGTCTTTCGAAATAAATCAATAGAACCATTAGTAGCTTCGAACGGATCCTGAAAAAAAAACATTCAAATGTTAAAAATAATTATTTAATGAATAATGTATAATTAAGTAATAATTATTACCTTGATAGCAGTCCAAAGTGAATCCAATTGGTCTGCACTTAAAGCCTTCCACTTTAGAAGACGGTGTGAGACGACTGCGGGGTCCCGGATAATCGACCCCACATGTCTAGACCACCGTGTTCTTCCCACGTCAGCACCGCCTGACCTCCCATCTACCTCTCTAAAAGTAAGAGGAATCCTTGTCCCCGCTACCCTCTTAGACATCGCAATATTCTTGTTCTTCCCCTGTCTCTTACGGGCAGAAGATTCTTCAAAATTATCAAATTCATAATTAGATATGTGAATCAATTCAAACAATAACTAATTTGTAAACAAGTTACCTGTCGATGATGGGTCGGGAGTGGAACTGTGCTCCTCCTCGTCATCCTCCTCGTGAGTCTCCTCGAGACCCTCATCTTCAGCCTCATCGTCATCCACCATATCAGCAAACGTACTCTCTACAAACTCTTCGGCCTCAGTAGCCTCAACATCCTCGTCTGCTGGAGGAGCAGTAGCTATCGGGACCACAACAATAGGTGGTTCGTCACTAGAAGACGATTCTCGGAGCCTTAAGTTTTCTGATTAGGCAAGTAAGTTCTGGTATGGCTTAAACAGTTTGCTGGGTGTTTTCCTCATACTCCACCAAGCTTCTTTACTACCTTTAGACATTTTTAATGCATACCATTAATAAATGAGGGAATAATTGAAATAAAGTAGTAATAATAATGAATATAAAGTAAAAAACATAAATCTACCTAATTAATTAATCTGAACTATATGTTTGTAAACCGCGGTTTTATTTTTGTCATTAACCACTTGAGTAGTACGTCTCTTTTCTCCATGAAAATACCAGTACTCATAATGAACATTTATTCCATAAATGATGAGGTGAGTCTTCACTTCGTCTATTTCCATAAACGGCGTGTTCAAGCATTTCACGCAAGGACATTTCACGGTTTTTCGGGATGTACTCCTAACAGCAAACTCGAGAATTTGTCAACACCTTCCTCGTAATTTGGATGATCTCGACGTAAGGTCATCCAGCTTTTATCGGGTACTTCCATATTTCTAATAAAATGGAAAACAACCAGCATTATTATTTACATAATTAGACTTTCATTTATCTTACAATAAATCTAACCTAAAATCAAATCTAATCCAACACTATTTTAATCATACATAATTCAAACAATTCAATTCATACCTAAAATCCAATCTAATCAAAACAATGCAATTCTAACCTAAAATATAATTTATTCATACATAAACTAAATATAACATAAAATCAAATCTAATCCAACCCTATTTCAATCATACACAATTCAATTCATACCTAAAATGCAATCTAATCTAAACAATTCAATTCTAACCTAAAATCTATATAGGTTATAATATTCTATATTTTTTATCTGTCATTTAATTGATATATATATAGGTTATAATAATCTGTTCAGGGACAAATTTAGTCTAGGTGAGGTTAAGCCCACCCATTAAGGAAAAAATGAATAAAAATATATATATAATATAAATTTTTTAAATTGAAAATTATATATAATATAAATAATAAAATTAAATAAAAAATATAACATTTTTAAATATAATAACAATATATACCTTAATATTTTCATATATCCTAATTCTTTCATAGTTTTGATCCTATTATAAATTTTATTCTACTCATTTTCTATTATTTTAATTCTTTTCATAATTTTCATGTTCTAAATGGTATAATCCTTAATTTAATTATACATATGATGTTTATAATTTTGATTTTATCTATGTTTATAATGTAGAATTTTGAGAATTAACGAGGTTAGAATTACTTAATTTTTTCTTTCACTTTTTCATCATTGTACTCCAACTATTCAATTAAATGTTTACTTAATTTTTTAAATATTTTTTCAACCTTATTTTTAATTGTTCGATAAAATACTCGATCTTGAAAATTATGTATATAAAAAAATTGAACATCAATATATTGCAAAGAAAAGAAAGAAATTGATATCTTCATTTTTTAAAAGATAGATTGCCAAACTAGTAAAGTTCTCCACCTACCTTTACGGTCTCTACAATCCAAAATTCATCTTTTAGTAAATTTTTATACTCAAAAAAATCATCGACTCATTTAATAATGATGATATTTGCAAGTTTGTAACGAAATTTTACCTTGAAGATTTTACTGATCAAAACATTATTAACTTTGAAATATGAATTGGTACATTATAAACTTGATGTGATACCGAATTTGAAAGTTTCTACACTTGTTGAGTTGTGTTAACAATTGACCGAGAGTATGTAATCAAAAGTTTATGTTATGTTGATTAAATTGAATCATATTGTTTTAACATTGTCTATTTTTACCACTACTATTGAGCGAGCATTTTCAACAATGAAGAATGTGAAGACGAAATTCGCAATAAAATGGACGATGATTATCTTACTCAACTTATTTAAACATTATAATATTTTTAATATTTATAATTTATTATATTAAATTATAGCCCATTCCAACTTTAAATCCTGGATTCGTCCCTATTTGATGTAAATAGTTATACTCTTTATGTTCCGAAAGTAATTTTCTTAATATATAATATATAAAGATTGAAAATCTTGAAATTCAATCATTTTTTAATGTCAAATTCAAAGAGGAATAGAAAAATTAATATTATACATGGTTCTTTAAGTCAATAATTGATAATAATTCTTTATATGAGCTCATTGAAACAAATAGAATCATTTCTATTTAGAATTTAGAATCTCCTTTTAAACTTTAAAGAATTAATCATTGAACGAGATTCTGCAGCATTGCATATTTATATGTTGCGACACTATTAATCATTATGGTGAAATTATACGAACTTACATTAAAATAAGATTATATCAATCTATATGATTAAAGTATCCAATATCTAAATATGAAAAAGCAACCACGTCTATTTCAATATTCATCTTTTATTATTTTATTATTATAATATATTAGTTGTTGGCTAAATATTTTTTTTAGGACAGGTAAATTTTATATTTTGGCTCTGGGCCTTAAGGATAGAGGTACTTTTGAAAATGTTGAATGTTAATGGTTATTCCACAAAAGTTAGACACCGAGAGTCGTTCTCCTTTGTATAAATAATACAACATTTGTTTTCTGATTCCACATGTCTTTTTGGTTCCACATGTCTTTTGGGGTTGCTAGAAGGATTGATATCACCATAGATAAAAGAGGTTTCACATGTGCTTATTGACAATTAGATATAGGAAATTGCATAAGCGTGGATAATTAACATTTTCTCCATTTCAATTAGGTGAAGAACCAAAGATACTCACATCCAAGGATTTTTTTTGCAATGTCAAATAACTTCAATAAGGAGAATTTAATTGGAACACTCAAGAAGGGTTATCGATAGAAGATTGAAAGACTTAAACTCCATCCACATCAGACATTTCGATCTAGGTTCAGATCTAAGACTTAAACCCCATCCATATCAGACATTCCGATCTAGGTTCAAATTTAAGACTTAAACCCCATCCACATCAGACATTCCGATCTAGGTCCAGATCTATCAAGAGAATCCAAGATCGAGAGAAGATCCAAAAAATAACTAAAAACGATTTAATGAACCGTGTTTTATTTCAAATTGTGGTATATTTCCACAACTAAAAATTATCTATGCATAGACAATAGTGGGAGTGACTACAATCTTGGACATTTGGTAGAAACCGCAACAAGTAAAATAAAACAAAATGTCAACAATCTCAATAAGTTAAGTATTTGAGAAATAACATACATTCTTCTTTAAGGTAGAGTATCCAACATGCGAAGCAACATCCTTGGCATTCAGCGAGCTATCACCTCAAGGGCTGACGTGCACCCCTTCTTTTTTTATAAATATAATAAAATTAAAAATCCTAGATCATTGTTACCTTTTATATATATATATATGTTTTATTTCCAATTTATTTAGATAAATATCTTAAATCACTAATTTAATATTTGATTAATTATGTATTATTTTTATTTGTATTTTTCTAATTTTCAAATGATATAAAATCTCATGTAACTTTTTTATTCTAATTCTCTTCTTCAGTATCCATCCTTTTAATTTATGTATTGATTAAATTTATTAGGTTTATAAATGATTTGATTTTATTATGTTAGATTAAATATTTCAACCTTGAGAATTTTTAATGTTAACATCATTTAATTTTTTTCTATATTATTTTATAATTTCAGTATAATTTAAAAAAAAAATAGTTTTAACACTACAATTTTTATTACTACGGAGTAAATATTTTCAGTAATAAAAATGTGAATACGAAACTTCGTAAAAAAAAATAGAGGATAATTTTTTGGCCGAGTTTTGATACTTTATATTGAACGAGATTTATCTATGAATATATATTTTTTATTATAGATGAATTTTCTGTTTTAAAATCCGGTAGAGTTTAACTTATGTAATTATTATAATATAACGTCTTCTTTTAATATTTAATTTATTACACAAAATTTAAGCCCACCCTAATGCGAATTCCTGGTGGTCAATCGTCGCTTTTGGCATTGATACTCATCTAATTGTATGCACATAACTAAGTACATCATATTTCATAAAGAATTTAGAGAGCATAATTAAAAAGTGGTTCTAAATCAACCAAACAAAATCCATAAATAAAGATGAATGCTTACTAGAAGTGAAATAAAGAAACAGATGATTGTAATGTAAAGAATTCTAAAATAAATAAAATTATTAAGGAGTGTAATTTCAATTCTTAAATTTGATACACCATTTAATATTAAGAATTAAAATAAAATAATTTAAAGTTTAAAACGTGTCCATATATACCCTTATTAGAAAAAAATAAATAACAAATTTTATTTTCTTAAAAAACATGTATTATTTTTTAGTCATAAGTTTTAAATTTTGTATTAATTAAATATATATATATATAATATATTAATGTAACTTGTAAAATTAATGAAATTAAATAGTTTAAAGTTTAAAACGTGACCATATAGATCTTATTAGAAAAAAATTCATAAAAAAAATGTATTAACTTTTAGTCAAAAGTTTTAAATTTTATATTAATCAAAAAATTTAATGTAACTAAAGTAAAATCGATGAAATAAAATAAAAAATAAGGCTCAAGAAAACAAAGAGGGCTGATCAAGGATCCTTGGGCCAGGATAAGGTAGGTATTGGGCAGCGGTTTGCAGGTCATGGGTCGTGGGTCTACGGGTGAATAGTCCGGCGGGATGGTCACAAGGTCGCGGGTCAACAGAAATCAGTCAAAACGAACCTAGCCTAAATTATAAAAAGCAAAATCTAAAAACTGAAATGAAATGCAGAATAGATTTGACAATCAAGGGAGATTTACTTTGGATTTGATAAAAAAATTACCCATAATTCATGGCTTAGCTTAGTCCTTTGGGTTCACCATTCTTGAGTAGAACGGCTAACCCGACTTTGATTTCAATAAACCAAAATTTGGGTATCTCGATTCGGAAACAATTTTTGTTTCGTACAGATCGTTGAGACCATTGACGGCGAGGTCAAGTACTTCCGATTATTTATCGGAAGGCGATGCCATATTAAACTATCAGTGATGAAAAGAGAATTCAAATTCCTCCACACCATGCCTCGTAGACCACTTTGGTTTATTTCAATATGGTTTAATTTCATACAACTTCTACTCATACTATAATAAATACATTGTAGGACCATAAAATATACATGGATTGTCTAATATGATTGACTAGTTTATCTCAAGTAAAGTTTTTACCATTTAAATATGAATATATTAAGGCACTTATACTATGATATAATTTTCATTTTTCTTAATTAATCTGCAAAAATTAAAAACAAAATCTCATTCGTTCAATTCTTTTAATTAGAAATCCAATCAATATATTTTATTCATGCAATTTGACATTGAACTATAGATATCATTACGGTAAGAGAGAATTAACGAAATATATAATCGATTAAAAAATTTATTGGTAAAAGATCAATTACTTACCAAATTGGATATTTATAGATTAGAGTTAAAAGATGTAAAGATTGCTTTTATAATACTAGTATCCTATTGCTTGAAATGTATAATTATTGCTGAAACTATAAATATCCATATCAATTTTCATTGGTTTATGTATGCATATAACTTCAATAATTATATTATAGACTAGAAAAATATAATATTGTTTGTCCCACTATCATAATTTTTGTCCAATATGTTTGTTCTTTTGTTTTTTACTTTATTTTCTTTCATCTTAGAGAGTGTGGCCTTAGTATACTAATAATGTAATTTTAATGTTTGTTCCAAATTCTCTAATCGGATCACATTAAGAATATTTAAAAATTAAATT